>NC_139553.1:12004705-12398203 GCF_965153285.1 Podarcis tiliguerta | reverse complement strand
AGGATGCCCTTGTATGTGCTGCATGGAGTGTTTTAGCAGTGGTGTTCACCGTAGTCATTTACCTATGTTCCTATGCAAAAGGTCACAGCTTCAGTCCTAGGCATCTCTAGTTATCTCCTAATCTTTTGTAGGGAAAGTGGCTAATGCATATACAGTAGATGCTGATTTTTTTTAAAGGGTCAGGTAATAGGTAACGGGAAAGGCCTCTGTCCATGATCCTAAACTGCTGCTGATAGTGAAAGGAGACGGTACTATGCTAGCAGGATAGACAGATGGGAAGCTGCCTATGTTATGCTTTTAGGACAATGGCTTTTTGAATCCTTGGCCAAGAAATCTTAGGTTTACGTGCACAATGTGAATTAGCGCATTTTCAAACCAGTCAAGTGTGATCTGATATCTGGTGCCGAATGTGTAGGGTTGTAGAAAAAGTAAGCCCTGCTCAGAGAAGACCCATGGTAAACTTAGGCCCATGAATTTCAGTGGGTCTTCTCTGAGTAGGACTTAGTTCGCAGTAACCCGTAATAATTAATGGTGGGTTCTTCCTTGTTGTTCTGCCTTCACAACTTGTATTGCAAGCATAATGTTATCCCCACAAGTTGAATTCTGTTAGCATCACCCTTGGAAATAAGCCCACAAAATGTGCTAGTCTGCAATTTCATTTTTCCTTTAACAGACTAGCCTGAAAGGAACTGACTGGCAAAAGAGGGGCAGGTTGCTGAGTGGCCTTTGGCCAACAGCATTTTCTGGGCAATGGAAAGGAAAGGGGGCCTTCATGCCTTGATTTCTGTGCTAGGCCCAGAGAAGGGGTAGATTACTCTCGCCCTACTCTGCCAGCCTTCTCACTTGCCAGCATGCTGTTTCTTCTGTCCAGAGGCTACAAGGCAAGAGCTGAAATACAAGGCTGGTGTTACCCCTCGGCTGGCAGGTCATGTTGACTGTCCACTTTTTCTTCTTCAAGTGGCAAGTGTTAATAATATGTCCATCTTACGTAAATCGCTTAGAGGGTTTCTACAATTGCTAAACAAATCCTGTTAAATAAAAAAAAAAATCCATATTGCACCTTGTTTTCGCTCCTATCCTTCCCTAGGCAAAGTCACAAGCTTAATAATTGTCATTGTTAATATTATTAAAATTTATTACCTGCCCTTCATCCTAAGGTCCCAGGTGGGTTACAACAGTTTAAAACAGAAATAAGGTGGATTCTAAAATTGTACACCTCAGATGTCGAAAGCTGCAGTAAGGAAGTGTGTCTTCAGCACTCCGACCAGAATCATTATAATGAAGGTGTCAGATGGCCCTCTATGGGGAGGGAATTCTACAACTTAGGGGCTGCGACATAAAACACCCTCTCCTGTGTCATTGCAAAAAACAACAACACCCCAAGCTCCTGAGAGCAGAGGAACCACTAAGAAGGCCAGCTCTGCCAATCTTAGTACCCAAGAGGATCTCTAGTGAAATAGTTGCAGAGCTGCTCACAATCTTTGTGTTGTCACGGATACTAGCCAGTAGGCATCTTCCACAGCCAGTTTTCCCTGGTTCACTCTGAAATTTGCAGCAAACAGTGTTGTGTTTAAGCTTATCTCGGGGAAGAAAGATCATTTTGTGCTGAATATGGCATGGATTCTTGCAAATTGTCCAAACTACTCATTAATGACCCTGCTGGTGAGCTGCATGTCTGAGACCCCAGTGCTGGTGTAAAAGCAAGTGAGCAGCTCTGCGAGAAAGTGAAAGAGTCTATGGGAAGGTTATGAAAAGCAACCACTTTGTGATCCCATTCCCTATATGGATCCGGTTCCCTGCAGGGCCAAAACAAGCACTTGGGCCACATATGTTGTTTTCCCTGAAGAATAGCCAAGCCTAAGACGCATTGCAGATTCCTTCACCACCCACCCCATAATTGCCTGCATTCTGCAAAGGCTTTTTGTTGCGGCTGCATGCTGGGCTAATAGCTTCTTCCTATTATAAATCGTGAGGAAGCAGGAATTGTGTGTGTGAAAATCAGTGTGCTGAGGAAGAGGGTGTCCCCTCCTGCAGCCGAAGGATGTGGTGCATCCTCAGTAGGCTTTGTGCTGTCAATGCTGGACATGCGCCTCCCTTTGTGGGTACCAGTGTTCTTCAAGGAATTTAGGTAGCGTTGTAGAAATTACTAAGGCATTGGAACCAGTAGGCTGCATTGATGCTGTGGGGCCACAGGAAAGGTCCAGAATGTGTTGGTGCAAGTAGAATCTAACACTGAATGTTTAAAGTTTTTTGTAACCCTTCTGGCTGTGAAAGATGTGTGTGGATGATACCTACTGAAAGCTCAGAAGCTAGAGAGCTGCTGCCCGTCAGATTTCTTTCTAGGCCTGTGTGTTAAAAGTACAGGTGACTCCCCATTCATGTTGGGGGCTATGTTATGCACTCCATGCGCAAAAGTGAAATGTGCATAAGCGGGGAGCACCCTGGAGAGTCCTCATGGGTCATGAGGAGACCTTCCCCAGAGCCCAAAGATGACTGTAATCTGTCTCCATAGTTGGAGCCAGTAAATGCTTCTGGATACCAGTTGCTGGAAACCATAGGGAGGGGAGAGTGCTTCTCTTGTGCCCAGGCCAAGCTTTCAGGTTTCCCACAGGCATCTAGTTGGCCACTGCAAGAATACGATGCTGGATAAGATGGGCCATTGGCCTGATCCAGCAGGCTTTTCTTATGTTCTTAAATTATATACCAGATAAGTGGATAGAGTATTTCATTCCCTTCCAAGAGGGGAGGCGATTGTTTCCTAAGCTTGAATGGTGCTGATTTTAAGAATGGGAGGGGACTTGCTGTGTCTTGTGAATAGGTTTGGAAGTACTCAAGGCTGTGCCTGTGAGTTTTGTCAGCGAGATTTGCATGCCAGAAATTTTAACCAGGGGCCTATTGTTGAACATGGTCACTCACATATTAAAGTGTGTTATTGATAAGCCTATGGGAAGGTATATATTGATACCTAGGGAACCAAAGCTGCTGCTGTTATAAGTTTTGGGGTCAGTTCTTTTTGGTGAAGTAGTGGGACAAATGCCGTTTTATTCATTGATAAATAAAGCCTACTATTTATGGGGTATGAAGTATAGTATGTGACATCTTTAGAAGAATACAATGCTAGCAGTGAGGATCTTAATCTGCCCCCTTACTCCAAAATCTATGTTTTTAATGACAAAAATGACCCACAACCTTGGATGGATATGTACATAGGAACATAGCAACTGCCTACCCTGTGTTGCTCAGGAATTATTAAAACAACAAAAAACAATCCATGCCATGTTGAAATCAGTGGTTAAAATCAGTGCAGTTTTGAAAGGCTCCACCTATCATCTTGATTCAGAATGGTGCCCAATGCTCTTCAAGCATAGATGAAAACCTGCTGCTGCTTCTCAGGAACCATTGTGCCACATTTAATTGTGATACCTTAAGAGGTGTCCAAATGCAAAGCAAATGGACAGTTTTCCATAATGTAAACTGGATACATGAATGTTAGCGTTGGGATTATGAGGCAGGCATGATGAGATAAGTAGCACCAGGTTGTCTCTGGAGTGTCTCTTCCCACAGTGAAAATGCCCCTTCTCCTTTCTTCCCTGCTTGGTAACATGGACTCTTCCTATTGGCTCTCTTGCAGAGACTTGCCTCAGTATGGGCAGAAGCAGTGGCAATCGTATTTTGGGCGGACCTTTGATGTTTACACCAAGCTCTGGAAGTTCCAGCAGCAGCACCGGTAAGAGCCAACTCTGCATCGAGATGGCTGCCTACCTCTTCCAGGAACACGTGGGCCAGAGTGGTGTGTGTGATGGTGCCAGTTGGCTAGCTTGCCCAGGCCACCCTCCTTTCCTGGGCAAGAGAGCCTTAAACAACCCTCAGAAAAATAGAGCATTAACTCAATGGAGAAAATACAATACATAGTGCAAGTTAACTGCTTTTCCAGTCATGGAATCACAGAATTGTAGAGTTGGAAGGGACCTTGAGGGTCATCTAGTCCAACTCCCTGCAATGCAGGAATCTAAACTAAAGTATCTGTGACAGATGGCCATCCAGCCTCTGCTTATTAACCTCCAAGGAAGGAGAGTCCATCACCTCCTGAGGGAGTCTGTTCCACTGTAAAACGGCTCTTACCGTCAGAAAGTTCTTCCTGATATTTAACCAGAATCTCCTTTCTTGTAACTTGAATCCATTGGTTTAGGTCCTACAGTGCAGAGCAGGAAATAGCTTGCTCCATCTTCCATGTGACAGCCATTTTTAGCTATTGAAGATGTCTGTCCTATCTCCTCTCAGTCTCCTCTTAGCCAGGCTAAATATACACAACTCCCGCAACTGTCCCTTATAAGGCTTTGTTTCCAGACCTTTGATCATCTTGGTTGCCCTCCTCTGAACATGTTCCAGCTTGTCGATGACCTTCTTAAATTGCAGTACCCAGAATTGGACACAGTACTCCAGGTGTGGCTTGACCAAGGTAGAATAGAGCAGAAGTATGACTTTCCTTGTCGTTCATCTTCTCTCACAGAGTAGGTAGTTACTTGTTGGATGCTAAGAATCAGTATGAAACACTCTCAGCACCTCTGCCAAACTACAATTCCCATAAATGTCTGTGGGGAGGAGGGGATACTATGCCAGTTAAATTGGTAGAAGCATGTAGTATAGAAATGCCCCTTGAGGTGGTGTGTGTGAGAGAGAGAGGGGGCGGGGAGAAATGTGGTTATCAGCAAATGAGCTTAATACTGCCTTCTGAGGCTCTGAGGATTTCTCAGGGAATTAATGCAACATTTCTTGACTGGTTGCAGAATTATTATTGACAATCTGGGGTGGGAATGAGTACACTATCCATGAGAGAATGGATGACTAAAATCTGGGGCATAGTATGTATGGTAAAGCTCACACTTATAATCAGAACCAGAGAGGGAAGACAGCAAGATAATGGAGAAAGGAGACTCATTATAATGTACTGGAGCAATAATTGTGTTGCTTGGAACCTTGTAATATTGATTTGCTGTACTTGATTTTGGTACATGAATATATCCTGCTATGTTCAGTTCTAGGTATTCCTTTTATTTTGGGCAGTATTATATTTTGTTATTTTTAATTAATATATATGTATGTGTATAAACATATAGAACGTGACACTCTCCCTTTCTTCTCCGCAAAAATAAAGGCAAGTTCTGGACAATCGGTACGGATTAAAGCGCTGGCAAATTGGCGAAATCGCTTCCAAGATTGGGCAGCTTTACTACCACTACTAGTAAGTGACAACCCTTCCTGGATGCAGTGTCTGTGTGTGTCTGTGTGTGTGTCTGTCTGTCTGTCTGTCTGTCTCAGTCTCTCTGTAGTGAAAGTCTTGCTGGCCTTAGCAATTAAGAGTGGCAAAAAGTTCAGTGGGATGTCAGAAGTGCCAGGAGGACTGCTGTGAGACGGACAGCCCTCTCAGCCAAGGGCAGGAGGGGTACATGTTCATCTAGCAGAGCACTGAGCCCTTTGTGTTTCTTCCCACACAGCCTTCGCACGTCTGAAACCAGCTACCTGAATGAAGCCTTTTCCTTCTACTCTGCTATCCGCCAGAGGTCTTACTACTCGCAAGTCAACAAAGAAGACAGGTCAGGCCATGCCTCAGTCTTGTGAGTTTTTTGCAATTTAAAAGTGAGAAGTGCTGGATTGTCAAACTTGTGTGACTTGGCAGCTGGTGGGCAGCCACTTTCAGTTCAGTTGGCATCCCTTGGCTACCTGTGTGTCTCCTCCCTTGAGGTGCAGGTGTTGGCAGGAGCAGGGATGGGGGAACCTGTGGCTCCTCACATGTCATTAGACCGTAATGCCCATCAAGCCCAAGCTGGGGTCTGGGGTGAAGGAATTGCAGTTCAGCAGAATCTGAAGGGCTACAAGTTCCCTATCCCTGATGAGTCATAGGCAGCTGTTGAATGAGGGCCCAGGAGTAGGAGCCAAGTGAGTCAATCAAGGAAGAAGCCAAGACTTTATGTGAGCCAGATCCAGGAGAAACCTATTATTATCCAAAACTGTAGCACATGGGTACTCGTGGCTCTCCATTTGTTCTTAGACTCCAGATTATTATTTTTATTTCAACGTTTGTATCCTGCTTTTCACCATCTAGGTCTCAAAGCGGCTTACAACAAAGAATCGAAAAAGAAAAAAGAAAGTACAGTGGTGCCTCGCAAGACGAAAAGAATCTGTTCCGCGAGTCTCTTCGTCTTGCGGTTTTTTTCGTCTTGCGAAGCAAGCCCATTAGCGGATTAGCGCTATTAGCGGCTTAGCGGGCTTAGCGGATCAGCTGATAAGCGGCTTAGCGGCTTGGGAAAAAGGGGGGAGGGAGGAAAAAAACCCCGCAGGAACTCGCAAGGCATTTTCGTCTTGCAAAGCAAGCCCATAGCAAATTCGTTTTGCGAAGCACCTCCAAAACGGAAAACCCTTTCGTCTAGCGGGTTTTCCGTCTTGCGAGGCATTCGTCTTGCGGGGCACCACTGTAATGCAAAACATCCAAGAAGTATTCAGGGTGCAGTGGCCTCCTGAAACATAATGGTCTTGACCAGGTGCCTGAAACTTAGTAGGGACAGTGTCTGTCTAACTTCTTGTGGAGAGTTCCATAGAGTTGGGCCTACAACATTGAGGGTGCAGATCCTTTTTGGCATTGAGTTGTTGTTTTGGTTTCTCATCACTACTCATTCAGGAATCTTTTATAAGCCCTGTTGAGGAGAGCCAGTTACCACCCTGGCTTGGTGGAGCCACTTGGGTATTTAGGAGCCCATCACTGCCCAGGGTACTGCTTTCATCTGTAACACACACCCCTTTCCAGCAGATGTAACATTCCAGCCTGTGAATGAACAGGGTTTCCAGAGTGTTCTTCAGAAGTATGCCTTATCTCTGCTCAATGTTCCAAAGCAATGTCCCCTTCAACACTTTGGCGAGCAAGTAGATAAAGAGAAAGAAAAGACATAAATACATGGAATAATGAGTAAGGCAACTCTGTACTTGGGAAAAGAACTTAGGGTAAAAGCAAGAACCCTAAGCCAAGTGCCACAACAGATATCTTATGGATGATATAAGTGTCAAGCCGGCTTTACAAGCCCAATTTTCCAGAATCATTTGGGAAATAAGACCCTATTAACTAATTATAGTATAGATAGGGTGAACCCACAGAATCAGCAACTTGCTGCAGTCAGCCCTTTGGAACTGTCTTCCCTGTTATGGCTGTTTACTTTTAAGGAAAGGGGTGGTGCTGTGATGTTTTTTATTTTAATGATCTTTTTTATGTGTGTGTGCGCGTGCCCCAAAATAATACAATTTTTAACACACACACACACACACACATATATATTCTACTAACGCTTAATTGTTTTTTGATGATTGCTTTTTAATATGTTTTTAGCTGTTTTTATTTTAGTTGTCAGCCGCCTTTAGTCCCATTAGGGGAAAAGGCAGGGTATAAATAAATACAGCAGCAGCAGTAATAATACCCCTGGTGGGCTTTAATGCAGGGGAAGCCGAATACAAAACTGTAGGTTCCCGACAGGAGCCCCAGTGGCTGCTGCAGAGAGGGTGAAAGGCTTGGGATTTTTGACCTGGAAGCCCCTTCCCAGCCAAACATGCCTTAACGCTAGCTGCTTTGGAGAATACCTGTCTGATATCTTCATTGGAGGTGTGAAACCAGTCCTTGGGTGCCCTTTGCTAGGGATCGTCTACATGAAACTCCAGGGTGCCAGGATGCCTGCCACTACCTTCTATGTCACCCACAAAAGGTCTTAGGGGATATCTGTTCAAAAACCCACAATGCATGATGATAAACTGCAAGAAATGTCACAACAACACTGGGCACAAACTTGGGACTTCAAACATCTTGGAAGGTGCTGCCAAAAAGAGGGCCCTCTCTCCCGTTTTAGCAGGGGGTTCCCATGCAAGCCCTTTCCTGGTTCAGGAAGGGGCTTTCATGCAATCCTGTTAAGCTTGAGCAGGATTTAACTTCTCATCAGCTGAAGAGTGGGAGGTTATTTATTTTATTTTATTTATTTATTTATTTTGTATACTGCCCTTCACCTGAGGATTGCTGAGTGGTTTATGGTAGAAAAACATTGCAGGATTTAACCCTACCTGCCACCATATGTTGCCACTAGTGATGCCAGCTGATGGGGTGGCTGGGTAGGCATGGTTTGGGGAATACAGCCTTGGGGGCCAAGATTGCCCCACAGACTGAATCTTACCCGATTCTTTTCTTAAGGGATACAAGCTTTCTTCTTACATGCTCTAAATCCAGCCATTTTGTTCCTTTCTGTCAGAAGCTGGATTTAGTAACGGAGGAACCTGCATTATTCCAGGCCTATTTGTCAATCTCACTGGCCATGGCTTTCCAGGGTCTCAGGCAGGGAAAAGTATTTGCCCATCTGCAGCCACCTGAGTCGTTTGGCTAGAAGTGCCAGACATTGAATGTGGGACCTTTTGCATGCAAATCCTGTTCTCTAGAGCTATGATCCCTCCCATTGGCCAGATAGCTGTGCTGGCAGGTAGTAAAGAGGCACGTAGACCTCCAGAGTAAATTATCTCTGGTCCTCCAAGCACTTGTCCTCTCAAGCTCCAATAATTCTACACGCACTGAAAGTGAAATATTTCTGCCTATACTACAGCTGTGATTAAAATCTAACATGGGCATCACTTGATATTCCTTCACAGGAGCCATGTTCCTCTTCATTTCTCTTCCATCTGCTAAATAATTTTCCCTTCTCCAATTTCCTTTCCTCTTTTTTTCTTCCCTCCCAGGCCTGAACTGGTAGTTAAGAAGCTGCGTTATTATGCACGATTCATTGTGGTTTGCCTTTTACTGAACAAAATGGATGTCGTCAAGGATCTTGTAAAGGTAAAACCAATAGTACCATTGTGATGTGTGTAGTTAAGACTTTGCACATGCTCCAAGGAGCTCGGGGCCTTGTATTAGCTTTGCCACGACCATGTGAGTGCACACTAAGTTGAGGATGGCCAGAAAGCATTTGTGCCTGGCTTTTCCCCCACTGAAGCTCAGCGCTCTAATCACTATGCCATCTTGACTGTCCAATAGCAATTCCCAAATTCTGTGCAGTGAGAAATTAATGGAAGGGTCCTGGAATCTCAGGGTATCCATCCATAGAGGAGGCTGTTCGTTGTGTTGCTGTATGAATCATTGCCCTATTCTTGCTTGCTTCCAGTCAGCCCCTGCCTTGGTGCAGATAATACTTGGTTATAAAGTGCAGTTGGATTACTCCCGCCCGGAAACAATGTCCCCACTGTGGAAGGACATGTGGATCCAGAATTGGCCTCCACAGTCACTTATAGTTAAAGCTATGGTCGTATAGTTAAAGCTATGGTTTTCCCAGTAGTGATGTATGGAAGTGAGAGCTGGACCATAAAGAAGGCTGATCGCCGAAGAATTGATGCTTTTGAATTGTGGTGCTGGAGGAGACTTTTGAGAGTCCCATGGACTGCAAGAAGATCAAACCTATCCATTCTTAAGGAAATCAGCCCTGAGTGCTCACTGGCAGGACAGATCGTGAAGCTGAGGCTCCAATATTTTGGCCACCTCATGAGAAGAGAAGACTCCCTGGAAAAGACCCTGATGTTGGGAAAGATTGAGGGCACAAGGAGAAGGGGACGACAGAGGTCAAGATGGTTGGACAGTGTTCTCGAAGCTACAAACATGAGTCTGACCAAACTGCGGGAGGCAGTGGAAGACAGGAGTGCCTGGCGTGCTCTGGTCCATGGGGTCACAGAGAGTTGGACACGACTAAACGACTAAACAACAACAAGTCACTTACGGACTCGTTAAAACCATGTTTATGGAAGACAATCTTACTTGGCTGCAAGTGATCACCAAAGAAGAAGAAGCGGCCTCAGAACTTCCCACTCTTAGGATTAGATGGCTTTTCTGGGCTTTCTTCTTTTTCCAATTAGGTTTTTGGCCACTCTCTCCCTCTCAGTTTTTCCTCTTTCAGGGTTGTTATGCAAGTTATGCAAGTACAATAGTGCATGTAGAAACATCGGAGGCTGGAGTAATGATTCTGGTATACTGTAAAGGCATAAACCTCTCCAAGTGTAAGAGGAAACAGCAGTGCTTCCATTATTAATTTGAAGTGGTGGTGAAGTTTGTCTTGCGTGCATAAAAATAATAATATCGGGCACAGTATTCTATGACAGGGTCTGGTCTGCAAGCGTCATTCAGGTGGCCCACAGCATGTCTGCAGGAGCAGCAGTTGTGAATGGAGGGTGCAACTTACTGCTCTGTTGTTCTCATAACTCAGCAGTTCACCTGGAAGCCGGGTGGTATGGACCTGAAGTGATGGAGGGGAAGAGGCACTTGAAAGGAGTGGAAAGCAGTGGATTTAATAGAAGGCTGGATTTAAGGAGTTCATTCATGATTAAATTAAAAATCATCTAGCATAGTGCATTATTATTATGGTTATTGTTACATTTATATCCCACAGTTCCTCCAAGGAGTTCAAGGTGGTGTACATAGTTCTTCCTCTCTCAATTTTATCCTCACAACAGCCCTGTAGGTTAGACTAAGAGACTATGACTGGTCAAAGGTCACCCAGTGAGCTTTGTGGTGGGGCTTAGAACTCTGGTCTCCCAGGTCTTAGTCTAGCACTCTAACTGCTACACCACACTGGCTCTGCATTACAATAGCTACACAGTAATTTGCCAACACCCATAGCACTTTCCAAGTAGTTGCAGGTTGGGGGAGTGGAAGTTTGGGAACCACTGCTCTGTGAGAACAGTTGCACATTTGAGAATATGATAGCTCAGAGCCGAGATGCATAATATGGTGAATGAAAACGAATCAGAGAAGCTCAGACCAAAGAATACACAGAGCCTTTGGAAAAAGTACCGATCGAGATCTGCCTGAATATGAGAGTAGAATGGTAAAGTGAGAGGCAGCAGATAATGAAATGGAAAGGACCTTCACACAGGTGGCTGGAGGAGTGGAACAAACAAATGATTAAGTTGTGATCCTGGAGGAGGGGAATGAAACCATTAGCAGACATTAAGAAACATCTTGAGATGGCAGAGATAGAGCTGAGAGAGAAATGATCCTGTGTACAAGTTGGAATGAATTCAAAGGAAAAAGCTACCGAGCCTGTGCCAATTCTCTTGGGGGGGAAATGGAAGGAACTTTTTTTCCAAATTAGGACGGAAAATCATGGCCAACAGGAAATGGGATTGGAAGATATGTAACTGGTTACGAATTAATTAATATACAACAAATGGATAACTATGGATTTTTATCCTTATAGTGGATGTTGGGTTTTTATTTTTGTTTTTGAGATAAGGTCAACATACCAGATTGGAAGAAGACTATTCTAGGCATGTAGTGATAATAACAACTGGGGAACCCCTTTCGGACTTTTTTGTGGAAATGAGAATTAACTTGTGTCTGGGGTTGAAGATTGGGAAAACATCATCTAGCTGAATGCAAAACAGCTGGGTATTATAATGGAATGCAGCTAGATACCATCCTGCAGTGAATGCTTTGAATCAGAAGTTCTCACCACTCTTTTTATGTTTTATTATCTTTTTCTTCATCTAGTTTTCCTTTTTCCTTTTATCCGCTATGCTTTTGCTTATTTTTTGTTTTCTTCATTATGTCTCTACTCTGGCTTAATGAGGTTAGAAGGTGATGGTTGGCAGGTGAAAGACCCTGCGTGAGGTGCAGGGAAGGGAAGATCTCCCAGGGTTGGAGGCTGGGAGAAGAAAGGGAAGCTCCCAGGTGAGATAGGAAGGGTGACAAGGGTTAAGGATCTACCTTTGGGAGAGGGCTTTTTTCATCATCCACCTGCCCTGCTTTCTCTTTTTCTTTTCTTTCTCTCTTTTTTGTTTTTTGCTTTTACTTTTATTTAGATTAGTTTGATTACTTTGTTTTTTATTATAGTGAATGTTGAAAAATTTCAATGATGATGATGATGATGTAGCACAGCTTACTAGGAAGCGGAAATGTGCCAACCAGCGTGGATGTGGCCATGCACCATGGATCCTCGCTTCCTTACCTCTAGTTTACTGCTGTTACTGCTTCCCTGAACACTCTAAACAAATTTTTTTGAGCATTGCCACATGTTTGCTTACTTACTGCACATGCCTACTCACAAAATCTAATCAAGTTAGCCCCCCGCCCAAAGCAGCACTAAATCATCTCATTTGTTGCTCTCTGTGCTTTCTAGGAATTGTCAGATGAGATTGAAGACTACACCCACCGCTTCAACACAGAAGACCAAGTGGAGTGGAATCTGGTTCTCCAAGAGGTGGCTGCATTTGTCGAGGTGAGGACTTAAAAGTGAATCGCTGCATTTTCCTTTCTTTCTGAAAGAGCGCAGTGTCTTCCCAGATCTTGACTCATATCCTACATCTTCTGCGATAATCCTCAGGCAAAAGGGGCATTTAGCTCAGTGTTCTATCTTCTACAGTAGCTAGGCAAATCCCCTAAGAAATTGGCAAGCAAAGGATGATGGAGTGTTCCCATTTGTTCCCAACATTGGGTAGTTAAAGGCTGCTGCGGAATATGTAGACACTTAATTCTTACAACTAATACCTCTTGTCTTCTCTGTTAATTGGTATTTTTAGCAAGCCATCTGAGCTAGTTACCATTATTGTAGTTTGCTATTATGAGAAGCAGAGTTTTTGCTTAAAAGGCAAACCACACACCCATGCTTCTAGGTCTCATTATTTTAGTGAGAAGCTTTTAAATGCTGAAAGAAACGGGAGGGCATCGTCTTCCTTCTGTGCCTTCATCTCCTACTACTCATTCCCCCTCCTAGTAACTCACCCCCTGCTTCTATATTGTCCTTTGCCTTTTCCAAATAGGAACAATTGCTTTCATAGTGTTAGAAAAAGTAAATTGAGCAACATTATACAAGGGAAGCAACATCACTCAGTGGTAGAAGATCTGCTTTGCATGCAAAACATCCCAGATTCAATCCCTAATATGGCATTTCCAGGGATGTCCCCTGTCTGAGACCATAGGGAGTCATGACCAAAGAGTGTTGGCAATACTGAGTTTGATGAGCCAATGGTCTGACTTGGTATAAGGTAGCTTCCAGTGTTCCTAAGATAATATAAATTTTGCCAGCATGTATGTGTATATATACAAAAAGCAGAATTATTTATTCCTAAGTGGGAAGGAATAGAATGCAAGAGCCGTACTCATAAGCCATATGTATAATTAAGACTAGAATCTTGCAGGGAGCATTCCTTTGATCACAGCTGCTCTTATTACTTCTGGACTTTCCAAAGCTCGCAGTAATACATCAGAGGCTGATTTGCAGTTCACCTGGTGCTGCTCCATCCTCATGGTAAAGCGAGTCTTCTCCAAAAGAAACAAGCTTAGTACAGGATAATTGGCAAACAGAATCCCAAATCACAGTGGCAGTTAGCATTAGTGTTAACCTGCTCCATTGCCCCTTTCATCCAGCTTAATGTAGTTGACTTTATGGGAAAGAGCTTCTGAATTTCTGCACACCCACACTCACACACTCCCAGCAGAATATTTGGGGAAATACGAGGCTTGCTAATTGCTTGTTCTTTTGTTGCTGTGTTTTTATTACTTCCAGCAAGGCTTAACCTGAGTCCAGATAATTCATGCCAGGGACCCTCATTCTTATGCCTGTCTCCCTTTCTTTCCAGGCAGACCCTGTGATGGTGTTGAATGATGACAACACCCTTGTGATCCTCTCCAACCGCCTCTCTGAAACGGGAGCCCCTCTGCTGGAGCAGGGGATGATCGTAGGGCAGCTGACTCTCGCAGATGCGCTTATTATTGGCAACTGCAACAATCAGGTGGGATCCTGTACACAAGCCTTTCGTCCCATGTCACAAGTGGGGTCATTTTAAATCAAGCAATCCAACTTTTTTACCTCATGTCATCCAGTTTTCTTAATATTTTGTACTCTTGTTGAATGATCAAAACTAAATTTAAATCCAAAATTTTAGCTTTTTATTTCATCCCTTTTTTGAGTTATGAGGGTTTGAAATTAAAAAAATAAATGACAATTTTGGCTTTGTCGGACTACACATAAACCTTAAAAGCTCAATCCAGCATTGAGAAACTGAAAACACCAATCTCTTCAGAACTTCATATGAAAGGTCACAAGATGGACTTATTTTAAATTTAAGTTGGACATCATGCTGAATCGTGGTTCATTTTCCATAATCATGGCTCAGTGTTAGGTCTGAATTGAACCAATCTTTGTCCCCAGGGATGAACGTGGTCTTCCAGGCTACACAGAGTGTAGAGCACAGGTGCATAAAGCAGCCCTTGACACTTCCTACCACCCACATTTCTTTTAAACAAACTAGGAGGAAAATCTCTGCTCAAGGCCCTGGAGAGAGTCATCGCAGGTCAGAAACAGATGGCACCGGGCTGAAAGAACCATTGATCAGGCTCTGTAAAGAGATGCTGATTAATTTATAAAAGTCACACATGTCAAAATCACAACTTGAGCTTTAAAAAGCCTGTTGCCATGTTGCAAGCTGCATTATCCATATGAACAGGCTTTAAAAAATAATTAGACAAAGGTTATATCTATTTGACAAACATAATTGGCTTTCTAATATAGCAGAGGTAGCCAACGAGGCACTCTCCATATGTTGCTGGACCCCAACTCCCATCATCCCCAACCAGCATGGCCAGCAGTAAGGGATGATGGGAGCTGAAGTCCAATGACATGCAGAGGGCACCATGTTGGCTACCCCTGTACTATAGCATAAAGTATCTATGGCTCCCCCAAAGAATTCTGGGAATAGTAGTTTAATGAGGGTGCTTTGAAGTATACTGAAGATCCCTAACAAACACACACACACACACACACACACCCCTATAATTTTTAGAATTATCTATGAAGAGAGAGTGGTAATGATATAGGCCCTCAACAGTAATTTTAAGCATAATTTTTGAAAAGGGATCTGGGCTTCTCCCTGCATTACCTTTATGACTGTGTTCTGCCAGTTTTCTAGACTTTTTAGAGGGTGAATGTTTTGCTCCTTTATATGGCTTTATGATTTGACTTTTAAATACGTATATTCTGATACTATTTTTAGTATTTTGCACTGCATTGTGCTTCTATTGTAATAATTGTAAAGTGGTATGCAAGGTTTCAATTTTTGTTTTTTTGTTTTGAAAAGCTGGTACAGACACATAATGGGATGCGGGTGGCACTGTGGGTAAAACCTCGGCGCCTAGGACTTGCCAATCGCATGGTCGGCGGTTCGAATCCCAGCGCCTGCCAACCTAGCAGTTCGAAAGCACCCCCAGGTGCAAGTAGATAAATAGGGACCGCTTACCAGCGGGAAGGTAAACGGCGTTCCGTGTGCTGCGCTGGCTCTCCAGATGCAGCTTGTCACGCTGGCCACGTGACCCGGAAGTGTCTCCGGACAGCGCTGGCTCCCGGCCTATAGAGTGAGATGAGTGCACAACCCTAGAGTCTGGCAAGACTGGCCCGTACGGGCAGGGGTACCTTTACCTTTACAGACACATACTTACTTGGTAGCTCAAAAGACTTTTATTTCCAGCACTAATGGATGAAATTACACATAATTGGAGCTTTCAACAAGGACTAGAAGTTCCAGACCTTTCTTTATATACGACTTGACATTTCTTGATTACATATACAGCAGAGCCATCATTTTCAAGGCAGCCATTGTCACAAGCCTGACCCATCTGGAACTATACTTGACAGTCAAATAATGCTTAATATTCTTTCTTTATGTGAGGACACATTTTATTCTTACTCCCCACCCCCACTCCAATGACCTGGACCTCATTACTTAAAAAACCTATATGTAACTGTACTTATTCTATGTGCTTATTTTTTTGTTTGGCTTTTTATGTTTTAATTTCCATCTGTTATGTAATTATTCTTGCCTATTTATATACAATTAAAAAATTCAAAAAAATCTTTACCCACCAGAAATGGCTTTCATTATCCTAAAAACCTTTAATTTGCAACTGTGTCTCTGGTAGGTGAAGTTCAGCGAGCTGACAATCGACATGTTCCGGATGCTGCAAGCTCTGGAGAGGGAACCTATGAACTTGGCATCACAAATGAGCAAGCCAGGGCTGCAGGCAAGTCCCCTCATCTTTCAGCCCTGCACTCACCAGGCGAGGCAGTAGAAATTTATTTTAACTTTGGTTTGAGATCAGTTGGAATTCCATGTTGAGCTAATTGTATAGATCTGAGGAGCAGCTGTGCTGAGATGAAAAATCTATAACCTCCTTTCTTTTAGTGACATGCGCTGCTTGTTTCTTTCTTTCTTTTTTTATATAGGAGACAACCGAAAAGCCAGCAAGAAGGGAAAACCCTCACAAGTACTTGCTGTACAAGCCAACCTTCAGTCAGCTGTACACCTTCTTGGCTGCGTCGTTTAAGGTTTGTGCCAAAGGAGGAGGTGCCTCTTTCTAGTGATAGAATATCCCAAATAGTGAAGGCTCATCCAATAGGTTGCCCCAACAACTTCAGTCTGCCATGAGTCAGCCAGCATCTTCCTGTCTTCTTAGTTGCAACCACTGGGGGGGGGGCTGTCAGCTCCTTCATCTGTCTCAGTGTAGTCACTTGTATAACTCAGCAGGGATGAGAATGGGAGCAAAACTAGGATTAGGAGGTTCTACCTATTGTTGGCTCTGGCACTATCTACTGTTGGCTTCCATGCCTTCCGCCCCGCCAGCCACCACTGCTCCTAAAATACCATTTTGCTGAGTCAAAATGCAAGTGAGCAGGTGTGTCTCCTGAGAACAAAAGGTGTTTATGGAGCGCAATTGAAATGAATAATGACAAATTTAAAAAAATACCATCATTGCTATGAATTGAATTTTATTCATCTGTTTAAACTGTTTTATACAACCTTTGCTTTGGAGAGCTCAAGGCAGCAAGCAACAGCAATTTAATTTTCAAATTACCCTGCAGTGAACGCTTAAAGCAGAAGTGGAAGACAATTGAATACAGCAGCAATAAAAAATTCACAAAACCAAAGGCAGTTTCAAATTGGGGGGGGGGGGGGGAGAACCACTACTACCACCACCACCATTAGATAAGGGAGCAGTTTCCAGTCCAAAGAGAGATATTTTTTTATACCAGCCTATTGAAGGCTGCTGCAAGAGGAGCTGAGGCAGGTTTCCCTCAGAGTTTGTACAGTTGGACACAAATTTAGAATTAGGAAGAGGAGAGAGAAAGAGAGGCTGTTTTGCCTCTTCCAGAGATGGGTGGGTTGGTTTATATACAGTCATCCTGACTTGAACAGGTTCTTGTAATAATTTTAAAAAGACTGTCAAACCTATTTGAACAGAAGCAACAGCAAGACAAAAGAGGTTTCTTTGTGCGTTGCCTGGAGGTTGGCAATGATTTTTTTAAATAAAAAAGTTGAAAGCGGCATATGAGAGCGTCACTTCCGTGTTGCTCTGCCCCCTCCCAAGCATTCATTCATTCATTTAGCAGTATATGCCGCTTGGTTGTAACGAAACCTCTGTTTACAGGAACCATTAAAAAGATCAATAGGAAACCCAACTGTTTTGCGTTGATCATTTAAATGGAAAAACATCAAGACTTACTGCCCCTGGGGTTTGCCAACACTACTCCAGAGCCCCTCCTGGACAGCACGGATGGGGTGCTGCTGTGTAACAGGGTGGACAATAGACCACAGCATCCCCTGTCTGTCTCTCTGGCCCATCACCAGATGCTGATCTCCTAATCCCATTCCAAGATCAATAGGTTTTCTGGTAAAGGAGATAGTATTTTTACAGACAATAGCAACACCTGCCCTTTGTCCTCCTCCGCCCAAGTCTAGCCTAGCGCTGTAACAAGTACCCAGAGGGACACGGCTGAGTTAGGTCAGGCCCACCCAACTCACCCATCCAAGTCTTGGTAATGCATACCACATCTGCCCTTTTATCCACCACCAGTTTGTGGGTGAGCATGGTCTTATTGTGGACTGACCTGGCATTCAATAAGAGCACCATTGGACCAGAGGGCTAAGAAGTAAGCTATCGGCAACTTCCAGATGGGTGAAAGGCGGACAAGAGCCTCTGCCCCAGTTGTGTGGAAACAGGAGAGGAGTCTCAATGGAGCTAGCAGTGGGAAGGACACTAGAACTCAAAGATATCCAGTGAAGCTGAATGTTGGAAGATTCAGGACAAATAAAAGGAAGTGTTTCTACACCACATAGTTAAACTATGGAACTCACTCCTGCAGGAGGCAAGAATGGCCCACCAATTTGGATGGCTTTGAAAGAGTATTAGAGAGGTTCATGGAGGATAAGACCATTGATGTCTATTAGCCAAGAAAGCTATGCTGTTTCTTGATGGTCAGAAGCAGTAAATGCTTCTGAATAAAAAGGTAAAGGACCCCTGGACAGTTAAGTCCAGCCAAAGGCGACTATGGGGTTGCGGCACTCACCTCGCTTTCAGGCCAAGGGAGCCGGCATTTGTCCACAGACAACTTTCCGGGTCATGTGACCAGCACGACTAAACCGCTTCTGGTGCAACAGAACACCGTGCTGGAAACCAGAGCGCATGGAAATGCCGTTTACCTTCCCACCGCAGTGGTATACCTATTTATCTACTCGCACTGGTGTGCTTTTGAACTGCTAGGTTGGCAGAAGCTGGGACAGAGCAACGGGAGCTCACCCCGTCACGGGGATTTGAATTGCCAACCTTCTGATCAGCAGCCTTCTGCATACTAGTTGCTGGAAGCCACATGAAGGGCGAGTGCTTCTAGCAGGGCTCTTATTATCTTATTAAGGATGGAATATTCCTTCAATCCAGTGCAAGTCCTACTGCTACATTTATTTTTAAAAACATTTTTAATATTCATGTTGGGTTATCCTTGATACAGACAGCTTAAAATAAATGATATGTATCTGTATTGTGCATTAATAAACAAATGCCTACCTCCCTCCTCTCCAATATTCCCTCACCAACTCCCCTCCCCCCCTTCTCCTGTCAAACTTTCAGGAGCTGCCTGCAAATAGTGTCCTGCTCATCTACCTGTCAGCCACTGGCGTGTTTCCTTCAGGTCGTTCGGATAGTGAAGGTACAAATAAAGGAATGCTCCCTGTCATGAGCAGGGCCTGAATTCTCTTTATGATCCACAATCTGATGGGGGAAGCCTCCAAATGCTTTTTCTCTTGGAGAATAAGCTATGGGCCGGCATTGCCTTTGCTGGGTATGGCTGCCCAACAGGAAGTGGTGTTTGGATTTTCTTCTCATGTCTACCTTTGTGCCACACCTTAAGATTTTTCAGGGGTTGGAAGCATTAGCACCCGGTTCAGGTGCTTTACTGGGCTGGAAGATCTTCTTTGTGTGGTGAAGAAGTGGGGTGTACGGACCCCTATGCCATGCACACTGCGTGATGCTCAGCAGATGTGTATCCCATACGTCTCCATTAGTTTCTCTCTCACCTTTTTCTCCAAGGAGCTCAAGGTGGTTTACATGGTTCTCCCTCTCATCATTTTATCCTCACAACAACCCTGTGAGGTAGGTTAAGCTTAGTGGGGATTTGAGCCCTGGCCTCCCAGGTCCTAGTCTGACAAACTCTCTAGCCACTATACTACACTGGTTCTCCTTTCATGCCCCAGGGAGAAAAGACTGGACAACAAAGACATTTTTCAGCCCGAGGGCCACATTCCCTTCTTTGAGGCTTCAAGGGGCCACATGCCATTGGTGGGTGGAACAATGATTGTGAATTTTTACCTTTATGCAGTAGACTGGTTTCTATGTATAAATGATACACACAAACACCCACCCTCCATCCACACAAGCAAGAGGCATTATCAGGGTTTAAGGACACATTCCAGCCAGCCAGAACCATTCACAGTGTGAAGTAGAGCCAGTGAGGGTGAGGGTTATGGCCTGGAGAGAGGGAGAAAGTCTTAAGGGCCAGATAAAGAGCCCTGGAGGGTTCCCCACCTCTGCTGTCCAACCAGGTCTTAAAAGTGTTAGGAGGCTCCATATGGAGCACATCACAGTACTGGGGGGTGGCGTGTGCCTGATCTTCACTACACGAAGATGATAACCAGCCTTGTAAGTGTTTGGTAAATGGTGCCTCCTGAATGCTTCTGGGGCTCATTGTCCCTTTTATTTAAAAAACAAAACAAAGCAGTATGAACACAAAGCCGTGTTGATAGTACTCAAGTGCAGCCAAAGGATGACTGCTGGGGGGGAGGGGCGTGCTGTAGAGATGGTGGATATTTCCTCACAATTCAAGCCCTTGTCATGACTTTGGTAATTTCCCTCCACCTCCACCCCACCTATCCACCCCACCTATCTGACCCGGAAGAATATTGGGATGCAGCTGCCATCTGTGCTTTGTTTGTTGTTTTGTTTTTTAAGACAACTCCCCACCCCCCTCAAAAAATACAATCATGAAGATGATCCATTCCAAAAATTGGCTGAAGCTGAATGAATGGATCATACAAAGTGAAAGAATTTGGTTCTCATGGTACCATGTTTGCATTCAACAACAACAAAAATTCCTCCTAGTAGATGTTGTATTAAATCTGCTCCATTCACTTAAAAGACTTGCATTCCTTTATAAAATGCATGCTTGTTTCATCTTTCCTTGCATGATTCATAAACCTTTCCAGATACTTATATTTAAAAAAACCCCACAAAAACACCTGTAACAAAAAGTTTACAGGGGCTTTTTTGCTGTGTACTTTGGTGCCAAATCTTTGTCCTCTCGCTTGACTCTGGTTTTTGTGGGTGGGTGGGTCTTATGCCTGCTGCATGAGCTTTTGTTGTTCCCAACATACGGTAGGACAAATGTCCATCTCCACCCTTTGTAGAGCTTTCTAGATTTTCTGTTAACACTTCTGGCTCAAAGTGGGAGGTAAGCCTTGGGGACCATCTGTGCAAAATGTCAACCTCCTCCATTCTGCCCCAGAGATGACATTAATGCAGCTGGGACTCTAGAAGGGAAAGAGAGCTGGCCTGATTAAGTCATTGACATGGGGGGAAAGCAGAAGGGGTAAAAATAATTAGGGATAATTTGAGGAAGGGGTAAATTGATAGTTGGTAAGAATAGGTTTGTCTTCTGTAATTGAACAGTTTGAGGAATGGGACTTGCCTCTTGAACCATGGGAGGATGGAGTATCAGACAAAGTGAAAGGGAGGATAGGTCTAAGGAAAAAGAAAAGGAGGATAGGCTCTGCCTCACCCATGAAACTGCTCTGTAATCTTCTGAGCTCAGTAAGGCAAAGTTGCAATGGCAATATTCCTGATACTTGCTTTTGCACAACAAATTATTATTTTTTAATCAATGTTTCCTTTTCTTATCTGCTTTGGTTTTTCCTTGGGAAGGTAAAACTGGTTATTAATCAGCAAGTGAAATTTGGGAAGTAAATGAAGAACCAGGATTGTTGTCTCAGCCCTTCCTATTGTACCCATGTACAAAAGTCAGCCGAAGATGATCCTTGTCAATCCATGTGGCCAACACAGACCAATGTGGCATTGCTGAATTCAGCCTTGTAATGATAATTTTAAAAATATTGGACTTGCACATAGCTACCTGCAGTCCACATGATTGGCTTTCTGAGCTGAACGTACGGGGAAGGGCAAACAGTATCACTTGTTCCGTAGAATGTTACAGCTTCAGGAGCATGGGAAGCAGCATTTGAGGGAGGCACCATCTGCATTGTATCTTTAAAGCAGTACCATACCACTTTAATAACTCATGGCTTCCCCACCAAGCATCCTGGGAGCTGCAATTTATTAAAGGTTGTGAGACTTGCTAGGAGACCCACCCCCCTATTCTTCACACAGAACTTCCATTCCCAGAGTACCCCAGGTAGAAGGAACTGTTAAACCACTCTGGGAATGGTAGCTTTGTGAGGGGAATAGGGGGTCTCCTAACAAGTCTCACCACCTTAACAATCGGCAGTTCCCAGGATCCTTTGGGGGAGCCCTGAGTGTTTAAAGTGGTTTGATGCTGCTTTAAATGTATAGTGCAGATGGAGCCTGATTCTAAAGACCGCATTTGACACCCGTCGAGTTTGCTATGTGAAATGAGTAACTGCGTCTCCAGGAGAAGGAGTAAAATCTTAGGGCCAAACTAGACAAATTATACTGTCTCCACTGGGAAGAGATGGTTAAGCGCAAAGACCATTTGGAAAATCCCATTGTCTTGTTATGGAAAATGCTTGAATTCCCACTAGGCAGTTGTGAAGCTGGTAGTGAAGCATGTTGTGTAAGTGGCTGTTGCCCAGAGTTGGTTCAAAAAAACAGCTTTTCCTTTTTTAAGCTTCCCTTGGCATTCTCCCATCAGCGTTCTCTCTCTCTCTCTCTCTCTCTCTCTCTCTCTCTTTTTATCACTATGCTGGTGGCTGGTATCCACAGCAAATCTGGAAAGGTTCTTCCTGACCTACTAAGGTGGAAGGATGGATTTCTAGTTCTTGGTTGTATTGATTTTGATTGTGGTGTGTGGGTTTAAACATGGCGTATATTGATCCTTCCTGTATATATGTGAAATAAACACGGTTTTAGTTAGAGAGGTCTCTAATGAAAAGGGCACAATACTTTTGGCCCTACACAATCTAAAACAGGGATAGTCAGCTGGCAGCCCTCAATTCCACCTATGGCAGCTGTACCAAATTCTAATCAAGATCATACTAAGTTATATTGGGACGAAGTGAATCTGTGTTGTGTTTTGAATTCATAGGCTAAAATGAATCAAAAGCTAAAGGACATCTTGTATTGTCAAGATGGGGGGCAGACATTGGCCAAGTGAACTTCCAAACCCTTAATCCATTAGTAATCTGCAAGCTCTCCCAGATTCTCCTTTTTCTCCCAAATGGGGGCTGCTGTCCATATCCCGTGTTTGTTTCATTGCCAACACGTAGCTGTGTAGCTGCTGTTCATTCTGGCCTCCTGTTTGCATTTTCTGCAGGTCCCTATGACTTTGGGGGTGTCCTGACAAACAGCAACCGGGACATCATAAATGGGGATGGCATCCACAAGCGGAACCAGTCGTACAAAGAGATGCACTGGTGAGTACCATGTACCTGGAATGATGTTATATTACTAAGGAAGCAACAATCTCTTCCCAGGTTCCAAGCGTACTTTTGAACCATTTCTGTTCTCTCTTTTAGTCTACACCCTGGTGATCTCTATCCTTTCACGAGGAAGCCTCTGTTTATCATAGTGGACTCCTCTAACAGCGTTGCCTACAAGGTAACAACTTTTCTCCATCATTATCACCATCGTTATTTATTTATATGCCTCCTTTCCATAGTTAAGGTGTGCTCTAGATGGCTTACAACCCCAGAAAATTGACATAATTTGCTCTAGTAGGTACAAAAATGCAACCAAATCTTAAATGGTAAAAAATGAAAACCTCTTAGTAAGTATACAGCAAAATTTAACAATTGTTTGTAGATCATAAGATCTGAGAATAAAAACTAAGCAATGCAATCCCAATAACAGGTAAAAATAATGTATGTCAGAATTAAATCTTGACTCCAGCATTAACTCCTAAACAACACCCCCCCATGCCAATAGTTTCTAGACATACTGGACAGCAGGACTTACTGGCCTCACAGGTCAAATAGTCTCTGGCCTCTCCAGCACCAGCTGGTTTTGCAGCTGGAATGAGGGTGCTGCCCCCCACCCCACCCCAGCCCAGCAAAGCAGGGAGGAGGCTCTTGCAGGACTCACAGATAAGATGATTTTTAAGATGTCTGTGTTTTGAGTGCTTCTAAAGTCAGCCCCTCTCCCTACACCAAAGTAATTTTTTAAAAATGCATTTTACGTGTGCCATTTGTTGTAAATAGAACATAGAACACAAAATTTATTCAAGGGAACAAAGCAAAAAACCAAACAAAAATTTAAAAAACATAATGCCTTGGTAGTAGTAACTGACTTTTATAAAGCACCAAAATGTCCTCTATGAAACAGGGAAATACCCAACACATTTGGGATTTGGTACTGAGCTTACTTCTGAGATTTAAAGCACAATTGCAACTGGCCTTTTTAGAGTTCCCTAAGGTGGTGTGATGTGTTAACCCATTGATAACTGCAGCCCCTTTGGAGAGACATGGCCATGTTCATGTGCCAGCAGCTGTACTGTAACTTCCTTCCTTCCTTGTTTTGACTATTTCAGTTGTATTTTGCTCTTGCTAATTCTAGTTACCTTATTGCACAAAATATATATATGAGTGTCTGTATCGCATGCCCTGTGTAGAGTAGCACAGAGCTCTGTGCTTAATCATCACTTTGACATTGGGAGGGAGAGAAGGGGGGGTGACTATTACTCTGATTAGACCCAGCTGCTCTTTAATATGTTAACAAGCTTAGTAGGAATTACCTTAATGAATTTTAGTGGAATTGACACATTTGGAAGAGCGCTTGCTGTCTTAACAGGCTGAGTCCTGGATAGAAACCAGAAGGATGCTTTCCTTCCTTTCCCCTACCTAAATTTCCAACTTTCCCCAGCATCTCTTTTCCACCACGTATTAGAAAATACTCATTTGGCTGGAAAAACTGAGCAGTCATCCGCCTCAAAAAAACATTTGCTTTGTCTCATTAGCTGTTGCATACAGAAAGTTAAATTTCATGTTGGGTTGTCCACATGACATCCCCTGGGGCACTGCATAGACTTCTGTTACTTATTTAGAACATTTGTAGTCCACGCTTCTGCCAAAAAGGCTCCCACAGTGGCTTACGGACAAAAACATGACACACAAGGGGAAAGTGACGGGGAAGTGAAAGAGGTGGGTGGGGAATCAAACTCAGGCATTAATTCTTAATGTTGACATCCTTCTGTCTCTTGAGACATTGGAGGAGTTTGCCTTTGAGGGTGAAGTCAAGCTGTTGGAAGGTTACAGTGTCTGCTGTGGTTGTAGAGACTGAGATAGGAGAGACATGTTTTGTTGCATCTGGAGCCGATAAAGGCATCCAGTTGTGCTGCTGCAGATGTGCCATGGCTCCTTTTTTATCTCTGTGCTTCTCCCAGTGGTCATTCCTCCTCTGGTCACTGCTAGGGATACACAACTTGACTTTCTGCAGGCACTGCAGTCATCTGCAACTGATTCCCACTCCAAGGGGTTGATGTTGCCAGCCTTCCTGTCTCATTTGCAGACATCTTTGAAATGCAGATTTGGTCTGCCAAGAGGCCTAGTGCCTGAAACCAGGTCCCCATAGAGCACATTCTTGGGGATCCTGCCATCTTCCATTCTGTGGACATGGCCAAAGCAGCATAGATGTCTGAGACAGGAGTGTGAACATGCTGGGAATGTGGATTTGGGAGAGCATGTCTTTGTTTGAAACTCTGTCTCCCATGTGATAACCAAAATCTTTCTGACACAGCACATGTGGAAGGCATTGAGGTGTTGCTCCTGGTGGATGTAAGTTGCCCACGTCTCAAAATTATGCAGCAATCCCTTCCACCCAATTAAGTTCTTGCCTTGTTATCCTTAGACTCAAGTTTAAATAATAACTTTAAATACGGAGACTTAGTATTTTTTCTATTATCAGCAGCCTGATTAACAGTAGATGACAATACTGGAAACCTATTGAAATCTCCATTGAAATCTTGGTAAATAATATTTGGAATGTGGCTCTGTCAGGACACCTTACTCGTCATAGAAGGGTAATTAAAGGCATTTCAAAGATAGACACTTTTGGCGAGACTTGGCTTCCATTCTTTTCCTTTATAAATGAGACAGAAGATACTTTTATTCCACACACAACACAAGAATCTCTGTGGAGTGGATACTTTAAAGGACAGTGCATAAATAAACGTATTGCCTGTGTACTGTGTACTGCCTATGAAACTTAATAAGAAGGTACCACTGGACAAAGTTACTGTATTTATATGCTGTTCTTGTATTTACGTGAAAACCAATAAAAATATTTGGATATTTTTTTAAAAGAAGAAAGCGTTCATAAAGTTCAGGTATGACTGTTCTGGTGGTGTTGATTCAAGGCCATACTTTCTGCTTTGTACTATGGGCCCTTTTTGACTAGAGATGGATCTTGCTCGCCACCAGGGAGTAATCCAGGTTGCAAGCAGCACTGTGGTAGTTCTGAGTGACACAAACACAATTTAGTGCTGATCACCTGGTGACAGTCAAGTCCCTCTGGTGCCAGTGGCCTGGCCTTGGGTGTCTCCAGAGCACCCTTGGCAGAGAAGAACATGTTTGTGATGCAGAGGCGTAGACATATTGCTAGGGAATTTTACTCTTTATTTTGCATGGGGCTCCCAGTAGCCCTCCTCTTCAACCAACTGATCAGGTTTACCTTTCCGTTAGCTTCCTATTGCTGTATGTGTTCTCAAACCAAACTGCTGAGATCTCTCTCTTTCTCTCGCTCCTCTTCCAGAATTTCACAAACTTATTTGGACAACCACTGGTGTGCCTACTTTCACCAACAGCATATCCAAAAGCGTTGCAAGGTATGAAGGTGTTTTTCCTCTGTAACAGGAGTTGAGTTGTTGCATTGTGTTCCTGTATTTTACAGCAACAACAAAAGTCAGTGGAAAGGGGTTATTAGCTTCCCAGCTTAAAAAGCTGCAGTGACACCTCCCAATCTCCCGACCCTCATTTGATCCCCTGAACCACAGTGAGCAGTTCTTTCTTTTTTTTGCAAGAACAGGGCATTTGTCGTCTGGAAGTTTACAATAAGTATTTCACTAACATACTTGTTGAGCCTTGAAATTGGCTGCCTGTAAGCAAACATGTGTCCTGGGTGCTTGGTGAAACTCTGGTGCTTAGTCCTGTTGTTGCTGTTGCATTGTTCATTCCACTGCTTGGTAAACAAAAAGCTCTTAGCCTGGTGCCTAGGGATTGATAAGAATGGCACCAGGCATGAGTCTGGGGAGAGCATTCCGCAGGTGGTACTACTGAAAAGTGTTGCCAGCCTCCTCACTTCTCTCAGATGCTCAGGTGGGGCACATAGAAAAGGACTTCAAATGAAGACTGCAGGGACTGGGCTGGTTTGTATGAGGAGAGGCAGTCCCTGAATTATTGTGCTCCTGAGCCTTGTAGGGCTTTAAAGGTCAAGGTGCAATCAGGCTCTTTATTTTCTTGGGGGATAGGACCATAGTCCAGAGGGTTGAGCATTTTCTTTGCATGCACAAAGTTCCAGTTTCAATCCCTGGCATCTCTAGGTATGGCTGGGAGAGACTCCAGCCTGACACCCCAGAGAGCTGCTGTCAGTCGATGTCTACAGTATCAATCTGGATGGACCCGGGGTCTGTGTAAGGACCCCTCTGCGCTATACATTTACAGCAGTAGTATACCGCTTCAAACAATCACAGTTTCCCCCAGAGAATCCTGAGAACTGTAGTTTGTTATGGGTGCTAGGAGATTCCTATTCATGTCACAAATCTACAATTCCTAGAGTTATTGTTTTTATTTATTATATTTATTAGTCACTTTTTGCAAAATAAATAAAGTGAGTTCCCTGGGAAGAATAATTGATTGTTAAACCACAC
The DNA here is from genome assembly GCF_965153285.1 of Podarcis tiliguerta. Lineage (NCBI taxonomy): Eukaryota > Metazoa > Chordata > Lepidosauria > Squamata > Lacertidae > Podarcis > Podarcis tiliguerta. Next base: position 12,370,769 of record NC_139553.1, on the reverse strand, counting down.
TGAGAAGTGTATCTCTGTGAGGGGAATTAATCTAACGACTTTAAACACCCTAAGAAACTGCAGTTCCCAAGATGCTTTGGGGGAAGCCATGATTGTTTATAGTGGTATATTAAATATATAGTGCAAACAGAGCATACAACAGCTCCTTTTCTCCTTAACGTCCGCTGTCCTTTTGCTTCGTGCAGATAAAATGTGGGGCAGGGGGGCGGTATTATCTCCTCTTCCTTTGCAGCGGTAACTGTGGTGGGCACTCTCTCTTAGGGTTTCTTCCTTGCCTGGACTAACATTAACGGAAGTCTTTTTGGAGTGCCTTGTAATCTAATTAGGGAGCGAAATATTTGATCGATTCAAAAGCTCTCTATTAACTTTCCAACCCATTTTTCCAGTCCCCATAACTGTAAGTGGTTCTCTGGTGTGTCGCTCTCTGAGAGAGCAGCCCCTTTACTGCTACTGGTTCCCAGCATGAAGTCCAGTCTGGTGACATAATTTGTGACACAGGAAGGTGGTGGTCAGCAGTGAATGCATGAAAGGAGCTGGAGACTTCACCCTTTGGCCTTACTGAGGTAAGTTCTATTATGTGCCAAGAGGTTTTGAGTAAAAATAAATAAATATTGTTCCTGTGAAAAGAACACTAAATGAGGCTGGGTACACATCATACATTTTTTTAAAAAAACAACAACATTAAATCTCCCCCCCAAAGAAACCTGGGAACTGTAGTTTGTTGTGGGTACTTGAAATTGTAGCTCCTGGGTTCTTTTTCTTTCTTTTTTCCCAGAGAAGGGTGTGCTTCAAATGTATAATATGTACATAGCCTCAGTCAAAGGAATGATGAAAATAATAGAACTTACCCTTTTTTAAGCAGAAAACACCTACCAACTGGTGAATGTCTCCAGCGGGAGAGGGGAGGAAGATCGTACATCTTGTTTAGTGTAATGTTCCTGCTGATCAGAACCTTAAATCTCTCCTTTTTCTCATTTTACTTAGTTGTACAAATTTGAAACAGAGCTAAGAGCTAGTCAAGTTTGAAGGATCAGCTTTCATTCTGGTGAATAATTGGGATGGTGATTGCTGGCAAATAATTCTTCATATGTGTGTTTTGGGGATTGGGTTGGGGATAGTTTTTTTCAAGGTATTGTGCTTCCTCTCCCCATTGGGGTAATAGTGCCTCTTTGTATCGGATGACGCTTTGGAGAAATGTTTTGCATTGAGTAACATATAGTCAAATAATATAGCTATCAGTGGGTACATCATAATTAGGAAACACTCCTTGATCGCCACAGCCAGGGTGTCTGCAGTGATCAGTAGGATATAATAGAAATGGGGAACCTTTTTGTAGCCCAAGGACCACATTCCCTTCTGAGAAATCTCCTAGGGTCCATATGCCAGTAGTGGGCAGGGCAACAAATGTAAACTTTACCTTTGTACAGCAGAACATTTTCCTCACATGCTCACACATGCCCCTTCTTTTTCCTCCATCCATACAAGCAAAAGGTGGTCTCAGAAATCAAGGGCATATTCCAGCAAGGCATATTGAGATGCGAATCAGGGTCACTGAGGGTTGTGACCTAGGGAGATTTCCCTAAGCCAGGTATATTTGGCTCCCGGGCCTAAGGTTCCATATCTTTGGATAGACAGATTTCTGCTGGTACTTTACAGAATGATAGTTCGCATCATAGAATGGCTTTTGGTCCCCCACCCCCCTTCCATTTGTCAACAGTCGAAGCCTAAACACCTTTCGGCAGTGTAAAATCTAACTTGTTTGGACCGGCCTTTTGGAGCTTAAGGTTAGATCATGAACATGTGGAGATTTCAGTCAAGTGAGCAATTGTTCTGTTGGTGCTTTAAAAAAACAAAACAAAAAAACCCCCACCTTTAGTTCCCAATGCCATCTGTAAGGATGAAGCAGACTGTATGTCTAAAAAATAATGAAAGGAAAATGTGAGTTTGTATGCAAAATGAAATAAATCTGAGAGTTGTAGCCAATCCTACTCAGATTAGGTAAATTGAAATTTATGAGCATCGTTAATTTAGGCATGTTCATTTCAGTGGGTCTGCTCTGAGTACAACTTCTTTTGATACAACCTTGGGTTTATAGGGAACCTGTTAGACCCTTGACATAAATTTGCTGCTGCTCAGTGCTAAGCAAAGTTTGTGAGACTTGGATAGGAGGGCATCTTTGGTGCATTTATAATAGTGCCTCCCTATTTATGTGTCATGGTAGAGGGTTGTATGGCTGTTAACAGTGGGCAACCACCTCTCCTGTTTCGTATGCTAAGTGCATTTTGTGTTCATTTCCTTCCAGATCAGTCTCAGCGAGGCAGCCTCTTCACCTTCTTCCTGAACAATCCTTTAATGGCATTCCTATTTGTCTCTGGATTATCAAGCATGCGCAAAGGATTGTGGGACAAGTGTCATGATTACCTTCGCAAAATCAACCGGGATATTGCACAATTGCTGACTCATTCCCGTTCCATAGGTATGTACTGTAGGTATGCTTAGACCAAGGGAGCCATGCAGCTGAAAATGAACAAAGATGATGAGTTTGTTATTTTTACTATTTTTACACATCTTAGTCCTATTCAGAGTAGACAGATTGATGTTAATGAGTCTGACTAGCATTACATGCAACTCAGAGTCTCCTTTCCACTCCAGAAATTTAAAAAATAACTTTCTGAATTCAGCTTTTCTTTAAGAGCTGCCTTCTTACTTTCTGCAGATCAGGCCTTTCTCCAGTTTTTTGGAGATGAATTCCTTCGCTTACTTCTAACAAGATTCATCTTTTGCTCAGCTACCATGAGGATGCACAAAATCTTCCGGGTATTTATCTATTATTTATTTTATTTAAAAAATCATACTGCTTGAAAATCTCAAAGCAGCATTGAACTCTTCCCTTCTTGTTGTCGAAACAGCTCTTTGATAGATGCTGACTGTGGATTGTATCCAACCAAGCTCTACTTTGAGTAGACCCAGTGAAGTCAAAGCAGCCGTCAAGTTTTTAGAAACATTAGGCCCAGTCCTGTAGGAATGCTCTCCCTAAGGAGGCTCAGCAGGCACCTTCTATTTTAACCTTTCAAAATTTGCCATAAACCTTTCTATACCACCAAGCACAGACAATTAATAAAACATCTATGCTAGTTATGCTGATTATTATATTAAATTTTTACACAGCTTTCTTCATACATGTGTGTGTGTGTTTAAAAAAAATAAGGTAAAATTTAAAATCACAGATCATCAGCATAAATATATCTTGTTTGTCCCTCTCTTCCAAAGGAGCTCAGGGGTAGCAAACAATAAAACAATAAAAACACCTTTAAAACAATTCCAGATACAAACTGGAAAAGAATCTCTACTTAAAAGGCTTCTTGGAAGAAGGAGGCCTTCAGTATAAGCTGAAAAGAGGGCCACTTAGATATTTTTCATGAAATTGCAATGATTACTGTACTGGAAAATTGAAATTATATTTTTTCTCTCCTCCTCTTCCCCGCTCCCTATAGCAGGAAACTAGAAATTATCCAGAATCCTACCCCCAGTTGCCAAGGGACGAAACTGTGGAGAATCCACACCTCCAAAAGCATATTTTGGAGTTGGCTTCCATGCTGGATGTTCGAAATGTGTTCCTGGAAACCACGCTTGATGATTATTAAAATGGAAATACACATTCTGGCTTTCTTACTGCAATGGGGTGTTTCCCAGCCACAGATTTTTGAAATGGTGCAGTTTTCTAATGTGAAGATCCACAAAAGGAATTTACTTGATTTTTATTTTTAAACTTAATGATTATTTTTTTAAACAAATGAAATGGCTGTGGGCACGGCTGTTCCATTCTGTATGGGGTCAATTTTATAAACTAATCCCTCCTGCATCTTTTTAAAAAAATTAAAGACTTAAAGGAATCCCTTGGGTTTAAAATTTTGGTTTGTGGTGGTTGAGAACCAGCGACACATCATAAATGAGCCTAAGTATTTAGGGAAAAAATGCTATTGGTCACTTTTCGCCCTTGTATGTGGAAATTCTTTATTTTTGTACGATTTTTAAAAATTTGGAAGCAAAAACAAAACACAAACAAACCAAGAAGAAGACCTCTTCTGTCCCCAAAGATTCTGGAATTGAAATGTGAAACATGGGATCACTCATTGCAAAGCAGCAATAGCAATAATAAAAAGTCTTTCAAAACAAGATATGTATGGCCAACTCAAGAAGGAGCATCACTTTTGAAGGGATCGCAGAAAATGTAGTGTCCCCTACTCCCATAAATCCCCTTATCCAGATGTTAAAGCTATGTTGCATGTTGATTAAGAATGCAGGACTTTTACCCCATCTCAGCCTGTGAAGGAATCGCCTCCTGACATAGGAATCACAACAAGAGACTGGCCCCCATCTCTTTATTGGACCACCCTCCGTGCCTCTTGCAGAGCCATGACGATCTTCCTGCCCTGGGAGGAAGGTCAGAACCAGTCAGTTTTTGGGTTCTGAAACCTCAGAAGGAGACAATCTGCCTTCCTCCGCCACACAATGAAGTATCATTCCTCAGCTTCTGCCCAGAGACTTGTATCTAGGGATGGAAAATGCCAGCCTCTCTCTCTGCACATGAACACATGGCAAGGAACTGCTTCAAACTACCACTGCCACACTTGGACTGTGAATAAACCCTTAACCTGTTTGTGGTGTTCCCCAGATCCAAGAGAGCCACTTTTCTTACCCCCCACTCCTACCCAGTCTTTTGTGATTTGACAACACAAGTTGATGCTGTGTAGTGGGGAAAAGATCACTGCCTTGCCTCTGTGGCTGAGCTGCTCAAAATAAAACCTTGTTTATAGTCGTGGGAAAGGCACGTCCCTCCCCTCACTGCCTGTGTAAAACATGAATCTTCCCTGCCATAGCTGTGTTTAGTTGAGAAGGTGTGGGGGAACATACTGACTTTTCATTTGAGCCCTTAAGTATTTATTCTGTCTACAGCAGGTGCAGGGGACCTTTAGCCCACCAGGTGTTGCTGGATACAACTCCCATCAGCCTTGGCAAGCATATGGCCTTTGGCCAAGGATGATGGGAGTTGCAGTCCAGCAGCAATCTAGAGGGCCAATCTACAGGCTGCTGAAGGCTGCTGCCAGAGGGTTTTTGCTGGGGTGGCAAGGGGAGGGGAGCAATGCAAGGGAAGCTAAACTGCCTGAAGGCAGCCTGTCTGTTTTCAACATAGGAAGATACTAGTATATAATTATAATTGAATAGGAATGCTGCAGCAGAAGGAAAGGGTTGCTGGGGAAGGGTGCTGCTCTCAAATTGTCCTCAGCACCCAGCTTTTTAAGGCACGTTGTGGCTCAAGAGGTCTACCCCCACTCCTATACAACCATCTTTGAAAAGACCTCAGTGGGGGGTTTTTGCCCACCAAGGAATATGTTCATCTTTGAGTACAGCAACAGGCTTTGAAAGACTTAGAATGTAAAGAACACATTCCGTTCTTTATTTGAAAATGGATAGGAAGTCCTGGCAAAATTACACAGCATAGGTTTGTGTGTTAAGTGTCTTCCAGATGGTCCTGGAAGGGCTGCTGATAAAGACTACTTTGGTGGTCATCTTGCAAATGGGGGCGTGTTGTGGGGAGTTGTTGGCCAGTACATTCAGGATTAACCCACCAAACACAGCACACATTTCAGGCTTTATTTTTTTAAGCTTATTGAGTGTTTTCTGTAATTCTGCAGTTGTGGGGTATCTTTGAGATGTCAAATAGGAAAAACAAGAGTTTTGTTGTTGCAGCTTGGGTTTCATGGAGGCCAAGGAGAGAACAATGGAGTAAGTGTTTCTTTTTCTTCTTTTTCTTCCTGAATCTGTTTTATCTGCATAAAATATTGCTTCCTTCGTATCTGTTCCAGCAGGCTGCCATGTACACTGCTGCCCAAAGTATGATGCAATAGCCAACAAGCTGGGCACAACAGCAGAACTGAGATGCATTCCAGACTCTGAGAAGGCAATGCTTGGGAGGTGTAGCGAGAGGTGCCTTAGGTCGGGCAAAAAAAGTGCAATGGGGCATGGGCAAGAAGATACAGAGTTTTTGCAGAGATGTTGTTCTCTTCCCTGCTCCCCAGCGAGCTTGCTTCTAAAATGCCTTCACTTTTGACAGGCAATTGGAAAGAACAGTTTAATTGCCAAGTTGTTTCCATCAAGTTAGGTTTGGTAACTGGCACTGCTGCATTTTTCCCCTGGGGTGCTCCCATTTTCCTGATTTTTTAAAAAGTGAAATAACAACAGTGTAGGTAAAAGGTGTTTGTTATATGTATTATATGCACAGTCTGCTAGCTTGTGGAGGGTGCTTCTTGTAAAGTGTGTGTGTGTGTGTGTGTGTTAGCTTGAGAACCATGTGAATACGGATTTTTTTTTTTTTTTAATCTAAGCATAGGTGCTGAGCAGAATTTGTTCTATTGCAAGAGAGCATAATTAAGAGTGCCGTTGCTCAAGACGGTGGTTTCATGGGTCCATAATTCAGAAGCCTAGTTTCAGCAATGTGAATTTCTTATTGGAGGACTTCACTGTCCAAAAACAGATTAGGGACTTGTGTAGGCCTTAAACTCGGGACAAGTATTCCATCTAATTCTTACTGAACTGTGACCTTGTAATGTTTGCAAACCAAAGGTTTGTGATGATGGACACACACTGACGTCCCTGAAACATTCTGGTGCCAATACGTCTCCCTCTACCGCCGATGTACCTCTGAGTAGTCTTTAAATGGCAAATGGTTCTTAGGGAAAATTTACTAAGAATATGGAACACTTGTGTTCATTTTGGAAGCCAAGGTTTCCATCAAGGAGATTCTTCCTTTTCAAGGTCCAAAGGTTTCTCTGGTCACCTGTGGTGATCATACGTCAGTTTCCACAGTTGGCTCTGACTTACCTTACTCCATGTTGCCTCATTTTAGCTGAAATAGCTTGTGTCCACAAGCTTGGAAACGAGATTTCTGTTTTAGAGTTTGCATTTTGTATTCTGTTCAAGTTTTGCTTTAACTGTAGATTTAGGTTAAAACTGGATCCCAGCCATACATAGTCCAGCATAACAGATATGCAAAGTTCAAATAATTAAAGGACTATATTTTTAAAAGCAAATAAGGACAGATATTACAATTTTGTTTTAAGAATATCCAGTCTACCACATTGATGTAATCTTATCTTGATATTTTCTGCTGCAGCTTCTTTTCTGTAACAAGCCTGATGGTTTGCCTGCAAAGATCTGCAGGCTTGATATAGAATCAAACCAAATTAAGAGTTGAGGAAAGTATTTTCTGGCCCTGTTACGTATAGGACAATCAAATGAATAGTGAGGGACACCCTTCACTGTACCAACTACACAAATACAGGATATTCCTATCATTGTGGCCACAAGGATGTGGCAAGGAATGTTTCCTGAAATCGAAGGCAGGCAACCGTTCTCCTTTTCCATACCACATATTGCTCAAGGAAATGCTCAAGTGATCATGTGGTACTATTTGGGCTGATCTCCACATCAAGCAAAGGGAACAACTCTGCTGGATGAAGACATTATCCATCTTTGAAATTATGCTACTAGCTTTAAATTTAGAAAAATATGATGGAGAGATACTGAAAGACCTTACCAGATGAATTGGTCTTTGTATCCAGATCCCCCCCCCCTTTCATATATTCTACAAAAGTACTACATTCTATTTGAATGGCTTCTTTTAAAAAAAAAACAATCAACAACTTAGATTTAAGTGGATAAGTAAGTCTGGCATTGTAGTTTATGTTTCTTGCTGAAATTGGGTAAAGAAAAGTTGGCTTCTCTAATGCCTACATAAGGCACAGGTTGTAAACAGGAACATTTTGTCTCAGTTTTGCTTGTACAATCGACTCTCAATTTATGTAGAGATTATGTTGCGGGTATAGCACACAAAGCCAAAATCATGTATAGTAAAAAAACAACAACAACCCACACACACAACCCATTCCTCCTGTACCTCCAAATGCCATCCCAAGGCCACCTGTACTCTCCCAAGGTCTCTGAAAACTCTCCCTGCCCCTCTGACCACTCTCTCAAGGTGAGTGCAATGGCAGGTGGGATTGCCAACATACCCGTATTTTTCGCTCTATAAGACGCACAAGACCACAAGACGCACCTAGTTTTTGGAGGAGGAAAACAAGAAAAAAAATATTCTGAATCCCAGAAGCCAGAACGGCAAGAGGGATCACTGCGCAGTGAAAGCAGCGATCCCTCTTGCTGTTCTGGCTTCTGGGATAGCTGTGCAACCTGCATTCACTCCATAAGACGCACACACATTTCCCCTTGCTTTTTAGGAGGGGAAAAGTGAGTCTTATAGAGCAAAAAATATGGTATTTTCCCCCAAACTGCTGCCCCCTTTATAATTTATTTTTGGGGTTTTTTGGCCAAGTGCTTAAAACTCTGTGTGCGTAAGTTGTGAGTCAACTGTTTATTATTTTGGTGCAGTCAACTTTAAAATCCAGAAAGACAAATTAAGGCAGTGAAAATGCTTTGTCAGAGATGGGGAAGGTGTGGGAATCCTGTTGTTGTTGTTGGGCTCCAACTTCCATCAGCCCCAGCCAACCTGGCCAGTGATCATCTGAAGGGCCAAATGATCACAGTCAATAGTTTCAAGGATTTAAAAGACTCTGGAGACTATCTGCTGATTTTCAATATGGGCCAATACACTAGCTGTTTTTGAGCCAGCATTGTTGGGTTGAAGTTTCCAGCAACACCTTGTCTAGGAGGAGTATGTTCTCAGCACATGGTACAGCTCTTTATGGATATGAAGTATAGAATCAGTATTACATAAACCACCAATATTTCCCCCCCATGGTGTGTTTGTACATACACGAAATACACCACAGAGCAAAAAATGTAGGTAGTTCGTGTAATACTAAACAAGCCCTGATACCGGAGAGGCGAAACAGTACTGTTGGCCAAAGCAGAGATGTAAGAATGAAGAGTCTAGTAATAAGTCTTCCTTATCCTGCAGCCTAAGTCTTGGCACTTCTTGATATCTCTCTGCCTCTCCTTGATGTCCTTGATGACATTGCTCTGCATATGCAGATCCCACCCTGCATAGGCGTAGCCAAGGGGGGCAGTGAGGGGCAGCTGCCCCCCAATCAATAACAATAAAAATACATAGCTGCCCCCCAACAAAAGGTCTGCCCTCCAAAAAAATTCCTGCTACGCCCATGCAACCCTACTTTCAAATATGCAAACCTGACTAGCACCTGTTACATAGATTTTTTGCCTCCAGTGCAGTAGTAGCCTTTGGTCAAGTGAGCTTTTCCTTCAACATAGATTGATATTGTAATACTTCACAGATTTGAACCCAGGAAAAAGGAAAGCTCTCCCGCCTTCTTGCTTTAGCGGTTCTGGTGGAAAGTGAGCAGTAGGTTTTAGAGTTTGTTGGGGCTTCAAGCACTTAACTGTATTGCTCTGAATATATTACAGCACTGCTATGTGCTGGCATGGCAATAATAAATTAGCTCTGGTTGAGACCCTTAAAGCCATAACTTGCTTTTTGCAGTGTATTTTAGTAATGGTTTCCAAATAGAAAAACTGCTCTTTTGTGAGTGTGGAGAGAAATGATATTTTGATCTGAAATGGCTGCTTGGACACGTCTTGGAGACTAGAAAGGCAAAAGGGAAAGCTGAGAGTAGTCTTGAATTTAGGTGGATCTCCAAAAATAGAAATTGATGTTCATGTCCCCCTGTGAACTTGCTTTGAATCCAGGTTGTTGTCTTATGCTTAGTGGAAGGGGGGGGGGGAATTAGGGATTGGACAAGACTTCCTGCTGTGTTAGGGTTTGATTCCTTTTTCATTTAATGAACTTCACTTTTTTTAAAAAAAAATATAGGCACTTCCAAAGCATACTCTCTTGTGCATACTGTTTCAAAGTCTGCTTTTTCCTCTTAGGTCTTTTCATCATATAATACTCAGAGGTCTTGCCACATAAATTTCTGCAGCTGGGTGAACCCTTGTATTGTAATTCGATTACCAGGCACAGGCAGCCTTTCTGTGCTGCATCTCCTGCAGTGCCATCCTCCAGAGAGGAGTGGAGGGCATTCAGTTAATAGGATGGCCCCAAGGCATTTCAAGTCTTTCAAGTCTTTTGCCTCCTCTTCCAGAGTGAAGGACCATCTCGCCCTCCAGTCCTGCGCTGCTTCTGTCAGGTTCCTTTTCTTTTGGAGGAATTTATTGGTACTGGTAAAAGAGTTACTGTCTCTTTAAGAACTCAGTTGCAGAGGGAATTCTAGGAAATGGGGGAGGGGTGGACCCACCATTTTTGTTTGTTTTGTTGCTTCTGCCAATTGTGACAGAAATGAAATCCCTTAAAGGGCCCCTATAGAGGGTGGTGCTGTGGTCTAAACCAGAGCCTAGGACTTGCCAATCAGAAGGTTGGTGGTTCGAATCCCCGCAATGGGGTGAGCTTCCGTTGCTCGGTCCCTGCTCCTGCCAACCTAGCAGTTCAAAAGCACGTCAAAGTGCAAGTAGATAAATAGGTACTGCTCCGGCGGGAAGGTAAACGGTGTTTCCGTGCGCTGCTCTGGTTCGCCAGAAGTGGCTTAGTCATGCTGGCCACATGACCCAGAAGCTGTACGCCGGCTCCCTCGGCTAATAAAGCAAGATGAGGGCCTCAACCCGAGTCGTCCACAACTTGAGCTAACAGTCAGGGGTCCCTTTACCTTTTAATGAGCTGCCCAAACCATCTCTGGTACCTCTGGTTAAGAACTTAATTCGTTCCGGAGGTCTGTTCTTAACCTAAAGCACCACTGTAGCTAAAGGGGCCTCCCACTGCCGCCACACAATTCTGTTCTCATCCTGAAGCAAAGTTCTTAACCCGAGGTACTGTTTCTGGGTTAGCAGAGTCTGTAACCCGAGGTACCACTGTATAAGTCGTTTTGGTCTGGAGAAAAACTTCTGTAGGGCCTGTTGGGCTCCTCACACAGTAACAGAGGGAAAAATCAGGCGAGTAAATGATGGATATGCAGGGCCAGTACTTGCCAGTACATCCCCACTCCTCAGGACTTAAGGCAAAGTGGCCCTTTCTCTCCACAGACTTCCTGGTAACCCCGCTAGTCCAAAATACACACTCTCCCCTCCCCCACTTCCTACATGTCTTCCCAGAAATGGCTGCCTTCATGGTTGAATCCCTCTGGATTCTGGGCAGGGCTTGAGGTTTGTCTCCTCACACTTTGTTCGGACAGGAGGAGCCTGGGATGGGCTATGTCTGGATCCACAGTGACGTTTGCTGTCTGAAGATTTCTGAATTAACATATCTTCCTGAAGATTTTACATTCACTTCCTGCTTTAGCATCTTCTCTCTCTCTCTGTCCCCTTTCCTCTCTAATCCCAGTTTATTACATTTGTATTAATGAAAGTATTGTTACTTTATTATTATTGCCAGTGTCCATCTAGCCAAAAGGCTACTGCATTACTGGCGGTGGGGGAGGTGTAGGTGGGATGCTGAGGCCCACTGGCTGTTCCTTGACCGTTTGCAAAGCTATTGCTGGTAGCAAAATCTCCACAATGAAGGATGATGCTAAGTGCTCTGGACACCCAAACTGGACCGACTTGTGACCACAGCATGCTATCAACTTAAGTGGTTATTGCTGTTGGTGTTGCTGAATATGCTAGTGGTTCAGGAAACTTCAAGGTACAGATCATTTAACTCTAATCAATTTTAAATCTAACACTTGCTGATCATCTTATCAGACAAAGTTAATATTCAGCCTTGCCTTGTGATCCTCTGGAATACAAATCTCTACACTTAGTGTGTTAAAGAGAATCCTGAACAAATGCTTTGAGAATAAGGCTGACTTTCATTCACTCTTTCTGCTCTGCTGTGCTAGCACCCAATGATATGTAAATGTAATGCACTAAGGTACCCATTTAATCTTATTTGTTAGAATAGTTCTCGCATCTAAAGTGGGTCGTCTTCGTTTTCTTCCAAGGGTAACCTAGCCAGCACTTCACTCTGAAGTTTCAGGGGGTGGGGGAGTTTGTCCTGGAATCTGTGTGGTTTCTCATTTAGAATCTATTTTGTATTTAGCCATGTCTAAAGTTTCAGTCTATGCTTCCTTGGAAGCAAATTCCAGTGAAACAGTAGAGCATATGCAAGAAGTAAATGTGAGATGTACACTAAGTAGAAAATATGCATCTGCTGCCAAGTGAGAAGCTCCCAGCATTCGGTGCAGGCTTCTTTAGCCCTTTTATCATTGTTGTTAAGCCATTCTTAAGCTGGGCAGCAGAAGCAGAACATGGACTAACCTTCTGTTGCTTCCTTAGAATTGTTCATATCTAGGCCAGGATCAGCTAAGCTGTGATCCTTCACATATTGCCGGACTCCCGTCTTCCATCACTCCTGACCATTGGCTATGCTGCCTGTGGCTGATGGGAGTTTGAGTCCAAGAAGATCTGGAGGGCCACAAGAAGTTAGGGTCCCCCCCCCCGACTATGCCATAGCCTAAAGCACAACAACCAACTCTTCTTCCTTCACCTTCTTGTCCTGTGGCGCAGCAAAATGAGGATGAGTAAGGGGATAAGGAGATAATTAAAAACAATAAACATTCTACTGCTTCCTCTAAGAATAGAGCACATTTTTGCATTTCTCTGGAAAAACTGAAAGATTACTTAGGAGGAAGTGTGCCTTTTAGGTAAATGCATCTGTAATCAGCAGGCTGGTTTTAAGCTAGGAACTGCTTACTATTTCAGTTTTTTCTGGCTGAGCTGACAGTGATGAACAAGCAACAGTTGGACATCTTGTAATGATGCTACAAGCAACGATTCCTTGAACAATGCATTGAAATTAGATGTCAGATTCTATCTTTATTTTTTTTAACTGGTGGCTTTTGAATTTTAAATACCACTAAGGCCTGATTACTGATTCTATTGTGGATCTTTAAGCCTCCGATTTCTGTGTCATTTTTGCATGTTGATGCATCTTTCGTTTGCTTATGTGTGCCTTGTAAGCTTCTAGATCTGCAGATGCTCGGTTTGACTATAGAAAAATGGTAGTATGTTCTCTGCTATGGTGATTCTGCTCATCTTTTGCTCATGCAGGCATGTTTTGGATAATGCAGCAGGAAGCCTATGTACAATAGATTAAGAATAGCACTGAACCCTGCCGCACAATTGAAGGAAAGGATTTAACTAATATGCATCAGCAAGCTTTTTTAAAAAATAAAATAAAATATTGGACAACACCAACAGCTTTTAAATTGGGAAGGGCTATGAATACACAGAAATCAAGTTTCAAACTCCAGTGCTAGTCTTAGTGAGATTGGATCCCTGCTGAAATTCTAGCAAACATTAAATTGAAGTCAAGCGATGTGGTGTAACATTTTACCTAGAATGGCACATTCCCCACATTGCTAACAAACTTGCAATTAAAAAACACACCAAATAAATAAGCTTGTATTAGAAAATAACATGCCTACTTTTTTCTTTTTTAAAAACAACAACACTTCATTTGGAAACTAATAACATGACTTCTTAGTGGTAAAAACAAGATAAATTTTTAATCTGTGGCAAATGCTTGTCTGTGGTTGAAATGTTTATTGAACTGTGATGCCAGTTGTAGGGAATATACAGCTGTATCTCTTAGAATCTCTTTCTCAAAGGGATTGAAGCACAAGCGTTTTACATGTACCTAACCTGTTCTCAGTGCTGCTAGTTCATAGTGCATGTGATGATGCTGTAGGGGAACCCCTGTAACGGTTCACAAAGCCACTGTTACATTTATTACATAACCACGTCTTTGGTGCCAGTCTATCTATGTTATGACTTGAGATTTTTACAACATTCCTGATCTGACCAGTGTGATGTGATGCTTTTGTTTTCTGATGCTGAGAAGATCAGGGGTCATTCTTGTTTACAAGGTTCTAAATGGCTTCCCTCCCCCTTTGCCAAGAGTTAACACACCATTACACACCCCATCAGTGTGGAAACCCAATCTTTTTCTTTTTCATTCTCTTTCTCTCTCTTTCCCTTTTCTCGTACAAAGCTTGTGTGTCTAATGCATCTGAATTACCAAGCCATACGCCCAACCATGGATGTTTTCCTTTCTTGTCCCATCTGACATTTCTCTGTTGCCTGATATTTATAACCTGCGCTGTGGTTTGTACAGATGTGTTTTCCTAAGGATTCAATGAAAGCTATCTCCGCAAGATAGTAACAGCTGGGCATGTGGCAACCTTTTGTAAATTTGGCGCGTCTGCCACTCCCTTCTGTTTACTGCTTTTGGGAAGACAATTCCACTAAATAAAATTTGCAATCTAACACTGTGACTCTCTACAGACCTAACATAGCATCAAGGGAACAAAATACTGTAAAAAAATGCTTTTTATGTTGTGTTTAAGTAACAAGGATATGACATTTCTGGGGTTTTGCTGTCAGTGTATTTAAGGCTTTCACGTTGGTTAATGTTTGCTTGAAATGTGAGTACACTCATCGGTTGTGAATTATTGTACATGAATTTTGTATCTGAGACCCACTCAAATTATATGTACTACCAATATACAATAAACATATTTGCTTAAAAGTGTGCGTTTCAGCCTTCAGGAATAGGTGGGCTACACATTTTAATGAATGAAACTCAATCATTACTGTTTATCATTATTATTCTCAACCACATTGATGAATAATAAATCTCATTACATTCTGGCTTTAAAGAAAGTATAAGAGCCCTGCTGGATCAAACTCAAAGCCTACATATAGTCTAGCATTCTGTTCTCACAGTGGCTAACAAGATGCCTATGGAACATCCATAAACAGGACATATGAACTAAAACACTCTCCTCCTGTTCCCCAGAAACTGGTTGGGGGGGGGGCGCATACTACCAATATATAGTAATTATGACTATTGAAAATCAAGGCAGTTTATTCTTGTGAAAAATAGTTAGGAAATGCCAGGCTTGGTGGGTTTTTTTAAAGCCTTGGATTAGAGACCACAAAGAACCCACCTGCATTAGCAATACATTGTGCTGTTTTTTCTTCCTGTGATGTCACACATTGGTCAATGACAGCAGATATCTTAAATTTGGTTCTAGAAATTAAAATAACCTGGAAATTTCTACCGAGAAGTGGGCTAAACATGAAACTATATGAGGGAAGCAATCCAAAAGGCTTTTGGGGGGTGGGGAATCAACACCTCCCCACCCACTACCAGCAGAAATGCATTTTCTTGCATGGCCATCTTGGGACCAGAGTGACATTTCATTCTCGGCTGGGGCTGATGGGCTTTGGAGCTGAGCAACACTTGGAGGGCCCAATGTTCCTGCCACCCTAGGGTAGACAACAGCTGACCCCCTCAAATGCCCCAATGTCCCGGGACATCGCGAATTCACAGATCCGGGAATGTCCCGCTTTCGCTTAGCTGGCAAGGAGACTGAGAGTTGCCGCCGCTTTCCAAAGTGCGCGGGCAAACACCGCTGCCCTTGCCCTTGCCTAGCGCGGCGGAAGGGCTTCAATGCTGCAGCTTCCTCGGGGGAGGGGGGCGGACCTTTCAACAAGGGGCCGGGCTCGAAGCTGCGTTCTTGGCCGCCGATGAGCAGCGCCCCGTTGCGGACGGAGTCCGGCGCGCTCAGCTCCATGCCGTTCATGTGTACCATCCTTCTGTTGGGAGGCAGGGGGCGGTGGGGTCTTGGAGGGACTGCCTTGGCTGGGGGGCGGGCGACGAGGAAGGAGGGCGGCCGAGGCAGAGACTGCTGCACTAGAGCAGAGGAGGGAGATGATGGGGGGGGGAGCAGGGGGGGAGCAGCGGGGCAGAAGTGCCATTGCAATCCGGCGGGGCGCCCTTGCCCGGCAGCAGGAGGGGAGGAAGGAACCGAGTGGTGGGGGGGCAGCTGCGTCCACGCCCCCTTCTTCACCTGCTGCTTCCCGGCGGCCGGATCTAGCCGCGGGATCCAGCCGCGGGTGGCAAGCGGCTTTGCGGGGAAGCGATGATCTGCAGGGGCGTCTCCTGCTCCTGGGTTGCTTGCGAGCTTTCTCTGCGGGCTTCAGCAGGGCGCCTTGTGCTCTGCTTGCCTGCCCGCCTGCCTGCCTGCCTGCTTGGAAGTCAGCGCCTTTCAGCCTGGGGCAAATCGACATCAAGGCTGCAGCTCCCACTTACTCACGCGGGGTGGGGGATAACAAAGGAGGGGCCGATTGTGACATGAGGCACCGTAATGATGCTACAGGGGACGTTTCCCCCCTGCACGTGGAGACAGGCTCCCAGCACAATGACAGCGCTGCCTAGCGGGCCTTTGAACTGGCAGTAAAACATCAAGATTCAATTTTGTCTCCCGAAGCAGACGGATTCCAACACCAATATTTGGAAGAATATTTAGCAGCTTTGCAGAGAGACTGGGTCCAAAAAGGTTAAGTATGGATTGGACCCTGGCTGGGGCCTTCTGTCTGTGTAACTGCCCCTGAGCCCTTAGTTGGCGGGACCTCTGCCCCAGCCCTTCTTGACAGGCGGAAGAGCTTGAAACTTGGGGAATGATTTGGAAGGGATGCTAACTCATGAGAGAAAGAGGTAGTTACCCCTGTTACATCATATGTTAGACTTGGGTGGGGAGGGAGGTGGTTTTCTTTCTTTGTATAGATCAGCACTTTTTTAAAGTATTAACTGTGGATTACAAATTTTAAAAAAGCTAATGAGCTTGGCAAACTGTAATACTGTTTACGTATCTCTTTTATTTAGTTAGTTCTACTATAATTATATAGTAAACATTAATAAACATTAATAAAATCAGCAGTTAAAATATACATATTTAAGAAACACATACAGTATTGAATACCCCCTTGCATTGCAGGAGGGTTGGACTAGATGACACTCTGGGTTGCTTCCAACCAAAATGCAAAACTCCATGTATCCGAAGAAAGAGCAAAGCGTGATGGCAGAACACCTGCTTCACATGCAGAAAGTCCCACGTTTGATCCATGGCACCGTATCAGTCTCCTTTTTGTGCTGCTTTCATGTTTGCCACAAACACTGCAACTTCCTATGCTCCTTCTTGAACTCCAAGGAACTCAGGGGGCCATCTATAGCTTCCTCCTGCCCCGAGCGGGAAATTGAGCCCTGCTCTCCCAGGTCCAAGCCCAGCACTCTAACCACTCGGCCGCATGGACTCTCCTGGAATCTTGGCATGGTGGCCGTGCGTTCCATGTCACCAAGCAACGGAGGCTGTGACTGTTTGAACTGAGGTTCTGGCATCCTCAGCGTCGAGAGGTTGGCAGAGGTTTGCTGTAGTGACCCTTGCTTATTTAGATTAGAATATGGCATCTCAGAGACTCCTGGAGGTGAGTGAAAGTTGGCATTTCCAGGGGACTTAGCTTTAGGACGTAGAATAATGGTATCACCAAGTTTGGCAAAGAGCTATCAAAGGTCAAAGGAAGCTTCTGTTTGTGTTTGTTGGTTTGTTTATTCGAATGTAAGCCTGTGACTAGGGAATGTCTTGTTTTTGATTTTGTATAAGCCTCTCTGGGAGCCTTTTTGGCTGAAAAGAGGAGTACAAATGCTATGAATGAATGAATGAATGAATGTGTTCTCCTTGTGGACCTCTCTGACCATCATCTCTTGTTTCAGGTCACCTTCCTTCCTGCAGAGCAGCTCTTGGAGGCCAAGTGCTTCCTGGCCAGTGACCTTGCTGTTGAGAGCACCTTCGAGCCCTTGGACATCTCCTATTTGCTGCAAAGAGTTCAGCGGCAAAGCAGTGGAGGTAGGATGCTGCCAGGGTGGGAGAGAAGAATCTCCACCTTGAAGTAGGGGAGTCCACCCCATGCCATTGGGTGGCCATGACACATGTTTGTTGGGAGGGGCCTCACAATGTCAGAACAAGAACCTCAGCCCAAGGGTCCTGAGACAGCCCCACTTCATGGTACCATCTAAGTGACCCTCTCCTTCATCTCTGACAGGTGGAGGTGCTGCTGGAGGCCTTCCATAAGATCACTCCAAGGTCTACAATGGAGGGCAGAGAAGTGGCCATCTTAGCTTATCATCACCTGGAGAAAGTGGTTGAACACCTCCTCCAATTTTCTTTCACGTATGAGGCACTCAGGCTTGCCTAAGAGAGATGTTGGGAATCTCCCTGAGGGGGGAGGCCAGGCAGCTGGAGAACCCGCTCCCCACAGTGTCAGCAGCCAGTCTCCAAATCTCTTCCTCCCTCTGGATTCCCAGCTGATTTGCTGCCTCATGGCAACAGACAGAGGATTTGGAGGGCTCCCGCTGTGGTACCATAGCCAGGATTAGGTCCTTTAGCAGCAAGAGCAACAGAGCAGAAGCCGAGAAGGCAGGAACAGGTCTCTGTCCTCTAGACGAGGCAGCAATGGGTGAGATTGGTGCAGGTTCCCCCTCTCTTTTTGCCATCTGCAGAGATGCAGCAGCACAGAGGGACTGATCCAGATCACTGAGGGATCCTTCTGGAGTGCAGGAGACCAGGGAAGACCAAGCCATTTCCTCTCTCTGTGGCATGGCAGCAAGCAGTAGAGTTCCTGATGGAGCCGGACCACCTGTGGAGGGGTCAGGTTTAGAGGCAAAGCATCTTTCTGGACCCGCACCACTGCCCAGAGAACCAAATGGTCCCCTCCGTGCAACAATGCGCCATCCCTGAGCCAAGAGATCTGACTGTTGCTGTGCCTGCAAGAGAATATGGCAGGAGGTTTTGGCTGACCAACAACAACTACTCCATCTCAAGGCTGAGCAGCTGCATCAGAGCCCCTTGGCAGAGTCTGCCACCGCTGTGGTAAGGGCGAATCCCCTGCTTTCTGGCTTCTTCTCCCCAGAGTAATATCAAGGGGTTTCTGTATTCTGCAGAAAAGCAGGGAAAGTGACTTGCACTTCTCTCTCTCCCAGCAACACCTGACCAGCCTGTTGCACACCATCCGCAGGATGGATGAATGCAAGGTACCTGTGCGCCATCACTTTCCACAGCTGCTGATAGCTGCCAACTTCCTGCCTGCCCAGGAATTCCTCAACTCAGTAGCACATCGCAAAGGGACAAATTGAGTCCTTTTTCCTTCAGCCTATGGTGTTTCTTGTCCAGCTTGATTTTCCAAGGGAGACTATCCTTCAGGTGGCTACTAGGGAGCAAGGATGCGGAAGGAATTTGATTCTGTTTGCATGTCAAGGCAGATCTGCATAATTCATAATTTCTGGAAATAGCAACTTCTGGAGGAGCCTTGTAAATGTGGTTTTCTAGTTTGGTTGTTGGTGTTTTGGCCATTGTCAGACACGATAGTGTCTGGCAGGTCGTGTGTGGTGAACACCCACCACAGGGCCCGGATGACGACCCCAGAGGTCATTGTTGAGACTGGCATCACCTTGAGCCACTTTGAGAAAGAGTCCACAATGATAAGGAACGTCTGACCTTGGAATGGGCCAGTGAAATCAATGTAGAGTCTCGACCACGGTGTGCGTGTCATCTCCCACTGTTGAATCGGGGCCTTGGGCATGGCCAGTTGGGACTCTGGCAGGTCTGGCAGTGCTGGACCCACTCTTCTACTGCTGCATCAATGCCTGGCCACCAGACGTAGCTCCTGGCCAAAGCTTTCATGCAGACAGTGCCTGGATAACTCACATGGAAAGCCTCCAGCACTCTGGTCCGCAGCTTAGCAGGGATCATGACCCAGTTTCTCCACAGCAGACATCCCTTTTAGACTGACAGTTCATGTTGCCGGGGATGATTGGGGAGAACTCTGCATCAAGGCGACTCGCTGGCCACCCCCTCCACACCCAGTTGAAGATGCAGGAGATGGTGCAATCCTTTGCCAAGTGCGTGGCGACATCTGTGACATGGAGCGGTGGCTGGGACAGAGCCTCCAGTAGCATCACACCATAGGCTCGGGATGGGTCGGTGTCAATGTCTGCCAATGACAGGCGGCTTAGGGCATCTGTGTGGCCCAGTTTCCTACCAGGATGGTGGTGCAGCACGTAGTCATATGCATTGAGAAAGATGGACCACCTTAGCATCCTCGGAGACTGGATCTGGGGCGTCTGCCGATCAGGAGCAAAAAGGCCCAGCAGAGGTTTGTGGTCAGTCACGATCGTGAAGTGGCAGCTGTAGATGTAGTCATGGAACTTCTTCACTCCTGCCACAATAGCCAGAGCCTCCTTGTCAGACTGGGCATAATTGCGTTCCATAGATGACAAGGTCCTGGAGTAGAGTGCAAAGGGGGCCTCCCGCCTATCCAGTAACTGGTGGCTGAGGACCATGCCGATTCCATACGGGGGAAGCATCTGAGGCAAGCACAATGGGCTTTGTCTCATCAAAATGGGTAAGAACGTTGTCAGAGGAGAGCAGGTGTCTGACAGCATTGAAAGCAGAATCCTGAGCATGGCCCCAGTTCCAAAGGGCTTTCTTGTCCAATAGCTGGTGCAGGGGCTCTGCTATTGCTGCCTTATGGGGAAGAAAGGAGTGGTAGTAGTTCAGCAAGCCCAGGAAGGACTGCAGCTCTTGTTTCGAGCGTGGTGGTGCAGCACTTTGGATGGCCTTGACCTTTGCCAGTGTGGGGTGGATGCCGTCAGCATCAATCAAGAACACAAGGAACTCAAACTTGGGCACCCCTGGCATTTTTCTTTCTTCACCTTAAGGCTGGTGTCTTGGAAACAGCGCAGGACGGGCTGCAAGTTCTACCTCGGACTCCCCTGTGATGAGGACGGCATCAAAATAAGGAATGACGCCCAGGAGGTCTTTCAGGACTCTTCCATGAGGTTTTGGAAGAGGTCTGGGGCCACACTGACACCAAACTGTAGTCTCTTGATGTGGAAAGTCCCGCGGTGGGTCACGATTGTCTGTGCCTCAGAGGTAGCCTCAACGACCAGAAGTTGTTGGTATGCCTGGGCCAAGTCTTGCAAAGACTTTTCCACCATCCAGCAATGCAAGGAGATGACTCACAACTGGATACACATGCTGCTGCAGGGCCTTGATGAGGGTGCACTTGTAGTCAGCGCAGATTCTCACATCCCCGTTTGCCTTAAGGGGAGTGACAATTGGGGTCTCCTCTTGAACATGCAGGACTGGGTCAAGTCCCCTTGTTTGATGAGGTGATCTAGCTCTGCATCAAACTTGGGTTTCAGGGCGAATGGCAGTCGCTGAAGTTGCAGTGGCAGGTAGTCTGCCACAAAGCCACAACAAAGGCAGCAATGGATTCACCTGAGGCCTGGTCTTATTTGTAGAAGGCATGCTGGCAGGCAATCTCTGATGACTGGGGAGCAAAGAGGGTCCTCAGCTTCAGCATTATTGCATCGAGCGTTGTATCGCTCAGTTTGGCCACTGGAGCCTAGGCAATCTCGAACGTAGCAGCCCCCCCCCACACTGAACAGCATAGCCCGCTTCAATTTGGAGTCAGTCATGTTATTGGTTGCAAGGAAGAACTCAAGCCGGGTGGCACAGTTTCCCTGGAACTGTGGTGTCAAATACCTCGATGTGGCCCTGGGTGGCCATGACATCCACTCTGTGTGATCTGCCATGTGGCTGCAGTCAGTGATTTCATCTCAGCTGAGGCGACAGTTTTCCAGCAGTGTTTTCAGCTTGTGGAAGCTAGCCAGGGATGCATACCTAGCCTTACATCCCACCTTCGTCACCAATGAAGTGTAGGTGAGTTCCCACAAGGCAAGACACAGTGATAACAGCAAGAACCTTTATTGAACTTCATAACAGCAAAACAGGGGCAAAGCAACTAGTTATATACATTTCTGAAAGCCTGGGCTATTCCCACTCCCAACATGATTGGCTGTTTAAACTTCCAAACTGTGAATCACGACTCAGAGTTCAAGGGCCAATGGCAGAGGCCCAAATCCTGAAATGTTCTGTGATCGGACATCATGTATCGAATCAGAACACAGGAGCTCAGAATCCTTAGTCCAGACTCAAGCTCAGGCAAACACAGACCACTGAATACATAGCATCTGCCCTCCCCAATTTAGACGGCAACCCCAATAGAGGGTTCGCCAACAGGCATCCTTCAGAATTTGAACCTCACCCCTACTTTGTACTCTGAGTAATCATTTACCTTAAATATTCTGTGGTTCATGTCAAGGCTCCAGATTGTCTCCAGTTTTAGTTCTCTTCAGAGTAGACCAGTTGGATTTGACATACATGATGAATTTAGGTCCATTCATTTCAGTGGGTTTGCTCAGCACAGAACATAGTTGGATCCAACTCTCCATCTGTAAATAAGACTACACATGGTGGATAAAATGAGAACCCGCCTAAACCTCCATCAGAAAAGTGCTTTGTGGGGACAAGGAAAGTATCCCATCTTATCACCAAAGAGTTTCTTTCTTTTTGGGTCTCTTGAGCTGCTTATCTACAATATGCTGGTCTATCCCTGTAAGGAAGCACTGGACCACCTGCTCACCTGGCTGCAACATGATCACCTACAAATCCGGAAGCTCAGACTCAGAGGGATATCCCTGCTTTTGGACTCTGAGATGGCAAGTGATGCTTAGAGCAGTGGCGTAGCGTGGGTTGTCAGCACCCAGGGCAAGGCAAGTAATTTGCGCCCCCTAACCCTGAGTGAGCCAAGTAGGGGCAGAGAGCTGTGAGTGCGAGCGCGCGCGCCCCCAGATGTTGCGCCTGGTGCGGCTGGCCCCCCCTGCACCCCCCACGCTACGCCACTGGCTTAGAGGGAGGGCGCAAGAAGAATTTAGATTCGAATCACAGCCAAGCACAAGTCTTTGCTAAAAGAAAAGCTGTTGGGCCTTTCAGATCTTTGAAAAGAGTATTTCTTTCGTGTAGTACCCTGAAGATGCTGGCTGTAAGCTACTGCAGTCTGGCTGCCCATGTGAGTATTATGGAACAACTGCTTTCTGGATTGCACATTACATAATACACTGTTGAGGAACGGTCCTAGGCATTCTTTATTCTGAATAGGATCTTTAAACCATGAAATAATTTGTTTGAAAGATGAACAGTCCCTCTGTTCATGGGGTTCTGCGTGACAATGTCTCAAGACATTGTTTACTGCTCTGAGAGTTGGGTTGGTTTTTAGCATCAGGCAGTATATGAATTCTGTGAAACCATTAAAAGCATTGAAACATCAGGGGCTGCTTCAGGGCAGGGCTAGAGACCAATTGCTTCCAGAACAACTTCAGGAGCCATTCAAGAACTGGTCATTGTAATTCACTTCAAAGATGAGGATGAGGTGGCCAAGGTGAGGGCCAACAAGGTTGACTTACTCAATAGGAGGGAGAGATTGTTCTCAGGAGCTTCAGAGATTGTCTAGCTTTTGAAGGACAACTAATTCGTTACAGTACTGCATTCCTCCTCCATCATCCCATTTTCTATTTCCATCTTGCAGCCAAACCATTTTGGATTGTTGGTCCAGCTCTGGCTCTCAGGCATGGCTCACTGAGCTTCTTGCAAGCATTTGCAATCCAAATTAATGGCTTATTGGCTGTCAAACAGAGGTGAAACCAAAGGAAAAAGGAAGAGGAGAGGATAAGGAGCAAACTAGAGTGACTCCCACTGAAGTCAGTGGGACATCCTTCTGAGAGAATTGCAGAAACAGGAAGGGGCCGATCACTTTCACCCCAGGGCTGCCACTAGAACGTGAAATCTGTTGAAGAGCTCATTTCTGAGTTCTCCTTGACTTCTAACCCTCTTCTCAAGGCCACAAGGAGGGCTGTTTGCCATCTAGCCCCACAAGTCAAGTGGTGGGTACATCCCAAAAGCCTTGGCCTCCACTTTGTATTCCACCCAACAGCTAAGCATCTGGTAAGGTCACTTTCTTTGTTTGCAGCTTTGCACAGGGTTACCCCATTTCATATTCCCACTAATCCAGTAGAGGTTAGTTATGTATGCCTAACTGGGGCAGCAGGTGTCGCCAATGCTCCATGGCTGCCCAGGGTCCTGGTCCTTGCAGGACTCTCTCAATCTTCTTGAATGGGGGGAGCAGGCAACCCCCCCCCCCCAGCAGCAGTTTGGTTCGCTTTCTCCATTATAAAAAGTCCCCTTTTAATTATTTATTCACCATCAGCGGTGATAATTTCTGGAGCAACAAGAGGGTCTAACGTTACTGATATTTAGTACTGGTCTTAACAGCTTGCTTGAGGGATTATGGAGGACAGGGAAGGTGTCATGGAGTTCTAGAGAAATTGAGCAAATTGGCACGTTGATTTTCTATGAATTTTATAGATTTTAGTCCCTTTTGTCCTTGACAATTGGAAATAAATGGATATATTGTAGCGAAGAAGGAGGTGAAGAAGACATGCCCCCCCCTTCCGTATCAAGTACCCTTCTAAGAGAACCTCCTTTCTGTCTTTCCTGCATGAAACGATGAATCCACGCTGGAAAATGGCGGCCTATTGACTGGAGCCTGGGAGGAGGCCTCCGGAAACAAGAAGACCCACACAAGAATGTCATCTGCCCGGGAAGGAGGCTCAGCAGAGACGCCGTCTGCAACCTCGATCCACACCCTTATGGTGACTTTGGGGATTAGACACTTTTTACTGAGTATTTACTACAGCGAGGTGAAAACGCAAGAAGAACTTGAAGTATGAGCAACAGCTTCCTCAACCGTGTTCTACAGAAGAACTTATATAGTTTAGGGAAGTTTTTAATGTCTGGCATTTTAATGTATTTTTAATCTTTTATTGGAAGCCGCCCAGAGTGGCTGGGGAAACCCAGCCAGCTGGGCGGGGTACAAATAATAAATTGTTGTTGTTGTGTTTCGGCAAGACTGAAAAATGTCCTAGAAAGAAAGTCCTCATGATCCCCCACTGAAGCAGGGCCAGTCAATAAATTAAATGTGAACAAGAACTGGGGCACATATAAGGAACTCATTGATCTTAGAGAGGATACCATCAGGCTTAAAAAAGAGAGGTTAAAATGGATATATTGAATAGTATAGGTGAAATATGCCGCATTCAAGGGTAATAACACTTTAACAATTTATGTAAGAATGTATGAGAGTATATTATACTGCATTTTTAAATATTGTTTTCTTTTTTTTATATATGCATCATTGTTCTTTCCTCCCCTCACTCCCACCTTTTTCCTTGGTATCACTTTATTTCTTTATAATTGGAATTCTTTCATCAATTTTTTTATTTATTGAAAAAGGGTAAATATGGAAACCATGGAAGGGGAGGACGGGAAGAAAATGCATAAAGTAACTTACAGTTTATGTTAACATTTGTTAAGTTTTTTTGTAAAAAATCAATAAATAATATTTTTTTAAAAATAAAAGAAAAAGAGATGCTTGGTTGAGAACTCTTCCTTGAGACTCCTCCCCAGCACATTGTTTCTGACCTAGTCCTGGGGTCCCCACCTTCTTTGGCGATCACTCATAGCCAAGTAAGATTCTTCCATGAATATGGTCCGTAAGTGACTATGGAGGCCAATTCTGGATTCACATGTCCTTCCACAGTGGGGACATAGGTTTCCGGGCAGGAGTTTATTATGGTGAGGATTCGCCAAATGTTCCTTCCTCTTAGCAAGTTTCTACCTTTCGTCCTGAGTTTGAACATCTTCAAAGTCTATGACACCTTTGGTAAAGGCTGTTCCCCAATTGGAGCGCTCGCAGGCAAGTGTTTCCCAGTTGTTGGTGTTTATACGACTTTTTTTAGATTTGCCTTGAGAGAGTCTTTAAACCTCTTTTGTTGAGCACCAGTATTATGCTTTCTATTTTTAAATTCAGAATAGAGAGTTGGAAGACAATAATCAGGCATCCACACAACATGACCATTCCAACAAAGTTGATGTTGAAGAATCATTTGCTTCTTCCAGTACACTGGCATTAATTTGCCTGTCTTCCCAAGTGAGATGTAACATTTTTCAGAGACACCATTGATGGAATCTTTCAAGGAGTTGGAGATGGCATTTATAAGTGGTCCATGTTTCACAAGCATACAGTAAGGTTGGTAGTACAACAGCTTTATAAACAAGCATTTTTGTTTCCCTGCAAATGTCCAGTCCTCAAACTCTCTGCACTTCAATCAGGAGACGTTGGAAGCTCTCCAAGTTGGTGGCCATCACTGCCTCCTGTGGCAGTGAGTTCCATAGTTTTAACTACTTGCTGCATGAATAAGAGTTCTGGTGTTATGAGATAAATGTTTTGTTATTTATTTATTTATTTATTTATTTATTTATTTATATTCCACCCTATCCCTGGAGGTTTCAGGGCAGCTCACAGAACAAAACTAGAACACAAAATCACAAAATATATAATTATCCATCTGCAAGGATCTTCTAATGAGCAATTGTAACGTATGGCTGTGGATCTTTGCCAAGGGTTTCAAAAGAAACACCCCTTCTGTTTTTTTTAAAGCAGGCAAATTGACTCTGCCACTGAATAGAAGATTAATATGTAAAGCAAAACATCCCATGAACCAGCACAAAAGAGGCAGTTTTATTGATTTTAGAAAGATTGGAGGTGGTGGTGGGAGAGGGGAGGGAGACATGAGACTTTTGCAACTGCTGGTCTATAAAAAGCAGCTCAGCCAGCAAAAGGAGCTGGAAATCATGTTGATGAGTGCCTGAGATCCTGATGAGGTTGCTAAAACCCAGCTCTGAAGCTTGCATTTCTGCAGCTGAGCAGCTGAAAGCAGATGCATAAAGCATCAGATTATAAAAAACACCCTGCTCATCTGAAATGTGGAGATTTAAAGAGCACCTTTGACTGAAGAAAATATCATTTATAAAAATATATCTCTTTAGTCTCACTGAAGAGGATGTCCCTATTTTCACTGGAGAAATGTTGGAGGGCATGCAATAAATTAGATGGGCCACGGCATCTGACTTGGTATAAGGCAGCCTCCTAGGGGACCCGGGTGGTGCTGTGGTCTACCACTGAGCCTCTTGGGCTTGCTGATCAGAAGGTCGGCTGTTCGAATCCCCACGATGGGGTGAGCTCCCATTGCTCTGTCCTAGCTCCTGCCAACCTAGCAGTTTGAAAGCACGCCAGTGCAAGTAAATAAATAGGTACCACTCTGGCGGGAAGGTAAACTGTGTTTCCGTGCACTCTGGCACTCGTCACGGTCCTCCGTGCGCCAGTAGCGGTTTAAACCTGCTGGCGACATGAACCAGAAAGCTGTCTGTGGACAAACGCTGGCTCCTTCGGCCTGAAAGCGAGATGAGCGCCACAACCCCATAGCCGCATTTGACTGGACTTAACCATCCAGGGGTCTTTTACCTTTACTTTTTACCTTAAGGCAACCTCCTGTGTTACTATGTGATGTACATTTAAAGCATATGGTTTCTCTTAAAAAACTCGTTTGTTAGGGGTGATGGGAATGGTAGCTCTGTGATGGGTAAACCACAGTTTCTAGGATTATTGGGTTGGGGGGAGCTATGTGATTTAAATCTATGGTGTAATGCCCTCAGCAGTGAATTTTATATTTAGAAATAGGGAAGACACCTAGTGTTACATGGGGAAAGTGTTGAGGTGTGAGAGATAATCAACCTGTAGCCCTCCAGATGTTGCATGTAGTCCTTGGGGATTATGGGAGTTGGGACCCCAGCAACAGTAGCTGGAAAGCCACAGGTTGACTACGCCTTTGGGGGGATTCGCTCCAAATTTATTTTATTTATCTGGAGTGTTTATAACCCGATGCCCATTGAATATTTTGAATCCAAGTTGGGAATGACAAAATTGACATATACAGGTGAGAGAGATAATAACCATGTAAAAATTTATTAGCCCTTTCACAAAAACAAATCAGCACTTTCCTCACAAAGCAAAGGACAGCAATAAAAAAAGTCACAGTCTGCTTTGGCAGAGACTTGAAGCAAGTTTACTTAAGTGTAGGCAGCTACCTCTTTATTAAAAATGAAAAATATTTTTTATATAACAGCAAAGAACAAAATGGTGTTTCTTTCATTTTCTGTACAGCCTGCATACACGCCTCCTATTTAAATCACCTTTATTGGGAACAGTAGTTTGCTAAGGGTGCTATTGGAATTGTAGGTCTGTGAGGGCAAACCACAGTTCCCAGAATACTTTGCGGGGTGAGAGTTAAGCGTGTGCTTTAAATGCATGATGAGCGTCCTTTGAGGGCCTGCCTCCCGCTCTGTCCCGCCTCCTCGAACGTCGTCCTGAGGCGAAAGTGGGAGGGGCGCGACGTGTGACGCAAATACCGCCTCCATTTTTTTTCACATCCGCCCTTTTTCAGTCACGCGAGGGGTGGGGCCTCTTCTTTAGCCACGCCTCCGAAGTGGTCACGCCCTCCAACTTTATATCGTCTCCTTCGCTACACACACTTACACACAAACAAACAAACAAACAAACAAACAAACAAACAAACAAACAGCACCTCTCTCTGCGCACGCGTCCCTCGTCCCTTTCTGTCACGTCACTTCCGCCAGCCGGTGGTGACCGTGTTTCCGGGTCCGGCTGAGTGGTTGAGGCGTCCGTTCTGTCAGGAACCAGCCGGTGAGTTAAGAGAAAGGGTTTTACGTTCCGCCTTTTCTTTTCCTTGGACTTTAAAGGGTGCGTGAAATGTCAGTGTATTGCGGTCGTTGGGGGTGGGTTTCTGTTTTGCTTTCTGGAGGGTGGTAGTAGTGTTGGAAAGAAAGGTGAGACGGTAAATACGGTAAATAGGGAAGGTTTGGCGCGGCTGTTAAGAGCCTCCGTCTTCCCCGCTCATTTACCATATTTATTGCCTATAAAAGGACCAAGCAAAAGATGCGAGAGTGTTCGGGTTCCCCAACGCTGTTCTTCAGGCGGCATGTAAAAGGAAAAGGGTTCGAGGAGGGAAGAGGGGAAGATTCAGACATCGTTATTCATTATTTATTTATGAATTATTCTTACACTTACGTCCCACTTTTTCTCCAAGGAGGTCAAGGTGGTGTGCACACTTCTCCTTCGCGTTTTATCCTCACAGCATTTCAGGCTGAGAGATAGTGATTGACTCAGGGTAACCCAGTGAGCTTTAATGGCTTTAACAGAGATTTGAACCTGGGTCTTGACGCTCTTCATTGGCTTCCACAGTAATGAGGGGAGGGAAATACCTACTTCTCTTTTTCCCTCTTTCCAAGCCTTGCCCCACCAAAGCCTGATTTTGTACAGGGAGTGTGAAGAAGACTTCTACGTAACTCAAAACCACACCACTGTTTTGCAGCATTTTAGTTGACCCAAATAAAGGTATGACTCCAGTGACTTTTTGTTTTCCTTTTTTATGTTGTGACTTTTGTATCATTATTGTTAATGTTAACCTTGAGTCCTTCTAGATGGGGCTTAATTTACAAACAGGGTATTGGTAACGTGTGTGTTGTAATTTCCCCTGAAAAGAATAAATCCACATTTAATTATGGGGTGAGTGATGGGATACACGCTAGCATTTTGATGCTAGCAACATTGTTTGGGCACTGCAGAAAAAGGAAAACACCTGGCATGCCTCAAAACTATATTTGGAATCACCTACTTGATGTTTTTTTATTGTGCTTTATTCAAGAGCAGGGACATCAAGTCTTTCCATGCCTCCATATTTTGCTCACACAACAAAGCTGGTCCAAAGGTTATCCACTGAGGTTTGTGACCAAGTGGGAATTTCAGACAAGATCTTTCCTGGCTGAAACATCCATACCATAATGCCCTTTGCAATCCTAAATGTACCGTACTTATAGCACAAGAAGAGCCTTTTAGGGTCAGACCCCAAAAGACGCATCTAGTCCAGCATTCTGTTTTCATAGTGGCCAGCCAGATGCCCATTATGGGAAACTTGCTAGCAAGACCTGAGAGTACTTGCTAGTGCATAAGCCCCCTGGAATACAGGTGGGGCAGGATTGCAATGTGGATCTGGTTGCATTGAACATGGGTATTATAGTAGCAATGTAAACAATGAGGCGTTTGCTATTCAAAGGTAAAATGGTTAAAGATAATGTTATGCAAATTTTGGAAGGCAAGAATCAAATTTATTTAAGATGCTTAAGGCAGCTTCAAATGTGTGTATTGACTCATGCTCACTGCTTCGTGAGATGGTTGGTTTCATTTTTAAGCTTTCTCTTCTTGCTGTCTTCTACCCAAAGGGCCCCAAAATAACTAATGGTAGTTTAAGGACAGTGAATAAGGCAGAGAAGCAGCCTTTGCCAATCTGGTGTCCTCCAGATGTTTTGGACTGCTATTTCCATACAGCATGGCTGTGCTGGTGTGGTCTGAAGGAGTTGTAGCCCAGCACATCTAGACAGCACCAGGTTAACAAAACAGTAGTTACGATAAAGTATGGAGCAGAGCAGCGCACCAGTACCAAACCAGGTTTTTAAAAGCCAGTTTAAAGCTTTGTTTTAAAGAAACCTAAAAGTCTCTACCTGTCACTGAAAGGACGTTGAATTGCCACAGCTGAAAATGTCTTTTTGGGTCACAGCCCAGCTCACTTCTAACAAGTGGAATCCAAAGAAAGTCTTCTTAATATTACCTTAGTGTCTGGACAGGTCCATATATAGGAGAAAATATCATTAAGGTAGCTGTGTTAGAATTTTAAACTAACACCAGCACATTGAGTTGTGTCTGAAAGATTGTCAAAAGATGTCTCATATGCCCAGTCCCAGACAGCAGTCTTTTCTGTAGGAAGAATATAAGACAGAAGCGCAGCTCATCGTAGCTGCTCCTAAGGGGGTTTGCCTCTACTGCAATAAGCAACTGATAAGGGGTAAATACAGTAATAATTACTGTAGTGCTTAGCAGTAGGATCAGTGATAAGAGATCCCTTATCTCCTGTCTTAGCACTTAGTGTTTACACTGGAGATAACAGATCTGTGTGCCTGATATATAGCGTGAGCATCGCTTGTCTTAAAATGATCCCACAGGCCAAATTTGACTTTCCCCACCCCTTCAGTAACAGGTGATGGTGGGGAGTGCATTGACATTACTGTAGTCTAATGTGAGTTGGTGGGAAATTGAATATGGCAAGAAATTCAAAGAGCATCATACCGGGGGCCAAATATGATCTCTCGGAGCCAGAATGTAAAAATAAAGAGTGTCTCTGGCTATGTTCTCAACTATATGTAAATAACAGGCATGTGTAAGTTAAAAATGCTTTTCAAACATTATCTTAGAAATTGCATTAGAAAAGCTAAAAAGTTTAGGCATAATTTATTAACATTGCCTGCAATTAGTCATTTGCTTCCACCATCCCACCTGCTTCTAGAACTAGAGAAGAGTGCTTCCTGGTTGGCGATAGTGATTTCTGGGCACACAAGCTATGGCACCTCTTGCTAAGTGTTGGTTCAGAGTGGATCCTGTAAGTCATCCTTTTGGTTCAAGTTTGAGGGTGTCATCATGACATTTGGTAGTGAGAGGCAGAGTTAAATATGTGGGGAAGCTGAAGTTACTATCACAAATCAGCCTGCAATGTTTATGAAGTACTTTCAAGGTCAGCATGTTGGACAGGTGGTGTCAGGTGTCCTATAGCTCCTGCAGGGCTGTCAGGAAATCCAGTGAATAATTCATGGTTGCTCAGGGAGATGGTGTTAGGTAGACAGAGAGACCGAGCCAGGAGATGGTAATTCCCCTTCATGTGGCTTCAGCGAGACCTCTTCTTGAGTTTTTTTATCTTGCATTGGGGGCCCTGCTTTGATGTTGCAACCTGTGTTCTGCCTCTTGCTTATGGCGCATGTCATGGGTCCCTGTGACTTCCAACATACTTGAAGCCAACAAAATCAGAAGAGCCAAGTATTGGTATGGGCCGGAATTTCTAATGATGTTTTAGTGTTGTGTCTCATTCTGTCTTGATAGCTTGAGCCCATCAATCAAGGGCACATCTTGTGGTTTAAATTTTACAGTCAATTTTAAAGCCTTATGGAGTCTATTTTTATTGGGATACTTGTAAATATTGTAAAACATGGCTCAGAATCTTTTGTATTGGTTTTAAGAAAAAGATGAAGGAATTGAAGACTGTTAAAAGGTCTGAAACCTGAGTGCAAATGTGGTTCCCAGTGACAGTAGCTTCAAAAAACAATAGTTACGATTTTGTTTTTAGATTTTTTTTTATATAATATTTATTAAATATTTTATAATTATAAAAAGAAAAACAATACATAGATTCGACAAACAATACATCAACAATGAAAAAAAATACAATACAACATAAAAAAACAAAAACATTTACACACACATCCAAATTTTATATCTATATCTTTCATTTGCTTATTTCCTCGACTTCCTCACACCTCCCTTTTTTGTATTCTAGTTCAAATTAGCTGGTTCAACAAATCCTTTCCCTCTTCTTCAATTTTTGTTCTATAACTTATCCTAATACAATTTAACTTTAAATTTTCCACATTAACACTTAATATTCATATAATTCTTAATAACATTTCTGCTAAAACCATGTAACTTCATTCCAATATTCTTCTAACATTCATTAATTTTGCAATATTTCTGTAAATATAATTTTTTCCAGTCTTCTTCCATCGACTCTTCTCCCTGGTCTCGGATTTTGTTTTTAGATTTGACTAGTATTGTATCTGTTCCAGTACTTTGGCTTGCATTGAGGTTGGGGTGGGTGGACAGAAGAGAGTTGGAGAGCAATGTAGGTTTAGAATTCAAGGAGTTCAAAATTGTTCCAAACATAGATTTTGATCTTGAGCTAATTCTTGCAGATTGCCTGAACTGTATTGTCAGATCTGGTCATTACAAATGCACCCCCTGATCTGTATTGTTACTGAACTGTGTTATCAGATTTGGTCATTATAAATGCACCCCCTTAATTTTGAAACAGCACTGGGCAATGAGCCCCTTGAGGGAGAGGAACTGATTGGATGGAAGATAAATCAGGCACAGACTGCTGTGTGTTTGTGCCTTGACTGTCTGAACTGCGGCGATCCTGCCTTTGAGGGCCTGTCTGGCTGTTGAAGATGTTTGCAAAACTAAAGAAGAAGCTTGCGGAAGAGGCAGCTACTTCTCCGCGGCCAGGAGGGGTGGCTAGAATGCCAAGATCGGTCAGCAAGGAGTCCATCACATCTGTAGGAGCTGATTCCGGGGATGACTTTGTAAGTGCCAAATGCTACGTTTTGCTATCTAGTTTTTTAAAACAACTATGTGTTGATTTGCTGGCAAGGGTATCAAGCAGCCAGTATGACAACTTCTATGCAATTTAGCATAAAAAGGCAAAATTCACTAGCACCTCATAAAGATGGAGGAAGACCAATGCTGAGTTGAGAGGAATGAGCCTATCCAGCTAGTGTGACATTATCTAATCATAAGAGAAGAATTGAGAGCACCAGTTTTGCTAGTGGAAGGGACAAAACACTGCCAATGCTTTAAAAACTGTAGCATGATGTAAAAACTGCAGCAAAGTGCCATTCTCCTCTCATCTCTCCCCCTGCTCCCCGTGGGCAGGCTCTTTTTTGTTGCTGTTGCTGAAATGGACAAGTGTGTTGGACTGTTCATTTCTGAATTTTTAAAAGTGAGTATCCCTACTATATATCTCTTAATTCACTAAGCCCTCAGATGGAAGCAGCTCCAGGGAGGACCTCTCGTCTCAGCTCTTCCGGAGGAATGAACAAATCCGGAAGCTGGAAGTCAAGCTGTCTGGTAGGTGCCATGTTGGGGGTGAGGGGTTAGCTTAAGAACACAGGTGCTCCCTGTTGTATAGACAACATTCAGAAGTCATACCTGTTCAAAGTACAGGGTGAGCCAAAAGTAGCCCTCTAGGCCTTCTAGACTCTGTCCAGGCCATGCCTCTCAATGGCCTGCTCCACACTGTCCTCTAGCATGGCCCAAATGTGTCCTTGGATGTGATCATGCCTCTTGCTTGTGTAAATAGAGGGTGGAAAGGGATTTATGTATTTTTAGAGACCCTCTGATATTTACGTGGCCAAAAAGTAACCTGCTATACAAAAGAGTCACATCCATTGCTTTGCCCCACTTTTGCTTCTAGCCCTGCCCACCACTGGCATGTCTCCCCACCCCCCACAAAGGTTGTCTACAAAGGAATGCAGCCCTCAAGCTGAAAAATGTCCCTTATCCATTGCTAGAGTGGGCATCACGGCCACCCTGCCAAAAAAAGCCATTCCTGTTTTTAATTACACTTCTGTAGTCCACTGCTGTAAGACTCCATTAATCCTTCCACTGTCTGCACTTGGATAGGAGTCAAAAATGACCATTGCTCTTCTAACATATGATGATAAAACTGCTTCCATTCTTTGAGCCAGCGTGGATGGTGTATGTGTGATTTTATAGAGCATCAAGGTCTTGGTTTACACATACTCTGTGCTACTATATTATGGGCTACCAAGAAAGGAATGGCCTGCTGGAGCCACTCTGCTGGTCTTGGTAACTTGCCCTGCCCTTTCAGCAATGTTTGATTCTCCGTTCCTAGCAAAATTCCTTCTGTCTGTACCTCTTCTTCATACTTCATGTGCAGTAGCAGTATTTTGTTTTGCCTGGTGTTGAGGTGTGGCCGTATGCCTCAGCTTCCTTAACAGAAATGATTTTCAAACAAAGGAAATCATTATTCCTCTTCACTCACCAGGTTTTTTTCCTCCCCTCCTCCCGGTTTTTTCCCTCCTGTCTGCCCATCTCTGGTTGGTGCTGCTGCCTCCTTCCCCCAAGATTACGCCGAGCAGGTCCGAAACTTGCAGAAGATTAAGGAGAAGCTTGAGAACGCATTAGAGACCCATCAGGATTGTACGTACCCATCTTCTTTCCATTTCCCTTTAAAAAAGGGCTTAGAAGCCTCAGGAAGTAAAACTGTTTTTTGAACTTGAGCCAGCCAAGAAAATTATTATTTGTGCTTGCTTGCTTGCAAATGAGGATGAAGGCACAGTTTGTAGGCCAGCATGGACTTTAGTCTGGCTGTTCGAAACAGGTTTATCACTAGCAAAATCCTGAGGGGAGGAGGCAGCGTGTGAGCCTGAATCTCATTCTTGAAATGGTAAGCTGTGGTTTGGCATACACTTGAGCAGGCCCCTTATTTACTCCCTCATTTGTGGGAAAGCAGATGAGGGGTGAGATTTGGGCCTAGGAGAGAGTCAGAACTTAATGTTGCTCAGTATAGTGCTGTCTGAAGTGTAGCTGGGACACTGAAAGAAGAGAAAGTGAAATGAGCAGAGAACTGTGAATGGTTCTTTATTCTGAGAAGTATAATACATACAAAACATAGGCATCTCTCATACAAAGTTCTCAGCTGCTATCTGCAGCTTCTGAAGGACCTGTGCAAGGTTCAGAGGTTTTTGAATAAGCAGGGGGAGCATCCGCCCCAAACCCCAGCTTGGGTCCTGTCGAAGAGTTACCTCATTCTGTGGAGTAATGTTCTGATGATGGGGCAGTACCAAGGGGCAGTGCTTTCCATATGGAAGGTCCTGGTGTGATTTCCCCCCACCCCTGCCCAAAAATCTCCAGTTAAAACAATTTCAGGCAGTAGTGGGACTGCCCCACTAACCACAGTCTACCCACAGCCAATATCTGCCTGCCTGTTTTCTGACTCACAACAGTCCAGGGGATGGCACTGCCTGTCAGCGTGCTGCTCCTTAATCTCAGTGTTGCCCTTGTAGAATTCTGCAGGGAGAGGGAAGAGGACAAAACTAGAATTGGTTAGCTCCGCCTGTCACTGGCTGTGCCTCCACCTACCATTGGACTCCCTGCCTTCTGCCCTACCAACCCCATTGGGCACCAGCCACTACTGATTTCAGGTAGCAGTCATTAGCAATTAACACTTTGCTGAGGGACCTGGGGACCTACTGCCAGTCAGAGCAGGCAGCATTGGAGTAGCCTTGGCTCACTGTTAGACAGTAACTTGCACTCCTAAGATGGAATGAGTCTGGGCCTTGGGCACAGCAGCACCCAGGTGTTTCTCCGGCTCATGTGTTGTCACCCGCAGCCTTTGTGAAGAAGCTCCAAGAGCAGAATGAGGCTCATCAAGCCAGCACGGCCAAGATGGCAGAAGGCACGGTCTTGGCTCTGGAGAAGAAGGACCAGGTCAGTCAGGCTCATGAAGCCTTTGTTGCCATGCTCCCAGAAGTTCTGAGATGGGTGAGGAGCGGGACAAGCCTTCCTGGACAACCCCACTCTGCCAGGTCCTCACTTTTTTCCGGCTTAGCATGGTCATTGCAGGGAATGATGGGGTTTGTAGTCCCAACAAACATTGAGGGGGAAATTTCCCCTCCCATTCCTACTCCCAGAAATAGTCTCTCAAGATTGTTATTATTTGTTAAATTAATTAGTAACTTTTTTTGCCCTGGCAACTCAGAGCCACTTACAATTACAGTGGTACCTCGGTTTTTGAGTGTCTCAGAAGCTGAACGTTTTGGTTTTCGAACGCCGAAAACCTGGAAGTAATTGCTTCCGTTTTCAAACACGACTTGGAAGTCAAATGAATTCCGCTGCATGTTTTTCAGTTTTCTCCATTGAACTTGCAGCCAGCCCTTTGCTGGCTTTCGAACATTGCGGAACTTGAACGGTCTTCCGGACTGTTTTTGTTTGGCGCCTAAAGATATGTAACGATGGTACCAGGTGAGCCTCCCTGTGGGGAGAGCTTTCCAAAAGTGAGGAGCCATCACTGAAGATCGATCAATTGATTGTATTTCTGTGTTGCTTTTCATTGAAATGAATCCCAAAGTGACTTACAAACAATAAATAACAGTAACATAATAAAACACAGTAAAACATTAAAAACACAGCATAAATCATATAAAATAATAAACAGTCATGCTCCTTCTCTCTGAGACTGTCCCTTTAAGGAAGGGAGCCTCTCTGTGATGCAATAACAGCACCAGTTGCTGTTTCTCCTTTCAACTGTGCAGGACAGATGGTGTAGGCTCTGAACTTTTCTGCTCCCTGGTTTGTTGCCAGCTTCTCCCTCATTATAGCCCCTCTGGCATGCAAATGTTGACCTGTCCTTTTCTTCCTTCCCAGGAATGGAGGGAGAAGCTGTCGCACCTTGAAAAGGCAAGTAGCTTACTTAGAGCTGGGCCCTAATATGTGCAAACAGACTGGGTCTCATTTTTGGAGGCTATAATCTTCTCTTCCTTCCCTTCCCAAATAGACTTCAAATTTAGTTCCCAGCTGTGTTGCAGACATCATAAGCAGCTTAGTCTCGGTGCCTCATGTCCCTCAGTCTTCCATGACAGTCTAGACTGTTGAATCCTATAGACATTTCTTGATAGCAAAAACATGTGGTCTTGCAGGGTTACCAGCAGAATGTTCCCTGAGAATAGCAACTAAGGCAGAGGGTAAATTCTCTCTCCATAAGGCAGGAAGGTGGAAAACTGCCCCCACCCCGCCAGTTGTTCGACTTCCAACTCCTCTCAGCCTCAACCAGCATGTCTGGTGACAGGGGGCGATAGGAGTTGTAGTTTGCCAACATTTGGAGGGCCATGGGTCTCCCTCTGCTGGGCTAGGGGAATATTATTGTGATCCTTGAGAGAGAAGCAGAAAACCATTTCCTAGAACACTTGAATAAGAGAAGCTTGTAAAAGGCTTCCAGATTTCCCCCTATATTCTTGAGGCCTAGAATCTTGAACAAAAAAGACTTCTAGTTACTTCAGCACCTATACTACTTATGGAGAACAAGCAGTAGAATAATTACCGGACTAGAAGAATATTCTGAATACTTAGGTACAATTGTCAAACTTTAAAATGCCGTCCCTGCTGAATGAAAGACAGAGACTACTCTGCTTGTAACACCCCTCGACAATGGAGAGTGTGGCAATGCCCAGATGCCTTGAAAACAAGGTCAGCCTGCGACACCCCAACTTACACCTGGCAGTACCTCTCAGTTTATCCTTACCCCTGAGCAAGAGAACTCCCAAAGCTGCTGCTTCATTTTCTGCTTCAAGGGATGTGGCTTTAAGGGTCTCTCGTTCCCAAGGGTTGCATCCAACTAAGTTCTAATCAGAGTAAACGCATTGAAAATAATGGACTAGCACTGGATGCAGCCTCCAGTTGAGTGGAGAGGTGTTCTGTTTGCCATCCTTGAGGGGACCCCTGGGAAACTAACCAAGCCAAACCTCCTGTTACCTGGAACTGGTGTGTGTGCAGTACAACTGATCTGAGTGCTGGATGTGACACAGAGGAAGCTCCATCAGACTTGGTGTCTGTTCATAAAGCCTTACCTGAGAAACTAGGGTGGTGGCAGTGGGTCCCAGAAAAGCTCTTCATTGTGAGATTTCTGGGGCAATTTGTGGGTTGTTTGGGTCCTGGGTGAGAACCAGGAGAATGAGAGCTTTTTTCTATAAATCTTAGTAATTTGTATACATGGTTTTATTGCGTATTTTGTAGCATTTGTTGTTGCTCTTTCAGTTTTCTTTACACAGAATAGAGATAATTTCTATGACAGACCTTAGCTAGCTTGCTTAAGAACATCAATACCCACCACAAAATCCTTGTTGTGAGTACTTTTTGATATATAGGGCCTTTGCAGATGGGCCTTCCTCCCACCAAGCAGAACACTGGACGATCTCCCCCTTTTCAGATCTTAATTGGCTTTTACACTGAAGCTGGGAAATCCCCCTAATCTTCTTTTCTATGTGTTGGCTGCTCAACAGGAGAAGAAGCTCCTTTCGGCACAGCTACAAGAGATGAAAGAGCAGAGCTTGAACCTCTTCCAGAAAAGGGATGAGATTGATGAGTTGGAGGGCTTCCAGCAGCAGGAGCTGGCTAAAGTCAAGCACATGGTGAGTGATCCCAAGAGAGGCCCATTTGGGGTAGGGCAGCTAGACCCAGCCTAGACCTCTGGGACATAATCCAGGAAGCCCTTGTCTTTATATTCCACTGACCGCCCCCGCCCCCCAGCTGGTTTTCCTCTTTTTCTCTCTTATCTACCCTTGGGCTTATTGGACTCTGCCTTCACCCTTTAGTGCTTTTACTACATTTATGTTCTATCTCTTTTTCACCGTGGGAATCAAAGGGGAGTACATGGGCAATCTCAAAGTAGGAATATCAGAAGCTTGTCCTGTTTAGCTCAGTAATGTCTACACTTACCATCAGCAGCTCTCCTGGGTTTTAGGCATGAGACATTATCAGCCTGTCCTGGAGATGTCAAGGATTGAACATGGGACCTTCTGCATGCAAAACAAATGCTTTTCCACTGATCTATAGTCCTTCCCTTAAGACACAGGGGCATAGGAAGCCATCCTACAACTCCCACCAGCCCCAGCAAGCAGGGCTCAGAGGTCAGGCATGGTGGGAATTACAGTGCAACTACATCTGGATGGCATTAAACTGGCCACCCCTGCCATACTCCAAGGTAGCACTGTACTGAGAAGTTCCCTCTGCCTCTGAGAGCTAGCTGATTGATATGTGGTTTTGTTGTTTGTTTTCTTTAAAACATGCAGCTTTTGAAGAAGGAAGAGTCACTGGCCCAGATGGAGCAGGAATTGGGATCCTCCACACAAGAGCTGCAGCGCACTCAAGAGGAGCTGCAGACCTTTCGCACTTTGTCCTCCCACCAGGCAGCAGAGTTACAGCAACTACGGAAGCAGCATGCAGAGCTGGAAGCAGAGAGGTTGGGAAAAGGATGTTCTGTTTAGACCCTCTGGGTGTCTTGTCCTGGACAGGCTTTGTGTGCCTGTAAATTCTTATTTATTTAAAAGCATCTCCTCTTGGCTGCACAAGTTTGGCAATGTGCCCTTTTAGAGAAAACACAAAAACTCAGGGCAGCCAGGGGATAGTAGGTGAAAGACCCATTTGAGAAAATATGGGTAGCGTTTATTGAGCCATCATGGTGTTATAGTTAGAGTGTTGCACTACGGCCTGGAAAACCAGGGATCAAATCCCCATTTGGCCCTGAAGTTCAGTGGGCCAGCCAGTCACTCTCAGCCTCACCTACCTCACAGGGTTGTGAGGACAGAGTGGGAAGAAGAAGCATGTACGCCACCTTGAGCTTCTTTTAG
Source organism: Podarcis tiliguerta (assembly GCF_965153285.1). NCBI lineage: Eukaryota > Metazoa > Chordata > Lepidosauria > Squamata > Lacertidae > Podarcis > Podarcis tiliguerta. The sequence continues at coordinate 12,331,026 of NC_139553.1, read as the reverse complement.
GAAAGGCAAAATCTTTATGTGATAATTGTAAGATATGCCAGCGTAAAGGATAATGTTTTCTCCTTGTCCTTCAGATATTCTAGACCAGTGCTACTCAAAAGTGGTGGTCCAAGGACTGGTGCCGGTCCACAAGCCGTTGGCTGCTGGCCAGTGGCAGCCCCATCACAGCCCAGGTTGGATGGGATGCTCCCGGGACCAAATATGGCACCAGAATCTGGCATGTTGGGAGGGAATAAATAGCTCGTCCACCACATCAGAGTACTACTCTAGACTATGGACCTTTTGAGTTACCTCTTTACCTTGAAACCCTGTAGAAGAAATATAAACATAAGCTGAAGAGTTTGCATTGTTACTGAGATGTCTTAAGCCTGTTATGTTAATGGTTCACTTTTGCATCGGTATTGTTTGTTTCATTTTTTAATCTGTATCTTCGAAACAGTTTAATGAACAATTTTTAAAAAGCATTTCTAAAATGCTTAATGTTTTAAAGATCTCTAAGCGGTGTACAATAGAAAACCAAACAATATCATCAAAACGATGGGGCTGATGGAAGTTGGCAGGCCCAGGTTTCTCACGCCTGCTCTAAGGGGCAGGCCTAAAACCACTGCCATCTCCATAAGACAGGTCGTGGGGGCACCATTTCAGAGCAAATGAAATAAAGCTTCCTGTGGTTGGATATGAAACCATTATCTCAGCTTAGACCTAACACACAGAATTGAACTTCTTGCTCAGGGAACCTATGGCCGTCCAGATATTCTTGGACTTCCCAAATCCTTTGTTCCTGACCACTAGCCCTCTTGGCTGGGCTGATAGAAGTTGGAGTCATAACAATATATGGAGGGCACCGTGTTGGCTATCCCTGATCTCTGTCCGTAAGTTAAATTTCTCTTCCTCCTTTCATTTCCTCCCCTCACAGGGATGAGCTCATCGATGCAGAGGAGAATGCAGAAAGCAAGATCACAACCTTAGAGCAGCGGAGCCAGGAGCTCCAAGCGTACATTCAGCAACTGTCAGTAGATCTACAAAATGTAAGTGGGAGATTCTCTTCTCTTACCCAGATACATCAGATGCCTCTCTTGCAAGCAGAGAGTGTGCTTAAAAGCCTTCCTTTTCCCTTTGAATGAATTGAAAGATAGTAGAGAAATTAAATAATATTTTTTATTATTTAATTTACATTATCATTAGTTCCGGTAGTAGTACTGTTGTTGTTGTTGTTGTTGTTGTTGTTATATCATTTCTATACCATTTTATATTTTTAAGGGGGGGAAATCTCAAAGCAGTTTACAACATGCATTGGAACTACACTAAAACAAACAATTAAAAACATAGCAAATAAAACAGTGAAAAGACAGTGAAAACAATAAAATCACAAGTTCAATTCAGGAGAAGTCTTGCTCAAGCAGGTGTGTCTTCAGGAGCCAGCAGAATGCCAATGCTGATTGGAGCATCTCCTATTTCAGCAGCAGGGAGGGCACCTACTAAAAACATTTTTGTTCAGCAAACCTACACATATACATAGACTGTTGATATGTGTTTTAATATGTTTTTTAGCTTATTGTTAATTTTCATTATCTTTAAAATGTTTTTAAATACTGTTCTTCATTGTTGATATGTTATTGTTTAATTCTCTTTGTATACCACTTTGAGAGTTGTTTTCTTTAAGCAATCAAGTGGTTTATAACTTTAAAGGGGGGAATTCAGTAGGTGTCCAACTAAACTCTACTTAGAGTAGGCCTATTGAAACTAATGTCTCTAAGTTAGCTGTGTCCTTTAATTTCAGTTGGCCCACCCTTGAGTAGGACTAAAGTTGTGTACAACCCATTGAAATTGCTTTTTATTTCAATAACTTTTTTTCTCTGTTCTTGTGTTTCTTTGCTTTTTCTTTGCATGGCTGCTCTAATTGTTTTTTCCTCCACATTGTCATTGTTAATCTTCTTGAGCTCCATTTGGTGGAAAAGTGGGGAAACCCAATAACTAATAAAGCATATATTTTAGGCTCAAGTATCTGCCACCAGTTGTGAGAAGCGATTGGAAGCACTCCAGCGAGAACACAGCTCTCTGAAACAGGAGTATGAACAGAATAAGCAAAAGGTATGGCCTGGATGTTATCACACTGAGAAATAGGGTAAGCAGACCCCCAGTGTTTGGGCATTTCTGCAATGAAGAAGAGAATGCTATGTGATGATACAGATATTTCAGCAACCAGAAAAACTGGAATTGATGTGCAGAGATTGTGGGGTCAGCAACCTGGTGCCCATGGGTGCACGAATCAGTACCTCCTATGGCTCCTGTGAAAGGTCTTAGTAAATATGCCCATCAGAAATCCCCATTGCACAAAAGTGAGAGACTGGTTCTTCTCCCTGCTCAGTGCCTGATTGCAAATGCTCAGCCTCTCCTACATTGATGGGTATGCCCGCTTCAATGTGCCCATGTTTATTTAGAATTCAGTGCAGAGCAAACGTATGTCTCTCAACAGATGATTGTTGAGGTGGAGGAGAAGAGCCAACTTGTGAGCCACTTGCAGGAGAAAGTGACCGTCCTGGAGAAGCACTTTGAAGGGAATCTCTCTGGTGATGAGCATGTCCAGGAGCTGCTCAGGGAGGTAAATGTGGGGCATTTAGAAGGGGTTGCAAGAGTGCTGTACTGAGGCCATCAAATATTTTCATGCAGTCCATTGTTTCATCATCCATTAAGATGTTCTTTAGGGCTGGGTACTGGCCTTGTGGAAGCTGCTGAGCTTTCACACTTCCAGTAAAATGCTGTTTGTAGAGACAAGTGGAACTGGCCACAGATGTTGGCGGTGTGGAGTGCTCCTTTGTAGTGTCTCAGCCAGCTGTGCCCTCCTCTACAGTACTCCCTTCCACCCACTGCTGTCAACCAGTATTCTATGCTCACTGATCTTGCCCAGTATTCACTGGACTGTTTTGAGGGGTTTGTTTTTCTCTCCCTTAGTGTTCCCTCTGCTAAAGATTTTGTTGATGTTCCCCTGAGCCTACTGATACAACTCCCCTTTCACTGAACAAGCAACAACACTCACCCACCTGAAAATCAGTAATGGAAGGATGGATCTTTTAGATCCTTCCTGCTGCATCATTGGCTAATGATGCATTCTGGTCAGAGCCTGGCTTTAAGGATTTTGATAGCATGGGCTCAGTTCATTCTGGATGTAGAGCATGGTCTTCTGAAAGGGTGGGGCTGTCCATTCTGATGGGTCTTAAAACATCAATCAGATGTGAATTCAGCTTAGCAATATCATTGTCCTCACTGGGTTTAGGTTTGGCATGGCCCTAATTTTTCCCTTGAGTCAGTAGTGAGTATTTACATGCCACCCAGGAATACTAAATACTGTAAGAAGTTTGGCTGGCATTAGACCAGATTTTTGTTTTATGTCCAAGAGTGGGGAACCTCCGGCTCTCTAGGCGTTTTCTGAACTACAACTCCCGTCATCCACAGCCACCAGCTGGGGTTGATGGGCATTATAGTTGACCACTCTGGAGGGCCCAAGGTTCTCTACCACTGTTTTATTTCTTTGCAGTCTTTGCACCCACCCTTTAGAAAAGTCAGTACTGCGGGGCCACTAGGTGGCGCGTTGGAAGATGGCCGACAATAACATCTCTCTGACCCATACGAGGTATTAAGGGGCTGCTATGGGAAGTAGGCAGCCTTCCTAAACCCCCCCAAGGGCATGGGGGGGCCTGCCCTTGCCAGCGGTGTTCAATGCACCCCCTGATCCGAGAGACGGGGGTGTGGAACACTTGGCACAAGCCCTCGATGGATTCAGATCTTCCCGACGCCGATTCCAATCAGCGCGTGCTGGTTGCTTCAGTCTGGAATTATATTTGGACTAATTGGCGATAACGGATTGGAAGAAAGACTGAAGCACATATATCAAGTAAGGCTCGAGATAAGGACTGCTGACTAATGCATCTCTGTGACCGGGAGCGACGGATGGATAAGTAAATCTCTTGATGAATTACCACCATGAGAACGTAAGGCTGGAACGAAGGGGGGGGTGGAGGGAAAAATCCTCTTAAATCCCTTCATATGATATGACTACAATAATCCTCCACCCCAGAAAGAAACAAGATCGTCGCGTTTTAAATAACATAAACAGAACTTTAAAACTGTGTGGGGAAAGGATTACAATACGAGAAGATTGAAAGGCGAGAAGGAGGAAAATTCTTATGACGCAGTTAAAAAAACATGGCGTCTCGCAAAGACAGGCTAGCAGGAGAACAGGGGGAGGAGATTCAGGAATTTGAAAAAGAAAGAAGGCTGGAATGCAAGTTGGACCTGACAGAGCCCCCGATATCGTTTGATTTATGGCTAGCCTGGGAAAAATAATGGACCGACCGAAGGCTGACAGAGGTCGCTCCTGAATAATATGAGTTTGGCAGAGCATACCCACACAGGGACGCTAAATCTTCAATCTGTTTGTGGAAACCATCAGAGACCGCAAAGAAAGGAATAAATGATAACAACAAGAAGAGAAAGAAGGTAATAAAGATCTATCCGAATCGAACTGGATGGAACTGTCTAATAAAAGCAGCAAATAAGTGATGTCTGGAGTCATCTGGAATTTTGGACTCGTGCTGAGCTTGATATATGGGTACCCCCCAAAAATTTTAAAATTTGGCTGTATAATTTGGAATTAATGTGATTTGAATAATGTGATGTGATTGGCCTATCAATAAAAAATTATTGAAAAAAAAAAAAAGAAAAGTCAGTACTAAGACAGGCTCTGCCCTCAAGGCTCACAATCAAAAAAAGAGACTGCACATTAGAAAAAATGAATGGGAAGGAGGAGGAAGCAAACAAGCTCAAGCACAAGTTATTCAGGTTGCAGTTCTTCAACTTACAGCAAGTGTCAATGGAAGTTCTGCTTGTCTTGCCCTTCATAAAGAGTAGGCCCTTCCTTGAAGCTTTCCCCACCCACGTCACTCAGAACCAGGGGCAGGTCTGGTGACAGCATCAAGGCCAGGAAGACAGGACAGTTCCTGCTGCACAGTTCTTCCCTCACATAGCTGCCTACTTGACTTCTAGGAGCACAAGAACCTGCCTCTTTTTGAGTGAGACTCTTGATTCATCTGGCTCAGTGCTGTCTACACTGACTGACAGAGGCTTTCCAGGATTTCCAGCAGGAGTATTTCCCAGCCCTAGCTGGAGATACAATTTCGGATTGAACCTGGGACGTTCTGCAAGGCAGATGCTCTGCCACTAGGCTACGGCCCTTTCCCTACTTTTCTGCAGCATTTTCCAATTCTATTACAGTTTTGGCTGCAGACTTTTAATGATGCCATGTAGAAAACTCTTGCTTAATGATTCTCTGTTTCGTTTGCATGGTTGCTCTGTACCTTTATTAATTTATTTGCATTTTTGTGTGTTCTTTTTTCCATTGTATTTTGTTGACTGCTTGGAGGGCCACCAAGTTGTGAGACATCAACACATAAAAGCCAGAGTAACAATAATATTAGTAGTCATTGAATTTTCTCCCCTTTCTAGAAAAGTGCTGTGGAACAGAGACTGGAGGAGGCCAGACAGCAGCTTTCAGCTGCACGGGCAAGCCATGCAGAGAGTTTAAGTCTTCTGGAGACTCAGGTACACAGGGCAGGATTGCTTTCTGAAGCCTGGGATGGTGCTTAGTGGTTGGTGAATTACAGCCTTCTCATACTTTCTGGGGTGGGGGATTCCTCTTGGCTTGGTCAAGCCAGGTACACAGTTTGGAGGGTTTTCAGGACCATTGCTCTGCCCTGGAACGTGTGATGTAGTAAGAATAGAGTTTCTCTGAGCATGTGCTGAGTGCTTTTCCTTGGCTGCTGAGTATCTGCAACCAACCTTTTATATATTTGGAGGAGATGGTTTTCAGGGCATGTGGCAGCCTTTCCAGGCCACAGCACCTGTTTAATAAAAATAATAATAAATATTTCTGATCTAGGACTTGGTTTCAGGAGGAAGGTGTGAGTGAAGCACATGTTCAGGAAAGGCACAAAGTGCTGTGTGCCCTGGGCTGTACCACGTTGGACTGCTTGTGGTGGCAGGAATCACATCTTTTGAGCGATCCCTCACATAATCACCCCTAAAGGACGGGCTGTAGCTCAATAGGAGTGCATCTACATTGTAGGGGGTCCCCAGTTCAGTCCCCAATATCTCCAGTTAAGGCTGGGAAAGCCCCAGTCCTGAAATCCTTGAGACAGAGGTGTAGCAAGGTCAGGTGGTACCCAATGCAGAATTTTTTTTGTCACCCCCCTCCCCACATTGATGGCTCCATGTAGACTTGGGAGGCTTGGGAGTCAGCAATGATACCTGTGGCAGTCCACCCCCTGCTCCCCCCCTTCCTAGCCCTGCCTACACCCCTGACTATAAGGCCCATTGGACGCAGTTGGACTTACTTCTGAGTCAACATATAGGATGGCGCTTGCAACCTGACTCAAGGGACGTGTTCCTGTAGATCACTCACATCAAGTAAAATGGATGTCTAAGGAACTTACTCCTGAGTAAGGAGTCGACCTTGAAAACAGCCCAGCTGCCATCCCCAAATCATCCCCCGCCCCCGGCATTCCCCACAAAATTCAGAAATTGAGGGCTTCCACTGAATTGGGTTGGGCCAGTTCTGGACCTGAGAGGGTGCAGCCCCAAGTGTGCTAATTCGGAAGTAAGCCCTATCCAGCTCAGCTAGCAAGCGTCCTCGCAGTGGGATCCTATGCATGTTTCCTCCCTCACTGAGCATGGCGAGGGTTACTCCCTAGCAAGGCTGCTTGCAGCCACATTCCATATCTTAAGTACACTTGATGTACTTCATGCTAAAACAAGAAATCAGGACTTTGAACCAGACGTGGTTACTCAAAAGTTGTTATTATTGGCCTGAACGCAATGGGGTTTCCTTCCTTGGAAAGAGGCTTGGGATTGTGGTTGTGGTCATTTGAATGGGACTTGCCCCTAAGAAGGGTTTGAGTATGGGAGAGTGCGGGTTACTCGTGCGTAAAGCCCTTAGTATGAATACTTATGACCTGAGCTCAAGCGTGTTTATTCTGAAGTAAACCTGCGTGGATTGGGACTGTCTCCCACGTAAATTGGCTGGAAATGGAAGCCATAGGCTGCAGTCCGCTCAGATCAGTGGTGGGAGGAGAACCGAGGCTCATTCGGCACCAGCGAGTGGGGGACAAGAGACTGTAGGGAAGCTGTTGTAGATATTATCATTATAGAAAGTAGTGCTGCTTTGCTGCTCCTTTCACGCTACCTGCTCACTCCTGTTTGGAGCAGCCGCCTTATGCCCCAGCTGCTGTGGAGGTAAATGGAATGAGCTGGTTGGTGCCAGGATGTGTGCCCCTTCCTCCGGGTGGGGCTGCCTGGAACCCCACCAGCTGAAAGTAATTGCTGGCCGGTTGGCACTTTGAGTAGCAGACAGAGAAGGCAGCAGTGGCGGCAGCTCTCAATGGCAAGAAATATCTTCCCGTCCCAAGGATTATCTAGGACTAGGGACGGACGGATACGCAATTTCTTAAAGTGAGTGCTTTCCTTTTTTAACGAAACAGACCAGGAGACCCCAGTGAGACGGAGCTGGGTGCTGCCTTCACCCCATTTCATCCCGCCATCTCACCCCACCCCTCACCCCGTGCAGCTTCCTGGCGCCATTCATAACTTCATGCTGAGGACTCCCAGGCACGGGAGAAAACTACTTATCCAATAGCAAGCCAACCCACACCTGCCGCTGCATTCCATTTCGAGCCCTTTCGCTTGTGGCTTACCAGACGTGGGGGCGCCTTCCCCCCTCTTCTCGTCCTGCAGTCAGTCGCTGGAGGAAGCAAAGGGAGTGTTCCCCCTCTCTCGCACGTGCCTCTTCTCGCTCCTTCCCTTCTGGGAGATGCTGTAGCTTCACGCTCATTCACCCAGCTGCACCGAGAGGAGCCTTTCTGGTGTCATTTCCCGCGCGTGCGCATCTACTCGCAAGGTCCTGGTGCCAAACGGGGGATGACATTTGGCACCCTCCGCCTGTCCACGACTCCCAAGCCTACAGTGAGTGGCAAAGCAGCAGCAAAGCACCCCCGCTTGGCCGCTAGCTTTAGGCTTGGGAGTCATGGGGGGGTGCTGAATGTTGCCCCCCTTCAGGATGGTACCCGGGGCGGTCCGCCTGCCCCCACACCCCTTTGCAACACCACTGCCTTGAGAACTGCTGCAGTCAGTGCAGATAATGCTGCAGTTGGTAGACTTGTTATTTAATTCAGCCATTTATATAGAACTGTGAGGACTAGAACCTTCTTTATTTTCAAGGAAAAGGCCTTAGCTTTGTGGTAGAGTACCTGCCTTGCATGTGGAAGGTCGCAGGTGGTCCAATCCCCATCATCCTCCAGGTAGGGCAGGAAGAAACACTCTTCCTGAAACCCTGGAGAGCCAATCAGGGTAGACGGTACTGAACTAGATGGGCCAATGGTCTGACTCTGTATAGGGCACTTCCCATCTCTCTTCTTCTTCTCCTTCTCCTCCTCCTCCTCCTCCTCCTTCTTCTCCTTCTTCATATACCGCCCTATACCTGCAGGTCTTAGGGCGGTTTACAAAATAAAATCAGAATATAAAACCATAAAATATATAATCTAAATAAAAACAACAACAATCCAATAACACCCCCAACACTTTTTAAAAGGGCATATGATGTCAGTCAAATCAACCAAAGGCCTGGTTAAACAGGAACGTTGTTGCCTGGTGCCTAAAAGTGTATAATGAAGGCATCAGGCGTTTTATTTATTTTTATATCTATCTCTATATCTCTACGTAATTTTAAATTGGTTGTGGTTTTATGGGGGGTGAGGGGAGAGGGCTGTTTAGGTCATAATAAACATTACTTCGCCTGCTTCAAAATGTGGCCCCTCTAGATTTGGGGGCCCCTCCTGTTTGTGCTGCTGAGTGAGGGCTTGGACCTCCACCCCAAAGTCCCACTGTGGCAGCACTGCTGGCCCTATATTCTGTTGTGGTCCTTGGTGGAGGGAGAGAGACACACAACATTCAAACGTGCGCTCCTTCATGGTACAGCCAGTGAAAGCTGCACCCTGCAGTTCTCCTGGCTTTGGGTCATTGGTCCTGTCTGTTGCCTCCTAGATTGACAAACTGAACTGCCAGTTGGCTGAAAGGCAGGTGTGCCTAAGCGTAAGAGAGGAGCTTGTGCAGAGCCTCCAGGAAAGTAGTTCACCACAGGTAGGGGCCATCACGTCAGCTAGTCTATATCTCTTTCCTCTTCCCCAAATTGGGAGGCTGGCTGGCTGGGGTGGTGTGTGCATAGAATCATAGAATTGTAGAGTTAGAAGGGATCCAGATGGTCATCTACTCCAACCTCTTGCAAAGCAAGAATCTCAACCAAAGCATCCATGACAGATGACTGTCCATCCTTTGCTTTAAAACCTCCAAGGAAGAAGAATCCACCACTTTCCAAAGGAGTTCGTTCTACTGCTGAACAGCTCTTACTATCAGAAAGTTCTTCCTGATGTTTAGTTGGAAACTCCTTTATTGAATCCATTGATTCAGATCCTGCATTCCAGAGCAGGAGAAAACAAGTTTGCTCTGTCTTCCATGTGACAGCCCTTTAGATATTTGAAGATGTCTATCATATCACCTCTCGGTCTCCTCTTAGCCACGATAAATATACCCAACTTCCTCAACCATTCCTCATAAGGCTTGGTTTCCAAACCTTTGATCATCTTGGTCACCCTCCTCTACACACTTTCCAGTTTGTCAATATCCTTCTTAAATTATGGGACACAAAAACTGGACACAGCACTTCAGGTGTGGTCTGACCCAGACAAAATAGAGCAGTACTATGACTTCCCTTGACCTGGACACTATACTTCTGTTGATGCAGCCTAGAATACCATTAGCTTTTTTCCCTGCTGCATCTCACTGTTGACTCAAGTTGAGCTTGTGCTCCGATAAGACCCTTAGGGCCTTTTCACACATACTTCTAGTAAGCCAGGTGTCTCCCTTATTTTTTTATTTAAAGATTTTCTTGCTTTACAAAAGTACATGCATTCTCTCTTTTTTCAGGTTGTACAGGTCTTTCTTACAAATCAGTTACATTTGTTGTGAGACATTTGTGTTGAGTACAGTATAAGGTTGGGGAAGAAGATGGGGGAGAGGAGGGGTGGGGTGGTGAGGCTTATATTATTTTGTATAGTGTTTGTGTGGGGGTTTGTGTCAGTGTCAACTGGGTAGGTTCTCTTTCTATTTGTTTATTACATTTCCTTGGTAGTGAGTAGTATTGGGGGGCAGGGTGTGGTTGGTTGTCTATGGCTGTCTGCAGTGGGGTGTGTTGGCATTTATGGGGAGGGGAGGGTTTGTTGGGTCAGATAAGCCAGATTGATTCATATGCTATCAGTGGATTTTTGTCATTGTCTCATTGGGCTGTGTATGTGATAAAGGGGAGCCATACTGGGGTGAAGGCGTCCTCTTCTATTTGTCCCTGTGTCAGTTTCAGTTTTTTGGATCACTTTTCTAGTAAGGCTGTTTCCCATACAATTTGATACTATTGGCCCATGTTTACTCCTGACAGGTTCTCCAGTGTCTGGCTATGAGGCTTCTGGCGGGTTATAAGTTCTGTATAATGTGAGTGGACATTATGATCTTGGAAGATGTTCAGTAGGGTCAGTTCTTGGGTGAGTTCTAATACCTGTTTAGTTATTTTGCATATCTCTTGTAGGATTGCTGTCCAGAAGGGTTGGATTTTAGGGCATTCGCACCACATGTGGAGGTATGTGCCTGTGGAGGTGCAGCTTCTTCAACATCTTGGTGAGGTTCCTGGGTGTATCAGCACTAGTTTCCATGGTGTTAAGTACCACCTGTAGGTGAGTTTCAGAGTGAGCTCCCTTCTTTTGGCTGATATGGACTTAAAGGGAAGTTTAGACCACATTCTAGTCCATTGGGTGAGGTTAATTTCATAGTCTATGTTGAACTCCCATTGTTCTTTGATTGCGTCAAGAGGGGTTGTGGGATTTTGGACCAGTATTTTGTATATTGTGGATACCATCCCTTTGCCTTTGTCCCTTGGCTGTTGGGAGAAGGTTTTCAAAGGTGGTCAAGGGCCTAGTGGCTGCTTATTTAACTGCTGCGTTGTTTAAGAGGGCATGTAATTGGTGGTGTGTTAGCCAAGGTATTTGGGTGTCTCCTAGTTTGTCTTGTATTTCTTGTGTTGGTATGGGTTTGTTGTTTTTGTAGAAGTCTTTTAAACAGTGTAGGCCTTTGGCTTGCCAAAATTTTATCTGGATGTTTTGTGCTGCATGTTGGAATAGTAGGTTAGTGCAGATGGGGATAATCTGCCTAGTTTGTTTTAGAGAAATGGGTATGCTGTTGCAAGGATGTTTTTGATTGAGTCTCTCTCCAAGTGAACCCATTTTTTTGTCTTGTCTTCTAGAATATGCAGGATTATGTGGCATACATGGTTGACGATGTAATTTGATTCTCTGTTGGGGATTCCCCATCCTCCTCCTGAGGAGGGGAGGTGCAGGTATTTGGGGATTATTCTTGGCTATTTGTGTGAGAAAATAAACAAGTGTAGTTTTTTTCTGCCACTTCTAAAGTTGGGTTGGGGGAATCCAGGTTGGGAGGGTTTGGAATAAATAGGTTAGTTTTGGGAAGGTGATGATTTTGATCAGGGGTAGGCAACCTAAGACCCAGGGGCCAGATGCTGCCCAATCGCCTTCTCAATCCGGCTCATGGACAGTCCGGGAATCAGCGTATTTTTACATGAGTAAAATGCTTCCTTTTATTTAAAATGCATCTCTGGGTTATTTGTGGGGCATAGGAATTCGTTTTATTTTGTTTTTCAAAATAAAGTCCGGCCCACCACATGGTCTGAGGGACAGTGGACTGGCCCACGGCTGAAAAATGTTGCTGACCCCTGATTTTGATCATTGCTATTTTGTCTGAGAGGGTGAAACTGGTGTTGTTCCATTTCCTCAATTCTCTGTTGATTTGTCACCACAGCTGCTTGTAATTGTAGAGGTATAGTTTGTTGAGGTCTTTGATTATTTGAACCCCTAGGTACCTAAATTTGATGCAGCAGAATTTTATCTTTGTAATGTTGGTGAATTCCTTTTGGGCATGCGGGTGGGAGGTGGTAGTGTTGAAGCCCATAGCCTCAGATTTTGTAAAGTTTATTTGTAGGGCCAACACCATTGTGAATGTGTTGGATTCTTTACTTAGGGTGGTTGCTGTGTTTATGGGGTCTGGTGTTATGACCATCAGGTTGTCTGCTAAGAGCCTTAGTTTGTAGGTTTTACCTTTTATTTCCATACCCTTGGTATCTGGGGCTGCTCGCAGTAGGATTGCTAGGGTTTCCAGGACCAGGATGAATAGGAAGGGAGACAGTGGGTGTCCTACTTTAGTGCCTCTTTAGATTGCTATAGTATTGGAATCCATATTATTAATTCTGCATTTTGCTGAGGTTTAGGAGTACATTTGTTTGAGGGTTTGTAGGAAGTTGGGGCCAAATACTGCTAATAGCTATTTCCATTCTAAGCAATCAAAGGCTTTAAGGATGTCTAGGGACATGTCTAGGGATGTCAGTAGGAGTTTGATGATTTTGCTATGTTCTGTCAGATTCAGTAGTTTCCTAATGGGGTTTGTTATGTTGCGACTAGGGGCAAAACCTGCTTGGTCCAGGATGATAAGTTTGCATAAGAAGATTTTTAGGCTTTTAGCCAGGATTGATGTGAATATCTTGTAGTCTTGGTTTATCAATGAGATTGGGTGGTATGATTCTATTTTGAGGCTATCTTTGAGTGGTTTTGGGATAGAGACTATTTTCGAAGAGGTCCAGGTTTTGGGGATAGGGGCTCCTTTTATGATTTTGCTAAATGTTGGTGGCTGTGTGCTGTGTTGTGTCAGTTGTTACAATGAGGCTAAAGGGGAAGCCCCATTGGTACTTGATTCCCTCTTGTTTGGATACATGGTTGTAGGTTTTTTCTTTGGTTTAGGGTCTCTTGCGATATATCCTGAAAGGCCAGGATGTGGTCTTCTCCATATCAGGGATTGGTTGTGTTTCTGAGGTTATTCCATATTTCTTTTTGTAGCAGGTAAATCATACAATGAAGTCTCATGGAGGGGTGTTGGCTTTCGGCATGGGTCTTAGAGCACCGTGTGCCCTTTCCAGATCGTCTACTTTGAGATTCAGGTTTGGGATTGTGGGTTTTAGCCAGCGTACAATGAGATTGGCCATTTTTTTGTCCTTCATTTTCTCTGGGAAATTGCAGAAGTGGCTATTGCAGCATCTACTGCAATCTTCAAGGGCTGCTAGTTTAATTCTCGCTTCCATGCTTTCTTTTTCTTGGCGGCGATCCATATCAGCTAATTTAGTTTTCAGACATGTGTTTTCCTTTCAGAATTGCCCTACAGTACTTGTTTTAGTTGCATCTGGATTTCCTTTTCTAGAGTGGAGATGATGCCAGTGGGGGTCCCCACTTTAGAGGTCAGGTCGCTGATTATCGTCTTCAGGGAGTAACTGTGTTCTTCAACAGTTCTGCTAGATTCAGTTCCATTTCCCTCAGGTCCCTTTTGTTGTTGGGCAGTTGTCATCATGGGGGGGATGTTGCGACTTCCTTGTCATTCGGCATCTCCTTGGTTAGTGCCATCTTGATTGTCTTGGTGGCCTTCATCTGGGATGTGCGCTGTGTTCTGTTGAAGTGGGGGGATGTTGTGGTTCAATGTTTTGGTGGTAGTGGTTGTTGGCTGTTGTGGAATTATAGAGTTGTACAGGCGCTGTGATTGGTGGCTTTCTTCCCTGGTTGTTGCCTTGGGCACCCCTGGTCTCCCCCCCCCCCGATTATGGCGGTAGCGGTGGCGCGGGCACCAGCCAGCCAGCGTAGTTGGTGCTGGTGGCCCTCAAGAGCTCCGTGCGGCCTTGGCGCTTGCCATCTTGTCTCAACAGAAGTCCCAGGTGTTTCTCGTCTTATGCTTGTGCATCTGGTTATTCCCGCCTAAGTGCAGAAGCTTCCACTTGTACTTATCGAAATTCATTTTGTTAGTTTGGTCCCAGTTCCCCAATCTGTTAAAGTCACTTTGAATCCTGTCTTCTGAGGCATTAGCTACCCCTCACAGTTTAGTGTGACATGCAGATTTGATGAGCATCCCCTCAATTCCTTCATCCAAGTCATTTATAAAGACACTGAACAACAACAACAGGTCCAGGACAGAACACTGCAGCACTCGACTTGTCACTTTTTTCCAGGGTGTTGAAGAACCATTAGGGAACACTCATTGTGTTCAGTAATTTGTTTATGCATTTGAGGTGTCAGAAACCCAAGGAAAGAATTATTTATTTTATTTATTTACTGCCTTAATATCCCACCTTTTCTCCAAGGAGCTCAAGGTGGCGTACATGATTCTCCCCCTCCTTGTTTCGTCTCCATAAGAACCCTGTGAGGTAGATTATTTTGAGAGGCAGTGACTGGCCCAAGATGACCTAGCAAGCTTCATGGCCAAGTGAGGATTTGAACCCTAGTCTCACAGGTCCTAGCCCAACACTCTACCTGCTACACCACATTGGCTTTCAAAGAAGGTTCTCTGTGTTTTCTTTGTAGGTGAAAGATCTAGAACAGGCACTACAGCTTGCTCACGAGACAGCAGCAAAAAGCAAAGAAGAGATGGAAGAGAGAGAGCTGCAGATCCAAAAGCTGGTGAGTTTAGGGTGGCCTAGCTTTTGGCAGTGCTTTCCAGGATGTGAGGGGGAAGGAAAATACTTACAATAGCCCAATGTTGCTACTTGACTTGAGAGCTTCAGTAGAGACATGTGAGCAAGGCATGCCTGGGGTCACTATAAGGCATCCTTAGGCGACTCCAAGATCTTGTTCCCCCTATATGCCCAACCCACCCACTCTGATCTGTGGAACTGGAACTGTTAGCGGCACCACATGATCTGCGTTTGCAGGAAAACAATCTTGTAGTGTGGCAGCACCCACACTTTTGAACTCCCTGCCCACTGATGTCAGACAGGTGCCTTCATTCAAATCTTTTTGATACCTGCTAAAAACCGTTTTGTCAAGGCAAACCTATCCTAGACATGTAGTATATTGATATGTGTTTTAATCTGCTTTTTAGCTTATTGCTGATTTTGATTGTCTTTTGAAGGTTTTAATTCCACCCAGCCTGATGATTTCATTGTTTTATTCTTATTGTAAATTGCTTTGAGCGTTGCTTTTTTACAGTCAAATGGTATAAATTTTGTGAAATAATAAATAAACTACCAGGACCCCCATCAGATGTCTGCCCTAGATTCCCCGTTTAGATTATTCTCACCTGCACTTTCATATTCCACCATGCCCAGAGTGATGCATTGTGGGAAATGAAAATGGCACCTCCTGGATTGCAGTGCTGCTGCTGCTGCTACTACTGCTGCCTCCCAGTTTGTAAGTGCTCCGGACCCACTCATGTAAGAAGAGGCCCATCAGAGGGTTGGGGTTTTTTGCTTTGTTTTTGCCATTCCTGCATCCTGTTTGAGTTGCAGAGAAAGGCATTGTGGGTTTTTTCGTTTGCTTGTTTTTCCTAAGGTCCTAGCCCTGAAGAATATAGGGGAGAATCCAGAAGTGTTTTGCAGGCTTTTCTCATCCCAAGTTTTCTAGGAGAATGGTTTTCTATTTATTTCTCAAGCCTCACAGTAACATTCCCCTGACACAGGGAACCTGTGGCCCTCCATATTTTAAATCATTCCTGACTATTGGCTGTGCCGGCCCATGACTGATGAGTGTTGGGAGTCTGACAACATCTGGAGAACCACAGGCTTCACACCCCTTCCCTCCATCCCTCACTCTCTGCCTTATTGGTTCTGACCAAAACAATTTACAGATCTAAAAACAGACCTAGAAATAATTTCAGAATCAAGCATGTGAATGGGAGTAAGCCAATTGAATTAACATATATAGATATATGTTAAGACATAGTCATATAATTTTATTTCATCACACTTTGCTCTGCTTAACCTGTTCTGAGCACATGCAGAGTTGATGGAGTTTCAGTACCAGATTCTTCCCCCACCCCACCCCACTCTCTCACTCTGTCCTTTCTTAGCAGCAAACAGATCTGCAGCTGGAGAGAATCCAAGCACAGGAAGGCCTCTACGCTGTGCAGCACCAGTGCACAGAGCAAGTTGGGAGGCTGCTGGAGCAGATGGCAACCCTGGAAGCTGCCCAGAAGACAGAAAAGATGGCTGCGCATCAGACGATGGTGAGTCCTGCTCTCCTTTTCAGAGCAACTGTCCACCTTCTCTAGCCACTTCCGTTCTTTTCTTTAATAAGATTTTATTAAAGCTTTTCATAATGCAGTACAATTAAAAAAAAACCAGAAAGAGAAAGAAAGATGCAAATCCATCTTTCAAAGGTAGATCTTAACCCTTGTCTCACACAAAAAGGGGCGGACCCTCACCTAGGAGCTTCCTTTTCTTCTCCCAGCCTCCTTCCCTGGGAGATGTTCCTTTCCTTACACACTGGGTCCATCAGCTTTATGTGTGTACAGTAGAGGACATTAAAAAAAAACAACAACCCAGAAGCAAGAGGAAAGGAAAGGAAAAGAAACAGAAACAGGAATATAAAAATAACAAAAGAATGAAAAAAGTATTTTTTTTAAAGGAAAGAAAGAGAAATAAAAAGGGCTTCCAATTCTCCATCTGTTTCTTTCTCTCTCTCTCTCTCTATATATATATAAATATTCCAAGTATTCATTCTAGGTTGGTCCCCAGCTGTTTCTCCTCCTGCTAGGCGATATTTTCCGAGTCTGGATCAACAGTAGTCTTCCTCCAGTCCAGCATAACTTTACCTCCAGTGTTGACAAAGAATAAATCTTTGATCTTTATTCCTACATGAGTCCAATGTTTTGTTCTGTTTTTCATTTAGAGCCAACTGGAAAAAGAAAATGAAGAACTGAAAGGCAGATGCAAAGACTTGGAAAGCTCCTTAAGGAAGCAAGAATCTGAATTGGAAAGGCTAAAGGTATCTGTGCTCTTAACAGTCATATCCATCCAGCCTGTTGGAAACTGGTATCCTGCCTTTTTTGGGTTAAGCAAAAGCTATGCTGCTAGTGCAGCAGAGAAGAGAGGGACCCCAACCTAAATGTGCTAGCTTTGACAGCCAGTTCAGTCAACATGCAGGTGTTTTAATGGGTTTTGTTTTGCAAATGTTGCTAGCAGATTGTTGCAATGGCTGCCTCTGTGGGCCGGCATCCTTATAAACCTGGGGTGGGGAGCTGTAGAGCATGGGTCTGAAAGCTGAATGCAGCCCTCAAGTCTGCTCTGTCTGGCCCTCAGGACTGACCCCAGGCCTTACTCCTCACTGTCCCACTTTGCCCCCTTTCAAATATCATTGCTGTGTAAGTGAGGGGGCTTTGTTTGTTGATATAGCAGCTCAGGAGTAAAGAGTTAGCTTCCCTCTCCCCAGCAGCATTGCCTATCGAAACCAGTTCCTTGGAAAAACTAAATTACTTTTTTCAAGCATTTGAAGGGATGAGGGGGAGAATGAGATGTGTGTGTGTTTGAAGTGTGGCTACACCTACTGGTGATTTTGGCCCTGCCCACCACTGGCATGCAGCCCTCAGAGGGTGGGCAAAAGGTAATGTGACCTTGAAGGTCAGAACAGTAGTCCACCTTGAACTGAGATTTCTTCTTTCTGTTTCTGTCGTCTTCCTTTGATTAAAATGGACTTTGATTGCATCCACTGTTACTTAGAGCAGGCCCACTGAAATTAACGGACATGACTTAACTGACTATTCTGTACCCCGCGGGTGATGCTGTGGTCTAAACCACTAAGCCTCTTGAGCTTGCCGATCGGAAGGTCTTGGAGTTCTGTGTGACTGAGCTCCCATTGCTCTGTCCCTGTTTCTGCCAACCTAGCAATTTGAAAGCATATCAGTGCAAGTAGATAAATAGGTGGGAAGGTAAACGGTGTTTCAATGCACTCTGGCACTCGTCGTGGTGTTCTGTGCGCCAGTAGCGGTATAGTCATACTGGCCACATGACCCGGAAAGCTGTCTGTGGACAAATGCTAGCTTCCTCGGCCTGAAAGGCAAAATGAGCGCCGCACCCCATAATCAACTTTGACTGGACTTAACTGTCAAGGGGTCATTTACCTTTACCTTGTTTTGAGTATAACTTGGCTGGATACAACTCTTTGCCTTCCCTTCGTTTGGGATTTGGTAGTTTGCCAAGGTAAAGTAGGCTAGAATTGTGGTTGGGAAGATGGCCTTTTCCACACTACAGTGCATGGGTTTAGGGAGTTTACTTTCATTCTGAGTCCTCCATTCTCTAACCCCAGGATTCTTACTGCTTTGCAGGCAGAATTGAGCAGTAGCGCTGAAACCACCCAAGCCCTGGAGGAGACGCGAGCGCAAAGGGAGCATCAACTGCAGCAGGAGGTGGGCTCACCCCTTTGGCACCCACTGTGGGTGTAGCTGGCCTTGTCTTCAGGATTGGCCACGGCGGGAGGCTGCACCTGAGCCATTCATTGTGTTGGTATTGACAGGTCAAACCAGAGCCAATGCAAATAAATTAGTTCTGGCCCACCACGAATGACTACAAATCAGGCAGTGATAGGGGACCATTTTGGAGATGGGTAGGTGGTCTCCATAATAGCTGAGAATCTAAAACAGATGTCTCTGTCTTGACTTTACTGCCTGGGTAAAAGCTTTCTGTCATAACTTAACTGTTTGTGGTAACGAGTCATTTCAGTGGCTAGGAAAAAATCCCCTTCTGATAGAGTCCTCCCCCACTTCTTTGTCCTCCCCCACCTGCTCCCTGCTGTTTATGAAGTGGGGATTGTGTTTGGGCAGAGCTTTTATCCAAAGCAGTGGCTTTGGGAACCAGGGCTTGTTCTGCTATGAAGCCAGAACTTTTCACCATAGAAATCTGTCACACTTCTTTACAGAGGCTCTGGAGCGATCCTTCTTCACCTGTTACATATTCCTCTAGCTCCAGCAGGGTGCTGGGTGCTGTAGAAATTAAGTCTGGAAATGGTGGGTTCTTACCCTGCAAATTTAGGAAGATACAGAAGAGGTGTTGATTACGTTTGGAGGTCCAACAGAGTTAATGGTACAATCAGGATTAATCAAGACAAAGAGGATTTTGAGGAGAAACAGTTTAGAGAGGGGGAAAGGTGCTCCAGATATTGGGGGGCAGTGTAGGGGGAAGAGAGACTTGGGTGAGCTTGTGAGAGGAGTGGGGGAAACATAAGAACAACCTGCTGTATCAGGCCAGTGGCCCTTCTAGTCCAGCATCCTGTTCCCTTAGTGGCTGGTATTCAGGGGCATTAGTCCCTCTGGCTGTAGAGTCAGAGCACAGCCATCAGGGCCAGTAGCTATTGTTAGCCCTCTCCACAGGTGTTCTGTGTTGCTTGCATCTCACCCTTGAAAGTGTGAACAGCCTTTTGTCAAAAAGCATGTGTTGAGGTGAGGTCAGGGGAGGAGGGACCTTAACTGTTTTAGATCTGAAAGCAAAGACAGGAAATAGCCACGAAAGCTCATTGTGCAAATGTTTCAGCCAGCCTAGTGCCCTCCAAATGTTTTGGACCACAACTTCCATCAGCTCAGCCAGCACATTGGCGTTGAAATCCAGAACATCTGGAGGGCCCCAGGTTGGCAAGGGCTGACATTTGCCCAGTGTTGTAATAGGTAGCATATGTTGTCTGGACACTTCTGCTTGTACATGCTGTTACACCAGATTTTGTACAAAAAGGACACCATCTTTGGCTGCCATCTTCCTTTTCTGATATAGCACTCCAGCTCCTAGTGTAAAATAGCCCTCAAGTGGGTCCAGTCTTACAGTGATGTTGGATTATGATAAACATTCGTTTTGGAATGTCTAGGAAGCAACATCATAACTGTCCATGGCCTTTCTTTTTTCCCTTGGTGGCTTAGCTTGTGGATCTGACTGTGCTGTTGAATGAGAAGGACCTGCTGATTGCAGAGAAAGCAGAGGCACTTCTGAAAGGGGAGGAAGAGCTGAAGCACTTAAGGCAAGGTAAGACCCAGCAAAGCTTCATTTACTAGTAGCAAGGAGGGTGATGTGGCTCTCCAAGTTCTGTTGGACTCCCAACTGTCGTCAGCAGCTGCCAGTAGCTCAGGATGAATTGTACTTCAGTGGCATCTGGAGCACCACAGGTTAGCACAGTGGACCAAAGTGGATGAAATGACTGGATCAAGTTCATCAGTTTTGTTGAATTAATTAAACTAAACAGGTTTACTTGCATTTTAAATAAATGTGCAATTAATTGTTACTGTTTTGAATTTTATTCTGTTATGTTGGAATGGCAGACTAGGACCTGGGAGGCTCAGGATCAAACCCCCATTTGGCCATGAATATTTTGCTAGGTGATGTTGGGCTAGTTGTTTCCTCTCTCAGCCTAGGCTACCTTGCAGGGCTGTTGTGAGGATAAAAGTGGGGGAACAGGCTGAATGCTCCTTGGACTGAATGCTTATTGATTAATGACTGCATCCCACCCTCTCTTCCCTGCCTCTAAACTGGTTTCCCTTTCCTTCTAGACCACGATGCACTTCTGCTGCAGATGGACCAGTTGCAGTCCAACCTTGAGTTGTGCCAGCGCCAGGCCATGGAGACAGAAGCTGCAGCAGAGAAACGGATGAGTGCTTTGCAAGAGCAGCTGCAGTTCCAGCAGGAGCGCCTCTTAGCCAGCGAGAAGCAAGTAAGCAGCTTCCCCTCCTTAGGCAGGGCAAGCCCTTAGCCTTTCTAAAAACAACACTGTGGCTTCTCCTCTGGAATGTTCCTCTCTTCAGTGCTGGAACACTGCAGCAGTGGGGAACCTCCAGACCATGCACCTCCCCATTTAGTCCACTGGGCAATTTCAGCCAACCATGTCATTAGGGGGGAAATGGGGCACCCCCCCCCCACCAGTCGTGGTCTGCTGTCATCCACCCTCCAACCTACCTCCTTACGACTGGGGACAGGAAGGGTGGGAACAACTCAGTGTTGGCTCCTTAGTTTTGGTGTTCCCCTGGCAGAACTCAACAAGGGTAAAGGTGGAGCCAAAACTAGAATGCGTTAACTGTGGCTCCACCTACTGTGACAGATTTTTAAATCCCAACAATTTTGTTTTCTTTCTTTTTTAAAAACTGACAAGTTTCCAGCCTTATGGATGCAAAGATGCACTTGAGTTTGTGGGCAATGCCTGATGAAATCTCATCAGCCAGAAGGGTTGCTATGTAAGATTTCCATGCCCTTTATAATTCCTTAACACTTCCCATGATTGTGGAAGCAAAACACATATATGCAAAATAAACACAATTTATGCAGGTTTTCAGAATTTGGGTTACCTCATCACAGATGTGCGGCTTCTGCCTTAAGCTTTCTTTGATACGTTTTGGAGGTGCCAGTGCAGCCATTTGACCCATATTGACTGGTCTGCTTGTAGCTTGGTGCAGCCATTATTCCTGTGGTTTTGGTGCTTGCTTATCTCTTCTCACCCACCCTGCCCCTTCATATGTGGCCAGGAGAAACCTACTTGTCCCAAATCTCTTCAGGATGTACATAAGCTCTCTTTTTGTTGCCTCTCTGATCTTGCTAAATCCAGCCCGTTTTTACCTCCTGCTAGGCTGCTACATTAGAACTGACTTCTACAGCCCTGAAAAAGCATCTGTGTCCCTCTGAAGATGGGGGAACAGAGCCAAACGGGGAGGTGGCTGCCACTGATATTGTCCAGCTCCAGAAGGAAAACAGAGACTTGGAGCAGCAAATCACAGAGAAGAACAAGGTGTGGGTTCAACTGTTCATAAGCCTTTCTCCTACTTTTTCCCTCCTTCCAATTGTTTCTGATATGCAGTGGTACCTTGGTTGTTGAACAGCTTGGCTCCTGAACAAATTGGCTCCTGAACGCCACAAACTTGGAAGTAAGTGTTCCGGTTTATGAACCTTTTTGGAAGCCGAACATCTGATGTGGCCTCCACGGCTTCCAATTGAGTGCAGGAAGCTCCTGCAGCCAACCGGAAGCCATGCCTTGGTTTTTGAACAGTTCCGGGAGTCTAAGTCAAACAATACCACCACCACCCAGTTTAAAAGGCCATAGGTTGTTTAATTAGCCAAAAGCTTGGGAGAAGAAGGATGTTTTTGCCTGGCACATAAAGATACGTAATGAAGGTGCCAGGCAAGCCTCCCTGGGGAGAGCATCCCAAAAGTGGGGAGCCACTGTGGAAAAGGCTTGATAGTTGAGGTGAAGTGGCTTTTATTGATGGCCAGACTTGCGAACTGACATTCTCTCCCTTTCTCCTCTGGTAGACAATAAAGCAACTGCAGCAGAGGATGGCAGAGCTGAAGAAAACCTTGCAGAAAGAATTGGTGAGTTCAGCTTGTGCTGAATGGCAGTCTCTGTCATTGCCATAGGGACTAGTTTGGTGTATGTCACTGTTTGTGTGTGTGTGTGTGTGTGTGTGTGTGTGTGTGTGTATGCCGTGATTTTAGCATGCAAAGGGGGGGAAGTGCAGAATTTGGTGGCAGAAAAAGAACTCAGTTTCTTGAGGATGTCAGCTCTTGAATTTTATTGTAAAGACAAGTTTCTAGCACTTATGGGGATGAATATATGCATGGGTAATACTACTGATGTTTTGGAAGCCTGAGTGGTGACTTGAATTTTCTCAAGTGTTGTTTCGGACTAGCTAGCATAACTGGAACAAATGATCCAAATTAGTGAGCGCTTGCTGTGAATGAGCTGCCCAGTTTGCATAATTTATGTAGGTTGCTATAGTTGCCTTTGAAGGTGGGGCAGATTTTGATAGTGTGGCATATATGCAGACCCAGCAGGGCTCCTTTGTTTCTTGCTCTCCAGAATGGCTTTGGAGGATGTGAGGCCTGGCTTCAGGAGTGTTGGATGTGGCGGCTTTGCCTGTCCCTTAAACTAAGCTAGCACTGGTTTTTATCCTTTTCAGAAAATGCGACCCGATGGTGAGGTCCCTGAGGTCCCCACTGCTGCCTTGACTGTAACAAACAACTCCGATCTGAATGACTCCCGAGAGATAAACTTTGAGTACCTTAAGCACGTGGTGCTAAAATTTATGTCCTGCCGGGAATCAGAGGTAAGAAAAACATGTTTTACTGACGATGCCATTTTAACTTGTCCTCATCCTCCTGCCCTGCCCTCTAGTTTCCTCCCTCTTTATTTTGCTTTTGGCTGTGAATCAACATGCCTCAGGTGATAAGTTCCATGTGACATACCATAAGTTCAAATTCAGAATATTTTTGAATTTTTGCCTGCCACCTTGATGAAGCATATGTACAAAATTAACCACTGTAAACTAGTACCTCAGGGATCCCAGTTGAAACACAGAAGTCTAATCCACTATTTTCTACTATATATTTTGGAATGCGGTTTGTCCATTTGTTCTCTATGCGTTCAACCACCTCTCAAGATACCGCATTTTCCTGTGTATAAGACACCCCCATGCATAAGACGACCCCTATTTTTTTAACCCAAAATTAAGAAATTAAGTTGTTTAGCTTTGGGGGGAGTAATTTCCAACAATCGCTCACCCGCCTGCCTGCCACTGCTAATTGCTTGCTACAGCCGCTGCCGATCGCACATCTCACCGCAGCCAATTGTCTGCCCACTCACCGCCACCAACAGCCCTCCCGCCCACTTGCTGCAGTCACCAATCACCTGCCCACCTTGCCACAGCTGCCAATCGCCTGCCCAATTGCTGCAGCCACAGCCAATCGCCAGCAGGCCTTGCTGCAGCCACCAATCACCCGCCCAATTGCCGCTGCCTACCTCCTACTTGCTGCTGCCATTAATCGCACGTCCCCCTTCTGCATTCATTATCCATGTATAAGACAACACCCAATTTTTGCCTAATTTTTTAAAAGCAAAAATCATTGCCTTATATACAGAAAAATACAGTACTATCTCCAAACGCAGTACAAGGGTTACTGAGGTGGAGGCAGCAGTCCTTGTCAGTGTTTGGATGCCAAATGCCATTTTGGATCAAGATGAAGGATTGAAACATTACTTTGGTGTGACTCTGTCCATTCTTTGGCATAGATTCAGCTGCCTAACTCAGGCAGTGGACTTTGTCACCATTTAGATGCCATTTTGACTCAAGATGGCAGATCCGATTAAACCTTAATAAGCATTAGCTTCCACCGCCACACACACAAATTGATTTGGGACCAGGTCATTGTT
Source organism: Podarcis tiliguerta (assembly GCF_965153285.1). Classification (NCBI taxonomy): domain Eukaryota; kingdom Metazoa; phylum Chordata; class Lepidosauria; order Squamata; family Lacertidae; genus Podarcis; species Podarcis tiliguerta. Next base: position 12,306,886 of record NC_139553.1, on the reverse strand, counting down.
CTCCAGGTCAGGTCAGAGCCCTGGGTTGCTGTGTGGGTATGTTTTTGTGTGTGCACATAGCCCCCAAACTCACAAATTACACTTTGTTTAAAAATCACATTATTTGTTGGTTTCTTCAAACTGCCCAGCAGCACCAGGCATTTCCCACTAGCAGACACCAAGAGCGACAAGCATTTTTCTCTAGCTAGTTGGCTGTACCTCTGTGATCAAATCTGTAAGGGTTATACATCACAATCAATTGTAACTCACCAGCTATTGCATTTCAGGCATTCCACCTGATAAAAGCCATGTCTGTGTTGCTAAACTTCTCTCAAGAGGAAGAAAACATGCTCAAGGAAACCTTGGAGTATAAGGTAAGACTTTGCTTGAACTCTTACAAGGTCACTTGGGCATCTTCCGTCACTTGATGACCCCTATATCAAGGGATAGCTTGCATGTGTGAAGCAGGCATTGTGGGTCTATGTGCCAGAAATGGAGCTTTTGTTCCAGTCCTTCCATCACATGGGCTTTGGGAATCTTCCTTTTCAATTTGGGTCTCAGCCACATTGCCATTAGCATTACAGGGTGCATGCATCAAGTATATTTATTTATGCTCAGTATATATTTAAGTATATTTAAGCTCAGGCCTTTTTCTAATGTGCTTGTGAATTGCTGCTTCTACATGGCAATGGGTCACCTAGTCCCAGGCCATATCAAGGGAATGCAGCTCTATCAATTCCAGAGTTGTCTTATTTCCACGTATACATACATACTGTTCAGAAGTCCATGTCCTGGTGGCTCCTCTGTTCTTCCTGGCTGCTGATGGATTCTTGCATCTGTCCTCAAAGACCTGTGCTTAATTAAGCTTGTCTGTCTTGCATTATACTGAGATTGCATCCCTATCACTTTTCTGCATTAGCTTCACACCCTAGCCTGGCCTAGTGATGGCTTTTCAACCTATGTATCTTTGTGGAAGCTTTCAGGGTATTGACTTCTTGCTCCCCATTTTTGTTCTGCTGGGACTTTGCAGATGCACACAGGTTTATTCAGATTTTCCACCTTCCTTTGCCCCTAATGTTTGGCTGCTCAGTTAATGGTGTGCCTTTTTTTTTTTGACTTATTGCTTTCCTTCTGCCAGATGTCGTGGTTTGGGTCAAAACCATCTCCCAGGGGCAGCATCCGACCCTCCATCTCAAGTCCAAGGACTCCGTGGTCGTGAGTGCCCCCCGCCTTGACCCAAGGATGTGCTGCCTGCCTCCAGCTGCTTTTTTTTTTCCTATGAAAAGGATCCTGCACCCACCAACTGAGGTGGTGTCTTTATTGCTGTCACCACAGTATTTTTGTACAAGAACTTTGAAAAATTGTTTACAAAGCTGTACTGTAAAAGGAGTGTCCTTTGCTGCAGCCTGACACCCCCCCTCCCTATTCCATCGTTTAGTGATAACAAATGGCCCTGGCTTCTGAGGCCTTGTGGAACCCAAGCGGTTGTGATTCTGGTGGCAGGAATTAGCAGCATGGGGCAGCTTCTGTCACAAAAAGAAATCCCGAGTGTTGTATGTTGAGGAACAAGTGCATGTGTCTGTGCTGCACTTACATCATTCCAGACAGTGTAGAAAACCTTGTTGGGGTGGGGAGCAATTCTGCTTTCTCAGACTGATAACACCTCCCTTCTCAGCACTGCTTCACCAAGGCTGACTGAAACTGCTGGCGCATTCACACCTATGCTGCAAACAACCCCATCTGCTTCAGCCAGGGCCAGCTTTATTTTTCTTAATGATTAAGTGGTCTTCACAAAGCTTCATGTACTTGCCTTACCTTTCTAGACGAACATAGCAAGTTGCAGAGCGGAAGGATGGTGGCGGCCTCTCATTTTTAAAGCGAAAACAGTAAGGTGATGGGGTTGCTTTGAGAGAACATGTTCTGTTTCACCTCCAGCTGAATTTGCTTGCAGGGAAGGGGGCAGCTGAGAGCTGCAGGTGCATCAGCCTCTGACAACATATCCTAGCTCCATTTCAGCCGCAACACTAGCAATCAATGTTGCTTTACTTAACAGATGGGGAGCTCCTCACATAATCACAGTTAATTTTTTTACACTACTTGAAAGTAACAGTAAGTTTGGCTCATTAGAAAGAAGAAACAAAGTACATGACCTTGCTTAAGAATTCTTTTTTCTTTAGTTATAAACCAAACAAAAAAGCCCCCCACCCCTATATTTTTATTAACCAGTCTATGTAAAGATACTGTCTATTCTGTACAGAACATCAACCATGTTAAGAGAGCAGGTTGCAATTTTAATATTGCCACTGCATATTGCTAAGCTACAGTATATTTTTGTTTACAAAGTGCTTATTAAGAAGAAAAAATCAGCCATGGTGGGGTTGGTTTTTCTTACCAAGAGCACAGCGTAAAATTTCTACTGGTTGATACTTTATTGTATTTTCCCAGAGTCACCTTTTTAAAGGTATTGTATGGAAACCCTCTTGGGCAGGACTCTATAGTAGCCTTAGTGTTGAATTCTTGTAAGGTAAGGTATCAGAGCACGAATGAGGTGTGTATATTCATTCAACGGTAGCAACCAATGCACTTTTTCTCCTTGTACAAAGAAAACACAAACCACCTTTGGAGTGTATGTAGAAAAAAGCTTTTATGGACACTTGGGAAGTCCATTCATTCTGTGTACATATGGACTGTATTATGTAATGGCTTGTAGAGTCCTAATTTGTGGTGCAATACATTTTTGATTAAAACTTGAGGCTACTTAATTATCTTCATGCGTCGTGGTATATACTTAACTGGTAGCACTGGAGGTTCCAAGCCTTGCCTACGGTTGCTTAATGGAAAAGTTTTTCACTGGGCATGTGGAATTAGTTCTCTCTTCTCCCTTTAAACACAGATGAGGCAGACTCTGTCTTCCTGAGAATGTGAACAGCCCTTCTGTCATCTGTCTCCCCATTCAGGGTTAAAAACACCACATCACCTTTCCTGCCGTGACTGCAAAGTGCCTATTTCAACTGCACTGCTTTACTTATTGTGCAGGTTCCTGAAAAGAATGGACTCCATTCTCAGCTTCACAGTCGATACAGCACTTCACCTTCTCAATTTCAAGTTAAGAATGTACTATACTGTGTTTTCTCTAGGCTGTAATACTTTACAATACAGTAACAGGGCAAGCTTAAAGCAGGATTATAAAATCAAGCTGTCTTTCAGAAGTACTCTTATCTTTAACCAACCTTTAATGGCTACATACTACCCTGCAAGAACAAAGGGTCCTACTTGTAGGCTACCTCAAGGCATCTTAGCAGCTGCTATTATGGAAACTAGCCTTTGATCTGCACTAGGAAGACTTGTACAATGTGTTACTTTGACAAAAGACTCATCTGTCTACCACCATCTTTTGGGGGGAGATGGGCAACTAGTTAGCAGTTTGAGATTAGTGTCTGAATGTGGAAAATCTGAATTTTCAAACATATAAAGCAGACTACTGCTGCCTTCCACCATATCAAAATCAATTTCAGCTTCCTCAAACCCAAATGGTACATGATTTAAATATAAAAGCTAAGCTTCCTAGGCAGGAATGTATGGACAACTAAGTGACATCCATGGAAAAAAATGAAAGCTCTACCACACAGTAGCAGTAGGTTATTTTTATATTTAAAAAAAAAAACTGGCAGAGAGAATGTGTGTGGGTGTGCATAATGTATGTGTTTGGATGTATAGGCAGAAGAGGGTGCAGCCCACTCCCATTAAAATCCATTGCTAATTATTCTAACCATCCAAGAACTTTATTTTGAAAGAGCAGCAGGCACTTTACATGAAACCAACTTCATACTCAGCCCACCTAGTCTCAACTATGTACAAAAAGCTCTCTTGCATAATAAAACCCTTTTCCAACCCCCAAAACAAGGTATTCTCATTTTGCATCTGACATAACAGCTCCCCACCCCACCCCATCCCAAAATCCCAAATAATTGTTAAATTTAAATTAATGTCTCACTCACCCACACACACTTGGCTAGAGCAGTAGCTGTTCTGGAAGCAGGTGCTTGCACACAAATGGCTGCCCCCACTTCCCTTCACAACACAGACTCCCCTCCCAGCTCCTGCCTTGATAGTCAGAAAACAAGAATACATAAAACTGCCCCACCACCACCACCACCTCTGTTAAAGGACACTGTTCCAAGAGAGGAAGGAGGGACACCCCCGCCTGCCACATACACACACAGTATTTCAGTAGATTGTGGTTCCTAGAAGAGTGGACCAAAGTATCGGTGTAGCCAGTACTTCTTCCTGACTCCAACAGTTTTCTTGGTGTCAATTCCAGAGAACATAAAGTCTTTTAAACAGTTTTTCGTGCAGTCAGGACTCTGACTATGGAGCCTAGGCCACCTACTGCTAATGCCTGCGACAGGAAGAGAAAGAAAAGTTAGTTTATGGGCCAGTTCAAGTCCACCCCAGCAAATGAGGCAGTGAGTGATAACCATTTGTGCTCACCCAATCTGCAGAACCTCTAAAAAAGGCCCACCACCTCTTCATGTAAGACCAGTTAATTTCATGCGCTGATTAACCAGGCTATATCAATCTCTCTTGCTATTTCTTTTTTCTTTTCTTTTTTGAGGTGGGGGGAAGGGAGAGAAGAACCCATCAGTTTTCTGCTGACTTTAATGTTGCTTTTTTATGTGGAGTTCACTGATTCCCCCCTATTGTTAGCCCTTTGGCTCTATGAATCCCTTTACCCCAGGCCAGGCAATAAGATAGGGAGAATGCTGTGCTTGAATAGCTGAGGATGGGAGCTTCTGCTAGTCTTCTGTGCACATGGGATCGGGAAACCATAAGCAAGGCTAGCCTCCATAACCCTACAGTTGTAATGGCTTTGGGCAGGTGCAGCTTCTTACCCTCAGGTGACTGAATTTGCTCTTGGAAGCTGTGAGAAACCGCAGCACAAGGCAGGCTTCTTTTCTTTGCACTTACAGCCCTGTGGAGTGGTGCAAACAATGGTTCCCAAGCCAGGCACTGTACCAAACCTCTCTTGGAAACACCTTTCTGCTCTGAGCCTGGCAGGCCACACAGAAACTCTTCTTTCTAAGCTATCTGATTTCACAAACTCCACACTCCCCATCCCCGCAACATCAGCCCACTTTGGGCATAAGCTTTCGTTTCCATTGGAAACGAAAGCAAGCAGAAACAGGTTTCATGTTGTCATGAGAACACAAAAGTCGTCTGTCCCCAACCCGCCCACTGGTACATCTGCACCTCTTGAGAGGCAAGTATTGAGTATCGCTGCACTGCCAACCCTGGAAAAGTCACTAACAGAAAGGCTGGTACAACATTTATGTCCTTCTTGCCATCAACTCTAATTTTGTATGTTGCATTTTCATCCCTCCATAGATTACACTTCTCCAGAGCCCCTCCCCTGCCTCGCCCCAATCCTCATCTTGCAGGCAAGAGTGTTTTGTACAGGTGGGCAGTGACAGGTCACTGGCCCTTCAAAAATAGACCCGACCTGCTGAACCACATGGATTAGGACCTCCAAGCTGGGAGAGAAATCACCTACCTTTTCATGCCACTGGAGTAGTATTGCACTGCTATTTTCTGTTGGCTTTTCAAATCCTTTATAAATGTACTTCATTAACAAGTCAATACCGTTGCTGTCTAAGGAGTTCACAGCCTGCTCAATCTCGCTGCCTCTAAAGGAGGTCAGAACCTTCAGCACCACTTCCTGGGCCCGCTCCTGGAGAGACAGGCAACAAGAGAAGAATAAGACCGCAAATACAACCCAACCGACACCAGCTGTTTCCCAGGAACTCACTTAACAGCAAAGACAGGATCCAGAAACAAGTCTTTTCATATTACCAAAAACACACTAGATCAGTCTTTCCCAAAGGGGTCACTATTGACCTTATGGGGTCAACAGGGCAGTGAATGAAGATCTAGAGATAAAAAAAGGCGGAAGGGTAGTTGCAGGACATTGGGAAGCACCATGCCCCCAATATGTTGGAGCTGTGGCATCAGGAAGCAGTGGAAGATGGCATTTATGAAGATATACGGGGTAGCTTCATTACCTACACTACCACAACTAAGCATAACTGTAACATAATCTCTGGAAAGATGCTCTTGAAGGATTTAAGTTGACTCTTGTTCTTCCTCTTCAAGGCAATGTGGAATTTGTTTATGTAATACATTTTTGATGGCTTGTGTTTTTTTAAAAAAAGAGCAATACAAAAAATGGGGTGCCCCCAGCCAGGCACTGGTGAGCAATTAGGGAGACAGGCACTTACATTCTAGTGTTTGTAACCAGAAGGTCTCCAGATTCTAAGCATTTCTGATTATCAAAACAATGACTTTCTCCAGGATTCAACTTACCTTTGCTGCATGGTTCTTTGTGTTGACAGGAGAATTCTGTAAAGCCGCATGGAAAGCTCTGAGCATATCACCTGTGCAGCCACATAAGTCAAGGAACTAAAGCAACTGAGTTGACCCACACAACACACACAAAACCAGCACCCTGTACCAGGCCTGGAAATTTAACCAGGGTCTCTCAGCACTCGCTGCACAGTGACACATTAGCTAGACCCAAGGACATCAATTTGGGAACTGACCAACCCTGAGGAAACCCAACCATTGCCAGGCAGCCTACAATTCCCTCTAGTAAAGGAAATGCTGACGACCTGGCTTCTGCCACTACAATCTCTAATTCACCAGTTACAGAAACGGGCATCTGTTGAGTGTGTGTGAGGCAGGCAAAGATGCCCCACAAGGCACTTCATTTATCAAGCAAATAAAGGAAAAACATTGAAGCTGGAACCAGTCTTCCAAAATTAGAACTTGCTCCCCTCTCCCATGCGATGAACATTATTTAGTGCCTTTCATTTTTTGTTGCCCTGAAATTACTCCACAAGGAGTCCATTAGAATCTCCATCACACAAAGCGTCACTGATTGCAAGGAAGGCCTCCTCCCGTGCCAAGGTCAATCTCCTCTACACTTATTAAAAGAAACTTCACATTATAGTTGACAGGAAACCCTTTATCATCCAAAGCAGAAGCGACAGAGCCATCAGATCAAGGAAACCTGATGTCTCAGAAATCCTTGGAACTTATCAGTATAACTCTCCCATTATTACAACAAATCTGATTTTGTTAATCTTTCTCCTTCTTTAAAATGATAATAATATTATGTTCTACTTATGCGGCTGCCAGGATACCAAGGAATCAGAAAAGACACCAAGGGAACATTAGAAAAAAAGGCTGCGTTTATTATTAAAGCTCCACAAACACACTAAAGATTAAAAGCGCCCCTTATTTTTTATGGTTGTCTTTACTTAACTGAAATGAGTAAGACTGAACTCACAGCAGCAGCGAGCTGGTGTTACCAGTGGCTGCAAGGAATTTAAACCCATACAAAGTTCAAACCTTTCACTAAAATGAATTAGGGCTGCTAAACTTGCAAAGACCTGTCTACACACACAAACACATGTTTCCACCACATACACACAAAAAAAGAAAACTAAACAGCCTGCGACCAGTCTCATGGATGGCACACTTATAAGAGGACTTCCAGCCTTGAAACCAGTGAGCAAGTAGCAGCCTACACAGCAACTAAGGCTTTTTTTTTTTTTTTTTTTTTTGCCTTTCAGGGAAGCAGTCTCAAATGTCCATTCAGCTGAATGGTGGTGGGAGATGGACTAGGGCACACACTCACTTTCCTCAAATATACCCAGCACCCCACATGAACACCACATCTCCAAATTTAAAAGTAGCTACAAGAAACTGAAGACTGCTCAACCTTCTTAGTTGGTCTTAGGCTTCTAACTAGACAGCTAGACAGTAGCAAGAAGGTAAGTGATTTCCTCAATATGCATGAGGCAGTTGCTAAGGTGAGTCCCACTGCCTACCTATGCAATCTTCTCAACTACCTGACACCTGTTTCTTCTCAACACAGGATCTTTCAAATTTTCTTGTACTGTTGTCTCTCATAAAACAAGTAAAGCTACCATAGAAACATTTTGAGCAAGGTGCTAAAGGTCAGGTTTCAGAACACCAGTTTGGAAGATTAAACTCAAGGTTTTAAAATAGCAAATACACAACCCTACTCCTCAGCACCACAATTCTAATTCACTGTCACATCCCAGTACACAGACCAGTTTTGCTGGGAGACTAGGAATTCCTTCAATCTAATCACCAAAGTTATACACTGCAAATGAATTTGCAGGCAAGGGTGGAAGCGAAAACCTCTGGTTACAGTAAGCGGTAAAGAATTTTTTGTACAGACTAAATGAGACAAGACATCCAAATATGCTAGCAGCACAGAAAAAGCCTGTGTGACCTATGCATGTTACAGAATTCAAATTTAAAAGGCATTGACCTCTTAATAAAAGGAACAATCTGGGTTATGTCCCTCGGTGGTTGGCAGCAGAGTTATTCTGATCATCTTTATACCAGTTTAACTCTATTCATTCATTGAATAGAGAAAACAGCAGGGAGTGGAATATTATTTTCCTTCATATGAACTCTCAATGGTTTGATTTGATTCACCAGTAATGGTGATTTCACAACTTGGCAAATCCTGGAAGAAGAGCACCCAAAATGTCTTGTTTCATTCACTAAGGGATGAAGAATAGACTCTAAATCATCCACAACACACACCTAGTGTTAGAAACTTAGATATATAAGCTAGGCACCAAATGGCTCCTTAAACCAAGGTTTCCGTCTCCAAAACGGAATGTCTAGTTACCATTTTGGGGCAAGATATCTTGAAAGTCTTATTTTTCAGTTTTGGACTGACTATGATTGATTGATTATCAGTTAAATATCTGGCTAGTTTAGAGGACAACCTTGAGCTAGGTTAAAAGCTTTGAGAACTTAAAGAAGAAAAGTCACTTGATCCAGGGACAGTCAACATATGTATTGGCCTATTCCTATCTCTTTTCTTAATGGTGATATGGACCATTCACAACATAAGAATATTCTTCACAACTGTGAGCAGGGCAGTGGGGTGGGGTAAGTGAAGGCAAGCTACAAATAATTATAACATTGTTCACTGCTTCAGCTCAGGCTGCACAGAAAAAGCATGTTGGTTCCTGAAATTCATTCTGATTGTGCAGATAAAATATAACTGAAAGAATCCAAAGGATGTGGTATTGGTGTGTGAAAAGAGTCAAGAGCCAATGATCCCCAGGTGTGCACCTCCAGATGGTGAAGATGTCAGGTAGCAAGTGGCCAACAGGCAGGTGCAAAATGCAGCTGGCTAATTTCAAACACTACAACACTACCTTCACCGGCAGCAAACCCATGTTTTTCAAACTTCACACCTCTACAGGGAATACCTTCTATGCAGATCTGTCTGCAAAAGAACCCCATTCATATCTGGTGCAGAATACATTTGCATTGCAGATAATCCTAAAGGTTACTGCACTGTAACCATGCACTGCATCACTGTAGCCCCACAAAAACCTAAGGCTGTACATCGCAGGGGAAGATAGTTTGTTAGTTAACCAATCTTTCAGGAAGCACCCCCACCCCCAAATTACTAATCTTGTGGAGGGGCTCCTGGAATCCCAGAAATAAGAGCTTGTAAACCACAGCTTTAAACAACAAAATGAGAAGGAGTGAAAAAACAATCATGTTGATTTGTAATTCTTGTTATCTACAAGGATGCAGTAAACTTTGGATTTCAGACTCTGGCATAACTAACTACCTAAAAATTAAAAAGACACCTATCCAAAACAGGAACCCAAGCTCTGGAAATTGCTTTCATACAGAGTTCACAGGACTTCCTTCAGCCAAGCAGAAATATGCACAGCCTACTCTCAGCAAAGAATAACAATATTTAAGTGCAGAGACTAGTGTGTTCCATTTAACCAAGAGAACAACTTATGGAAATCCAATGGCAAAGGCGATGAAAGGTAGAGAAAGCCAAGAGGTGCCACACCTGGGAGAGTCATCATTAGAAGCATGAACAATACTGTTTCAAAGCATCTCATCTTGAGAATCTCAAAGCATTTAACACTTCTGTTCATAATTCTGCCACTGTGAGTCACATCCCCTTCATCTCATAAAGCTTATACTTCTGAATCTATGGGGTTATTCTTACTGGAAAGATACACATGCCAACTACTGAGAGTGAGAAAGCAAGCATGCAGCTAGGACAAACCCAGCAGCAAATATACTGCTTGAACCCACGAAAGAGCTGATAATACTATTGATTCTGTAACATGCTGGCCTTTCCTGTCTTTTGTAGTGCGTCAGCTGTCACTGGCCTCCTTGGAATATTACAGACGGTACAAGGTCACACTTTAAATACATTATTTCAGTCTCTCAGCAAGCACTGTCCAAGACAGAGCTGCATCAATTCAGCTCTGGTTACATTTCAACATCTTTTTTTGGAACAAAAGCACACACTCATATTTTAACATCTTTCTTTCTCTCCTGGAAATGACAGAAGCAATAGCTTCCTGACCTGTTGGTCTCTGAACTGGACTTTCTGCTCCTCATTCCAGAAAGCACAGGCTCCCATTTCACCATCAGGCACAGGCAGGGCCACATTTGCCAATTCCGGCTGGCACGAACAAGCCCGCCCCTGTCACCAGCACCCTTCAGAGATCCAGTAAGGCAAGTGCCTTCTTGCCAAACCTGATTCCATGCATGACGGAAGCATGGCTCACGACCCTTACGCATGTTTTTAATTGCTTACACACTGTGGAAAGCCGCGGGGTAGGGCTAACCTCATACCAGGGTGACCTGCCCTGCAACATCACCTGGCCTCTCTACACACTCATAACCCTTCCCCAACAGAGCCTGTTCAGATGCCCACACACCCATTTTTCAGACAGTGTTTCTGCAGGTATCTGAAGCTCCTCAGATCATTCACACAATTTTCCAGACCCAAGCTGCCTCTCCTCCTAGACACGAATGGCTACAATCAGCAACCACTACAAGTAAAACAACTTCCAGAAGGCTACAGGCACTAAGGACCAACCCTTAAGACAGTTCCTTCACTAGAGGCTGCTTCATCCTACCCTTGGCAATTTTCAAATGCCAGCTCCATCCATACCCCTCCCTTTTCAACCTCTGCCTTCTTAAAAAAGGATGAGCACCCCTGAAGACTACCCTCTGATGGAAGAAAAGCATGGTTATTATGAAGTCCATTACCGTGTTACCTCGGTTTAAGAACTTAATTCGTTCTGGAGGTCCGTTCTTAACCTGAAACTGTTCTTAACCTGAGGTACCACTTTAGCTAATGGAGCCTCCTGCTGCCACCACCACGCGATTTCTGTTCTCATCCTGAAGCAAAGTTATTACCCCCAGGGATTATTTCTGGCTTGGCAGAGTCTGTAACCTGAAGTATCTGTAACCTGAGGTACCATTGTACTAGGTAAAGAAGGACTCCCTCCCCCCACTAAATGAAATCATAGGAAGCTAAGGGTTGTGCACAACTAAGTTCTGCTCAGAGCAGACCCACTGAAATGAATGAACCGAGAGTGACATGCACATTAATTTCAATGGGTGTAGCACTAACACTGGATAGAAACTCTATATATCTTACTGGACAAAAGGAGAGACAGTGTTTTGATGTGAAGCAAATTCTGACAGGATAGGCCAATTCCAAAAGGGGGAAGTCAGAGATGAGGTGTTTAGGAGAATGAATATATTCTCAAGGCTTTCCAGAGTTTCACAGTAGGGTAAATGGCTAACTACGCACTTGCCTGATCTTGCAAAGTCTACATTCCTCCTCAGTGACAGTTGCTCGAAGAGAGAGAATGATAAGCAGTGAAGTGGACAGAAATATTCCAGGGAGGGGGGAGAAATAAAAGAATGGTGCCTTCTCCATAAAAGCAGCTACAAGAGATACAACCAACTCCTTAGAATCTATCAGGGAAGGAAAGATCAGGCAGAGGAGGACAATCTAGCACAGTGGCCTTCAAACAGTCAGTACCCATTACTGAGTCCATTATTCTCTGTACTGTCCACACTGACTTGCAGCACATATCCAGGATTTCAAACTGGGTTCCGTCCTAGTCCTACCTAGAGATGTCAGAGGGGAAATATCAGACACTTTGCATGCAAACCAAAGACTACCACTGAGCTACAGTCCTTCCCCTATATGGTAAAAAACATTATGAGGTGCCCCCTCAATTCACATTGCGCTTAAAGGAGAATCCCTGTTCTGGATAAAATTAATGTTTTTTCACAGATTAATACAAAGACAATGGGAAGGAGGAAGAGAAGAAGTGGGAAAGATGAAAGCACCCAGGCACATGGGGAGAAAAGGGTTCAAAAAGAATGCCCCATGAAACAGAGCAGGGAAGAGAATAGAGATGAGAAGTAATCGCCCATATGGGAGAAGAGGGAGAAAGGTGGGCAGTAGAGAAATGCCCCAAAGCACACTGGGGAGAGTAGCAGGAAATGAAGGCATTGAGGCACACAGAGACAAAAGTGGGCAAAAACAAAGGGATCTCCCAAAGAGTACGGGTGGGGGGGGGGGAAATAGGGGGAGGCTGAAGAGAAGCAATGCCCAAGGCACACAGGAAAAAAGGAATAAGGAAGCTTCCTACGTTCCTTTTTATTTAGCAGTCCTTGCTCAAACAACAGAACATTAGCTTTGCATGCAGAAGGGCCCTAGCTGGATCCTCAACAGCATCCCCAGGTAAGGATGGGAGAGATCCCCCTGCCTCAAACCCTATTAGAGAGCTGCTGCCAGTCCGTGCGGACAACACTGAACTAGGCGGACCGACGGTCTGACTCTGTATTTAAAAGCACATCTTTATTCAGGACTAGCATTTCACTTTATCTCTAATGGGGGTGGACCACAGCTGAGTGGCACACCACATGCTTTGCACGCGAAAGGTCTCCAGTTCAATCCCCAACGGCATTTCTAGGGATGGTTGGAAGACAGACAGACAGACACCCACACCCCACCCCGCTGCCTGAAACCCTGGAAGGGCGCCTTGCCAGTCAAGGGTGGGCGACATCGAGGGGCCTCCGGGGTCGCTCGCTCGGGCCGAGAAAGGATATTGCCGCAGCGCCGCCTCCACCTCCGGGCCGGCTCCTCCCTCCGCCTCCGCCGCGCCGGCCCCGCTCCCCGCATCGGCGCCGTCGGGCTCTTCCACGAAGCGGTTCTCGTCGAACTGATCGATGTCGAGGCGGCGGAAGCGCGAGGAGAGCGAGCTCCGCGCCATAGCTGAGCCGGACGGCAGCCGGGCGCTCTCCCGAGGCGCCGCCGCCACAGCCAAGCACGCCGCCGCCGCCGAGGCTACACTTCCCTCCTCAGGACAGCACTGCTCGGAAAAGGAAACCCCGCCCGCCCGCCTGCCAGGGCGAGGGCGGGGCTGACTGACAGGCGCGGCCAACACACCCCCTGGGCGGGGCCTGGCCTGCGGCGAGGGCGGAGGGCGAGAAAGAGCGAAGAGGAGAAGCTCTCGTTCGCTCTGCGTCACTCCGCCTCGAGCCGGTCCTACCCACGTGATCTCAAAACGCAACCACCTTCCCCGCTCGGAGCAGCTTTTTTATCGCTCTCGCCCCCTTCCATAGCTGTCAACCTTCCCCTTTTTTTGCGGAAAATTCCCTTATTCCAGCGCCGTTTCCCGCTGCTATCCCGGATTGTTGGATATCCCGTAGACTGTCCCCGGGACAGGTGAAGCTACTGATCCCTTATTTTCAAATCCGAAAGTTGACAGCTATGCCCCCTTCCCTTCGGTGCCACTTCGATTTGGGATTCGAATTAAAAGTGCACCTTTTAAATAAAGATGCATATGCGTGTCCGCGGCCTCAATTCATATACCACAATGCGGTTTTGTTAATCTGCCTAATCTCTTGATATAAACAGCTGCGAGAACTTGATTCACTTTCACCTCAATTCACTCCGGTTTCTCTGTTGAACTTTGGCCCTTTTCAAAATGGCAAACACCCAGGTCAATTTATCTCGGTCCAATTCAACTTCAATTCATTTCACATTTTGCTTGTTTCAATTTCTCTCCAATCAGATTCATTTTTAAAAATAAATCCAGCCAGTCTGCTTTGTTTTCAATGCATCATATTGCAAATCCCTAGGCAGGAGGAAGGGGAATCACTGCAGGTCTAGGAAGCTGGTCAAGCCAGTTTCATTTCAAGGGGCCTGCAAAACAAGTACAGTGGACGCTCGGGTGGCGAACTTGATCCGTGCGGGAGGCATGTTCACAACCCGCAGCACAACATCTGTGCACGCGCAGGTTGCGATTTGGCGTTTATGCGCAAAGTGTGATTTAGTGTTCCTGCACATGGGTGAGCGCCGAAAACTGGATGTAACCCATTCCGGTACTTCCGGGGTTTGGCACGTCCGTAACCTGAAAACGCACAACCTGAAGCGTCTGTAACTTGAGGTATGACTGTACTGTTACACGTCAGTCTCTCAAATCACTCAGTGTACATCTACATTTTAAAAAATTATAATCAAGCTTGGCAAATTATTTACAACAAATGCCAGATTATGGTTGCTTCCAGACAAGGGGAGTTATTGCAGAAATGGATTGTTTGGATCCTATTTTTGTGTGCAGGTGACTGGGACACAAATGTCCTCACATTCCAGTTTCTAAGTCATTCATATTCATTGCTATTCTGCCATTTGGCATCCACACCAGTAGCAAGAGCTTGACAGAATATATTCATGCTGTTTGGGAATACTTCCCATCTTAATCACTCCTCCGCTATATTTTTCCATTCTTGGAGCATGGGCAGGTATTACGGCTCTGTGTGTGCGCACACTCTTTTTAAAAAATCCACAGGAAGAAGAGCAAACATTGCTAGTCCATAGTTATGTTTCAGAATGGGGGGGAATTAAGGCATATTTTTTTGTAAGCAGTGTGAGGGCAATATCCATTTCCACTGTGTTTTTCAAAAGAAATATTCAGGTCTTGAACAAGAGTGCTCTCAATATGCTGCTTAGTGGGCATAGATTGCAATATCAAAAAATATTAAGAAGCTGTAGGCTTCCATTAAAGTACAACCTCAGATTCCACCCCATACCTTTAAAACAATCAACAAAACAGTGATAAAATACTTAAATTATCATAAAGATTGTGCAAAACCTCCCTATTAAAAAACACACACATTAGTCATTATGTACTGTAATTACAGTTTCTTGTGTACACCCACACACATTTATACTGAAGATCTTGAGAAAACAGCTGCTTCAAACTGGGTTGTCCATAGGATCCTAATGACAATAACTCGGTAGCTACAATTTAAAAAAAATATTATTGTGGTGTTTGCCCGTTCGTTTGAAAATGTCTGTACGGGGGAAGAGAAAGGGTTAACAGGTAGACCAATAGAAAAGTGAGAGGCGGAGCCCATCTGCTTATAAAAGGGCTCAGCCTGAGGTTTGGGTTAGTTTTGGTTGGTTGGGAAAGGCAGTTGGGAAAGCAGTTGGCAGACCGTTGGAAATAGACAGTGCAGTTGGTTCTTGTGTGAGGGGAGGTAGAAGAGTTAGAGACAGGATAAAATAAGACTAAGAAGGTAAAGAGTAACAACGTTTGAATGCAGTTAAAGTTTATTTGTGTTTGAAATAAACTACACTCTTCTTTGTTAACTTAAGAACCCGACTGAGACTAGGTGATTTACCGGGGAGGACCTGGTTGGTGGCAGCGGATTAGTAGTTTATGGGTCAACAGTCCGTGAGATGACCAGGGGCTCTGTACGAACACCACAATTATAAAGGACATTACAAGCGTCACAGCAGATATACAGCAACATAAATCATTTGCAGTATTGTACAAGTGAAAAGTTAGTGGAAGTTAGTAATTTTCAGTTCAGAAAGCCCCGGAAAGTACTCCAACCTACCCCAAACACCAACATATTTTATTCTATATTCTATCTGCACAGGCTTTCCTTGAACCATAAGCTCACTCTTATTACTGAATTTCTGTTTTCATAATACTGTTTATATCCAACTAAGTTCTACTTAGAGTAGAAGCAGCAAGTAGTAGGACCATTGCGTGGAGATGGAAAATTCTTTGGGTGACAGAGAGAAGGTGGAACTACTCAACACTTACTTTGCCTCCATCTTCTTCACCCAAAAGGAAAACAGTGCCCAACCTGGTGATAAAAAAATAAACAATGCAAGGAGAGAGCTGCAGCCCAATATAGGAGGAAATGTGGTAAGGGAACACCTAATTTAAATGAATTCCGATCTTCAGGGTTTGAGGAGCTGCATCCAAGGGTACTAAAAGAGCTTGCGGATGTAATCTCAGTGTCTATAACAGGGGCCTGGGGGCCGGATGCGAACCAATCGCCTTCTCAATCTGGCCCATGGACAGTCCGGGAATCAGCGTATTTTTACATGAGTAGAATGCGCCTTTTTATTTAGCCTGGAGAAGAGGAGGTTAAGGGGTGATATGATAGTCATGTTCAAATATATAAAAGGATGTCACATAGAGGAGGGAGAAAGGTTGTTTTCTGCTGCTCCAGAGAAGCGGACACGGAGCAATGGATCCAAACTACAAGAAAGAAGATTCCACCTAAACATTAGGAAGAACTTCCTGACAGTAAGAGCTGTTCGACAGTGGAATTTGCTGCCAAGGAGTGTGGTGGAGTCTCCTTCTTTGGAGGTCTTTAAGCAGAGGCTTGACAACCATATGTCAGGAGTGCTCTGATGGTGTTTCCTGCTTGGCAGGGGATTGGACTCAATGGCCCTTGTGGTCTCTTCCAACTCTATGATTCTATGAAAATGCATCTCTGGGTTATTTGTGGGTCCTGCTTGGTGTTTTTACATGAGTAGATTGTGTGCTTTTATTTAAAATGCATCTCTGGGTTATTTGTGGGGCCTGCCTGGTGTTTTTACAATATTAGAATGTGTCCTTTTATTTAAATCTCTGGGTTATTTGTGGGGCATAGGAATTCGTTCATCCCCCCCCCCCATATAGCCCAGCCCACCACATGGTCTGAGGGATGCTGGACCGGCCCATGGCTGAAAAAGGTTACTGACCCCTGGTGTATAATCTTTGAGAACTCTTGGACAACTCTTGGTGAGGTCCCTGCAGACTAGAGGGCAAATGTTGTCTCAATCTTCAAAAAGGGGGAGAAATAAGCCCCAGGTACTGTAACTGCCAACCGGTCAGCTTGACGTCAATACCAGGAAAGGTCCTACAAGAGATAATTAGTGGTACCTCATCAAGTGTCCAGGATCCATTCCGGAGCCCCGGAAGCTCAACAAGAGACACTTGACAGCTCACTCTGCGTGTCTATCGGTTTAGCGCTTCTGTACATGCGCAAAGCGGCAAACCCAGAAGTAACCCGTTCCGGTACTTCTGGGTTTGCATCAGATGTCTGCTAAAATGGATGATAGACGGGGTGGACGTTCGTGGAGGTATGACTGTATGGTCAATCTGTGAGCACCTAGAAAAGGGTGCTGTGATTACTAAGACCCAGCATGAGTTTCTCAAAACAACTGATGCAATACAAATCTGTTTTATATATATACAGTGGACCCTCTAGTTCCATACCGCTCTGGATACGTAATTTTCGGGTACGAACATGGCAAAACTGGAAGTGTATACTTCCGGGTTTCACCCCGCGCACATGCGCAGAAGCACTCTGCGCGCCGCACGTGTGCATAAGCACTCAGTCATGCTGCGTGCAGAAGCGTGCCTCTGCCTACAGACTTTTCGGGTTGCGGACGGACCCCTGAATCAAATTTAATTCGTATCTGGAGGGTCCACTGTAGTTATAAGCTTGGTGGTTCATGGGGATGTTGTGAACATAGTTTATCTTGATTTCAGTAAGTGTTTTGACAAAGTCCCCCATGATATTCTTGTGAAGCTGGTAAAATGTGGACTGTACAAGGTAACTGTTAGGTGTATTTGTAGCTGTTTGATTGATGGAAACCAAAGAATGCTCACTGACATTTCCTCATCATCCTGGAAAAAAATGTTAAATGGGGTACTGCAGGGTTCTGTCCTGGGCCCATTCTTTTTCAACATCGTTACAGTCATACTTCGGGTTACGAATGCTGCGGGTTGCGCATTTTCAGGTTGCTAACCACGTCAAACCCAAAAGTACCGGAACGGGTTACTTCCAGGTTTCGGCGCTCACGCAGAAGTGCAAAATGACATCACGTGCATGCGCAGAAGCACATGACTCGCAGATGCGGTGCTGTGGGTTGCAAACACGCCTCCCGCACGGATCACGTTCGCAACCCGAGGTATGGCTGTATAAACAACCTTAACAAACTGGAGAACTGGGCCCAAATTAACAAATCAGTTTCAATAGGAACAAATGTAAGGTTCTAAACTTAGGCAGGAAGAACCAACTGCACAAATATAAGATGGAGGACACCTGGCTTACTAGCAGTATCTGTGAATAGGATCTAGGGGTCTTAGTAGACCACAAGTTAACACCAGACAGCAGTGTGATGCAGCAGCAAATCAAGCTAATGCGATTCTAGGCTGCATCAACAGTAGTGTCCCAATCAACAGAAATCAGACCACACCTGCAGTACTGTGACCAGTTCTGGGAACCACAATTAAAAAAGGATATTAACAATCTGAGCGTGTGTGGAGGACGATGAACCAAACCTTATGAGGAATAGATGAGAGAATTGGGTATGTTTTGCCTGGTAAAGAGGAAACTGAGAGGAGATATGATAGCCATCTTCAAATAGCTGAAGGACTGTCATATAGAAGAAGCTTGTTTTATCCTGCTCGTGTCTAGGGCATGAACCAATGGATTCAAGTTGCAAGAAAGGAGATTTCAACTGAACATCAGGAAGAACTTTCTGAGAGTAAGAGCTAATGAACAGTGGAACAGACTCCCATGAGAAGTGGTGAACTCTCCTTCCTTAAAGGTTTCTAAGAGTTTGGATGGTGATCGGCCAAGTATAATCCAGCGGAGATTCCTGCATTGCAGAGAGTTGGACTAGATGACCATCAGGGTCCCTTCTATTCTGATTCTACAATTTAATGATTCTAAGACGCATTGAAATTAAGGAACCCACATTGATTAAGAGTGCTAACTTTGGATACATCTGTTTTTAGGATACTGTTTTATTGTTGTATTTTTGTATACCACTTAAAGAGATGTGTAAATATTTAGCAGTTAAAGAAAGGCTTTTAAATAAATTTTAAAATATACTGACACAGGGAATAAGATTAAAACAGCAGTCCACAATGCAGAGCAGGGCTCTACTATTAAGAAGCCACGTATATTATGTGGAGTTGGCAAAGCTGACAGACTGACTTCGGGAAAAGGACAATAAAGATTTTGAAAAAGAGTGGGAACCCTTTATATTTGCAGAAACAAAGAAAGAATATTGACTTGATGGTAGGACTTAAATAAAACACAATTTTATGGATAGGGAACAAATACTCTAATAAAAGGAAAAATATGATATTTGTAGAAAATAGCAGAATACAATAATGAGGATAATAAATCAGAAATAGAAGTTGGGGTAAGTCCAAAGGGAGGAAGGGAGAGACGTTATGTAAACTGTATGTTATAAATATATTTGTAATGAGAAAAAAGAAAATTAATTTAATTTTTTTTAAAAAAAGAAGCTATGCATAGGTCCTGTAAACACATAGCCATGCATCCTTGTTACCACGATCAATATCTCATCACTGTCTCATATACCGAATTGTTCACTTAAGCAGAAGTCATAGATATTTTCCACAGCTGTTAGCTCATCAGTGTTAATGAGAGGCAAGCAGCGAAGTACAGCAGAGAAGCAAAAGGTCACACACATAAATAGGAGGCAGTGGTCAAGGCAACCATAAAAACCGACTTGTGAGAGAGGAGTTGGTCCAGCCGCAAAAACAGCTTGACCACATTTGTAGAATTAGTGGATTTGGTGTAGCTAAGGTAACTTTCGTCATTTGAAAAATATTTGTAAAAGCGATATAAAGTGAATATTTATACTGTGTGCTTGAATACTTGTATCTTGGTTGAATTTGAACATCTACTGATGTGATACCAGGAAGGGCTATTAACAAGGAGGAACTTGGAAACCGAAAGTGTGGGCATTCTCCAGTGAGAGCAAAAAGCACATGATTGAAACAAAAGCAAACTCCGGCATACAAGTATTTCTACCAAATGTTTTAGACAAGCTCTCCAAATGAAAGCAACCCAGCTGTATTCTGGTGCCTGGAAGCAAACATTTCAGTGTATCAGAAATACCTGATTAAAAGGCAGTGTCAAGGGAACAGTTTATGTACTAGATAACAGTACCAGCCACACTCCAAAGCTGTAATTTACATCAGGTGACAAGAAGGCCCTGCATTTAGATGGGACAGGTGAACTGAGATTAATGCATCTAATGCTTGTATTAAGCACGCATGGTGCAAGTCTCATTGCCTTTCAGAAGTTCAACTCATTCAACTATATCACAACTTGCAGTTTTATAACCCCTAAATGTTTTAAATTATATGGCCCACAGAAGGGTCTGACTTGGTTGCATAATATTACTACTGTTACATATTAAGCAACCAAGTCAGATCCTTCTGTGGGCCATATAATTTAAAACATCTAGGGACACAAATGCCTGGGTATCACTTTTTCTTATTAAAAGTTGTTTACTTCCTTGTACAACTGATAGCTCTGACACACCTGAAAATCAGGGGCTGCTATGTGGAAATTTAGCTAAGGAAAAGGAAGTCCTGTATTAGCAGAATCCAAACATTCTATCAATCAAACCATAACCACACATGTGAAATTTCTTTGTGAAAAGAGGGTGGGGAGAATGAAAAGACATGAATTCACATCAACAATGTAGGGCTTTATTTTGAATGCTTAACCTAGAGACTGAGTTATGACTTTATTAAAAAGACAAAGTATCTGAGAAAAATCAGAACAATTATTTCGTTGTACAAATTCGTTTACCTGTACGAGGTTTTGCATTTTAGTTTAAATCCTAAAAATATAAAGCAACGGGTGGAGGGAGATCAGGGGCAGCCATTAACACCATTTATTTATGCTGACAAAGCAAAATACAAACCAGGACATTTTTTTTACATCTTGGAAATGTACTCACTAGCAGGGCTCGGACAGTCCCATCATGCACACCAAATACAACTTTGCTGCTGAAATTTTTAAAGAGCTTATTAAAAACAGTAGCCTCCCCAAAGTCAACCCCCTGAATGAAAGATCAGACTAGTTCTGATGTTTTGCTGTTCAGATTTATTAAAGGGAAAATTCATGTTCCTATGTTTTTTTGGGGGGAAAGTACTACAAAACAGGTAGGTAGGTAGGTAGGTAGGTAGGTAGGTGGGTGCTGAGAGACGTTTCAAAAGCTGGCAAGAAAGGTAAGGTAGGGATAAGAGGAGGGAGATAGATTTAAATATGCACCCCTATTGACAATATACAACACGTTTAGATAATTTAAGTATATAAAAGGCAAGAGGCAGCATTTCAGCAGCAAAGTGCTAAAAGGGTATGTCACAAAAGAAAAGGGCAAAGCCACATCTCAGAGGAAATACGGTGTGGTTGTTCTTGGGGGAATCACACGTTCTGAGTCTGGAACTGCACGGAAGAGCTTTGGTTCCCTTGTATTTACATCTTTGAATACCATGATTGAGGCAATATTTCCACAGCGATAGCAGTAGTTCGGAGCAGACCACACTGTGACCAACTTCTCATCAAACATAAATTTATAACCTTCGTGCACCAGCTGGTGGGCTCGGCAGATGAGCTTTAAGTTGTTGATATGGACAAACTAAGGTGTAAACAAAAAAATAAGGAAGGAAGTTAAGGAAAATATTTACAGTAAAAATGTTGGAGGTAGTGCGCGAGCGCACACACACACATGCACGGACGCACACGCATTCTATTCCACTGACAAGGAGCCATGGCAACACTTCAGAAGCCCAGCACAAAGACACAGAGCAGGAGGCAGCGATGTTCTTTCTCTCATACTAAAGTCTCCTTTCAAATACTCTCCTGTTCTCTCCCCTTAAACTCTCAGTTTCTCCTTAAGAGTTGATGCTTTTAAAATATGATCCTGAAAGCTGAATGCAATCTTTAAGAATATGTTAACCAAACTAGGCAGCAGTGACACAGCACTAAGGCACTTTCAATATGAAGTAACATGAAGTGCAACCATTTTGATTACTGTATCCAGACATCCTACACCAGTGTCGTATTTTCCAATAAAATATCCCCAAGCACAAGATTTATACTATATAGCAGTGTGTTGGAAAAGAACCTAGAAGATGGGAGTTTGAATATCCACTCAGCCATGAAGCTCACTGGGTGCCTTTGGGTGGGTCACAGCCTCTCACCTTAACCTACCTGATAGGGCTGTAAAGGTAAAGGGTAAAGGGACCGCTGACCATTAGGTCCAGTCGTGGCTGACTCTGGGGATGAGGCACTCATCTCACTTTATTGGCCGAAGGAGTTCTGGGTCATGTGGCCAACAGACTAAGCCACTTCTGGTGAATCAGAGCAGCGCATGGAAACGCCGTTTACCTTCCCACCGGAGTGGTACCTATTTATCTACTTGCACTTTGACGTCTTTCGAACTGCTAGGTTGGCAGGAGCAGGGACTGAGCAACGGGAGCTCACCCCGTCACGGGGATTTGAACTGCTGACCTTCTGATCGGCAAGCCCTAGGCTCTTGTGGTTTAAATCACAGCGCCACCTGCATCCCTTTATAGGGCTGTGGTGGGGATTAAATCAGGAGGGAGAGAACCACATATGTTAGTAACCTTGACCTCTTTGGAGAACAGGTGGGATATAATAAAAATAATAGTACTATTAGCACTTGCACCCCCAGCAACATGAATAAGATGGAATGGGCACACCCAGTCTTAACTTGCCTCGTGCAAGTAACAGGATATCAAATGCAACAGTTGTGTGAAGCAAAAACAGAATCATAAAACGAAACTGTTCCCAAAATGCAAACCTGTTTTCTGAGGCAAACACCGTCTTAAACTCCCCATCATTTCTCTTTCTCAGGCAATACTTTCTGATTGCAGGCCAGAGTCATTGCCAGAGACATGGCTGGGAAACTGGGTTTTCTTACCTCATTTGTAACTTTTGCCCCAAACAGCCAGCCTGCACCTCGGGGACTTATGGCCCAGGTATCCACATCTTCTGGGTCAGACCAAACGAGGTCACAAAAAGCTCCTTTGTGTGGGATCTCTTGGTTGCGCTCGATAGTCCGAATCTGGTCCAGTGTTTTTATGTCTGGAGACAGGCCCCCATGGACACAGAGGATCTGCTCATCTATTAACTTGAAAGGGAAAAAGACAGAAGGCGAAGATGTTATTAAAAAAGATGAAATAAAAAAATAAAATAAAATAAACCCTTTGGTAAATGTATAATTAGAGAAACAGAGACAGAAAGTCACTTGTTATTCACTTAAAAGAAACCCTTACCGCTGCTACTGTGAGCATGTCAAAAACTTTGGTGCAGTATCTCCAGGCATTAGCATTACCATATTTGGTTTGGCATTCATCTATTGGAGAAAGAAGCAGGGGAAAGAGGTGAAGAGAATAATGTTTTAGTGATCATAATTTCTCAGACTAAACTAGGCGGGTTGTAGGAACAACAGCGGAGATAGGAGCTCCCATGTTGACTGAAAACTCAGCATTATCTGTTCACCTAATCACTCATTTAATTTGGGTTGCATCCAAAATTCATTATAATCACAACAACAAAACAGATTTAACTACTTAAAAAGTTTTATCCTAACTGGTTCACATTTCTTGAATAACTTGAAAAAATGTGTAATCATTTAAATCTATCATGAAGAAAGAAATGCTCAATGAGCAGATGAACATGATTTTTACATCAATTGTGAGACTTTGAAAATATGTCTTTTTCAAAAAGTAAATTAAATATAATTGCATGCCCAGCATCACTCAGCATGCCCACAAACAACCTGCTCCATTTCAAGTCCAATACTCCATTAGACAAATCTAATTAAGCCATATTCTTCCTTCACACACAGTTGCAGATACAGGTCCAATCAGTTGTCCATATTACAACATATTTTTAAAGCACTGTTCATTCCGTCGTGTCCCCGCCAGAATCCTGGGAACTATAGTTTACTCCTCAGAAAAGCAATTCCCAGCAGCCTCAACAAACAACAGTTCCCAGGATTCTTTGGGTGGGTGGGTGCACTTCAAAATATATTGTGAGGGAAATTAACACAGAATCTCTATTTCTAGATCTTAGCACTATGCATCACTGTAAGATTCTAAGGACAGCTTCCTACATTATAAAGCAGAAGCTTATGCTTGTTTTAACAACAAACCCCTTGTTCACAATCCTTCTAAAAATGTTCCAAACTCTACAGGAAGGGCATGGGACTTTTTCAGCCCAAGAGTCAAGGACTTTTTCAGCCCAAGGACTTTTTCACGTCTGGCAAAGTTGCAGGAGCCACAGCCAGTGATGGGTGGAATCAGAGGCAAAAGAAGTTAGAGCAATTAGAGTTCGTTTGTTTGTTTACTTTTGTACAGGAGGCTAGTTTCTGCACACATTAACACATCCCTCTCTATCCTCCATCCAGACAAGCAAGAGTTATTGTTAGTGTTAAAGGACAGGCAAGAAGGCTCAATAAGGATGTGAAGAAGGGAAGGTGAGCTGGATGGCTCGGGGTGAGTCTTAAGGTCCAAACATGAGAGGCTTGGAGGCCACATCTGGCCCCTGAGCCAGAGGCTCAGCACCCTTGTTCTACAGCTTCTAAGAGGACAAGCCAACTCATCACGTGCTTATGTTGATTATAACTATGAAACTGAAGGTAGGGTAGGAAGAGAACTTACCATAAAATCCATACACTTGAGTTATCTGTCTGCTCTCATGATTCCCACGTAAAAGTGTGATGCGATCAGGCCATTTTGCTTTTAGGGCAAGAAGATAGGTAAACGTCTCAAGGCTATAATAGCCTCGGTCTACAAAGTCACCCTGAAAAGTTAAACAACGTTTTACTATACTGCATGACATGAGACACTCAGGCTGCAATGTTACAAGTGCTTGAACTCTGAGGCACTTGTATCAGACTAAATATGCATAGGACTGGGCTGCTAGCCTCTGCTTCCAGAAGTATATGTATGCCTGCTTGCTTGCTTGCTTATTTATTTATAAGACTGTTTATCTGCACTTTGCCTTTAAGGTCACAGGGCACAACACATAATGATACAATTAAAGAAAAAAGAAAAGGAGGGATAGTAAAACAGCTTACATACTATTATAAAAACAAGCAATCCCCTTCAGACGAGTCAGTAGACCAGGTACTTTTTTTTAACCGGGGCAGCCCCCAAATTGTGGAATTTCCTCCCCAATAGGGCTGGGCAATATTTGGTTTTCAGCATTGTGATGCATCAGCAGCTAAATACTGCGATATAATAATATATCATAATATCTGAAATGTATCTTGGCTGCTTCTTCCCACCTTAGGCAAGGAAGAAGCAGCTGAGATACCTTGCCCAGCCCTACAGATGAGCCATACCACTTCAGCTCATGTGGGGCGTAGGGGCTTCCTTGAAGGCACACGCAGGCAGGCAGAACAAGGGGGGGAGACACAAGCAAGCACACAGAGAAAGAGAGAAAGGGAAAGCAGACACACATGGGTGGCGTGTGGAAAAAGAAAAATACAGTAGTTCCTCAGGTTAAGTACTTAATTCGTTCCGGAGGTCTGTACTTAACCTGAAACTGTTCTTAACCTGAAGCACCACTTTAGCTAATGGGGCCTCCTGTTGCTGCCACACCGCCAGAGCACGATTTCTGTTCTCATCCTGAAGCAAAGTTCTTAACCTGAAGCACTATTTCTGGGTCAGCCGAGTCTGTAACCTGAAGTGTATGTAACCTGAAGCGTATGTAACCCGAGGTACCACTGTAGCAGGAAACTTGGGGAAAAAGAGGTTTAAGTGGTGCAAGGCTTATTTATTTATTTTCTAAACTCTGAATAACCCCATGGCAGAATGCCGATCCCAGCACCTGCCAGCCTGCCTAAAAGTTCCCAGTCTACCGCTGCTCTGTGGTTTGCTGCCCCCTGCAGGAGGCAGGGGAGAGCTAATCCGTCAGAACAACAGACAAAAGCATTCTGGCTTGGCTTCATAAGGTTTATCATCAGGGCAAATATTTTGAACCAGTTGTCATCAAACTGGTTTTCAACTATCTATCACAAAATCACCCAGGCCTATTCTGCAGAGAAATGCATTTGGCTTCTTCACCATACAGTTTTCAGTGAGTGCTGAACACTTCTTTACCTTGGTGTTTGACATCTGAAATGTGCATTTTGGGGACTTGTTCTATTTCTGTGACCCCAATCTGCTTTAACTATTTTTAATTCTGAATTTTAACTTGCTGTCCTGGGACCTGCTGGTGAAGGGTGGGCAATGAATTTAAATAATGAATGATAACAGGGGATGACAATGATTGAATCTAGGACAGTAGTTCTCAAAGGGTGTAGTCTACCTTTAGGTAGACTAAAGGACAATCAAAGAAACACCTAAACATTTCAGTGTTGTGCAGCATAGTATAGTATGAAAATATTTTATTTTAGTTGCAGGATATGGAAAGATATCTTTTCAAAGCAAGAGCATCAAGTGATACTGAGGACAATCCTAACTGAGATCCATAATTGTGCTGGAGAATAGTATTGACTATTCTTTTACAGTTCTCCTTGACATATTGTTGGGAACAGGGATTTTCAACTCTGACAAATACGAAAGATCATAAAAGAGAAAGGATTCTCTGTGCTGTTAAGAAGAAGAAGAGGAGTTTGGATTTGATATCTCACGTTATTACTACCCGAAGTGGAGTCTCAAAGAGGCTAACATTCTCCTTTCCCTTCCTCTTCCACAACAAACACTCTGTGAGACTGAGACTCCAAAGAAGTGAGACTAGCCCAAGGTCACCCAGAAACCGCATGTGGAGGAGCGGAGACGGACACCTGATTACGAGTCTAACACTCCTAACCACTACACCACACTGCTGATAAGACGAGTGTGCCTCAAATTAGGCCTAATATAAATAAGATTACCCAACAAAAGAAAGCTCATACTGAGGAGTTTGTATACATACTTAAGGTACTACGAGGCTCATTTATCATTATATTTTGGGAATGATTCATGTTCTTATGTAGCTGTGTTGTTTTATACTTTTTGGATATCCTGTGATCATATTATAAAGCAGTTGTGTTCTATGTTATAAACCTGGCACTGCTAGGAGTTATTTCTTTTTGTTTTCCAATATATTTCTTATCAATAAAAAAGATCTGTGTGGCATGAGCAAATTTTAATTCTGATGTAGGACCTTTGATGTATTAAGCATGTGCTCTAACACTGAGTTATGGCCCCTCACAAGTTCTAGGAGCACAACTGTTTTAAAAAAACTGTACTTGCAGAAAGCCACAACCTCTGCCCTTCTACTATGCCTCATATAAAATACATTTCAAATGTTCTGTTTAGATTCAGAACCTCTCCTATCCCAAGTAACTGATTCATGCAAAGTAGGAATTCCCACAATAATGAAAGCTGCATCAATAATAATAAGATACCCCCTCACAAAGAAACAAACCTCTTCCTCATTGCCCTGAAAAGAATTTGAACTATTTTCTACTTCTACCAGTTTTGCACAGTGCTGAGCAAAGGTTTGAAATTTCAGGAACGTGAGCAATCAAGCACTTCAGTCCAAGCCTTCATTAATTAGATTATATTTTCTGAGATGGTAAAGAGAGAAAAAAGCAGAGGCAAGACACAGCAAGCAAGGAAACAGGACCAAGTCATGGATGTACTACATTAAAAACCTGCTAGTTATTTTTAGAATTTTAGAATTTAATTTGTACATACCATAAATATATAGTTTGTGTCAGGAACCTGACCTCCAGTTCTGAACAATTCACATAAATCATAAAACTGGAACACAAAAACAAAAGGAGGGAAGGCTTGTATCATTAACATTCTGTGATAAACCAAGAGGATAACAAATTCAACAAAGAATGGCATAACTTTATAGAATACAGTATATTAAAGAACACTGGAAAAATTGTAAAAACTCTAGCAGGATTGATATAGCACTTGTAATTTAAAATGACAAAGGATAAAAATGAAGTACAGTATAATAATTTGGATAAATGTAATTAGATGCAGTTTAAAAAAGAAGATAAATTTTGGAAGCCAAGAGAGGGGTGGGGGGAAATCAGGGGGTTCAGGGAACCCCATAAAGGTAGTGATATGGATTATGGTTTAATGTAAATAAGTGTGTGTGTAAAAAAATTGTTTTTTTGAAACTCTGAAATTTTTTTTTTTTAAAAAAAACATTATGTGTTAAACCCAAATGACTTTAAACGCCCCAAAAGTTATGAACTTTCGTTTTTTTAAAAAACAGGTGGCTCTGAAAGGCATCTGAAGAAAAGGCACAGACTGGACAGACATAGGTGTATTAGGGGATGTTGAAGTGTTAGAATCCCACATTCAAACAGCTAAAATGCTACTACTAGCTTGATCCTGGGTTTACCTAAACTGTTTGATGCTGAATCAATGCAAGGCAGACAACATCTGAACTATTCCTGATAAATATTCTGTGTTCAATTATGGGCCTCGGTACTCCTTTCAAAAACTAATGTTAATATTTGTTTTATGGTTTCAATGGTGCATTGGGAGGAAATAAGTATTCCACGCATCACTAAGTGATGCTCTCTCTACCACGCCCAACCTCTTGACCAACATTTAGTTCTTGCAAAGTACACCTAGACTATCACTTCTAAAGCACTGCAAATGCACCACCCACAACGAAATACTGCCATAACTTTGTAGCATGGCATCACTGCAAGAACTCTGTTTCTCTATTTTTTTAATCTTGCAATACAAATCATAAGCAGCACCATTGGTTTTACTGCAAGAGTGCTGATCTAAAGGAAGCCTTTGATTTAATCCTGCAAGCTTCCTCTGGGCACAGTATCTATAACCTTTGAACAGAATTACTTCTGTATTAGAGGCTTCAGGGATAATACTCCTGTTAATGTTAAGCAGTTCAATTAACTGCAGTCTAAAGGCCAAGAACCAAAACCAATGAAACTATGTAGCCTGGTTATTCAGAAAATGATTCAATGAGTCAACTCAGGTGGAATCTACACACATATAAAAAAACACTGTGAAAATGCATTTAAAAAAAAAAGTTTTGAAAAATATATTGAATTTGCCATAGCTCACCCGTTGCCATCTAATGTCTTTACAACACACTTAAAATATTTCATTTGCAGCTATGCAGCTGAGTCCCCATTCTGCAAGCTGGATTACTTGTTTGGAGGGGGAAAGAAATGAATAGATCATGCTTGCTTCCAGAAAATTAACACACCTTGCTCTTGAGTACCCTCAAGCAACTGTCACTTCTGAATTTTGTGGAACGTATAGTATTATCATTATGAACAAATGACAACAAAAACATTTTCTTTCAAGGTATAAAAAAGGGAGGGATATTATGTTGCATTGCTGTTTCCATGTCCCCCTAGTGAATACTTGCACATTCTTTTACAATGCAAAAGATTGTTTGCAAGTGTCAATCCTTTATTATTGGAGGGTATAGCATCAAAGGAACAATCCATATAAAACTCCACCTGTCCATGTATGTCACCGCAGACTGTAACTGGTGTAGACACTGGCTGCACATTAGATTCTTCTAGAAGAAGGTCACAGACGTAGTCACACAAGCGCTACAAAGAGAGAGTGCATTTTGGTCATTAATACAAGATTTCTCTGCATTATGGTCATCACAATAGCACATAGCCAGCTAACAAGGTTATGAACATGTCAAACCAGAAACTTGTGAAAGGGTCAGCTTTGTAAACATGTACATTGAAGTTACTAACCCACAGGAACTTTAAGGAGCTGTCTATAGACAACTGTGTTGTTGTTGTTGTTGTTGTTTAGTCATGTCCGACTCTTCATGACCCCATGGACCAGTGCACACCAGGCACTCCTGTCTTCCACTGCCTCCCTCAGTTTGGTCAAACTCATGTTAGTAGCTTGTAGAACACTGTCCAACCATCTAGACAACTGTAGTTTGTAAATAAAAATCCTCTACAAAACTGTCCTTCCAGTTTACCTGGTGGAAACTTTTACTTCCTCTAGGAAATTAGGTAACGCATCTCAGCAGTTAATCCAACTGTGATTTTATTTCCTGTTAATTAAAGGCTTCTGTTCTGAGAAGAGCCAGTTATCCCAGATTTTATCTACTTTTCTCAGAACTCTCAAATTTCAATAGGTGCCAAAAGGAAGATAACAGTAGATCAAACATAAATTGACCTCTCGAAAACAATGGCTTCACAATGAGGGTTCACAATGTGTGCGGGTCATGATTCGCCGCTTCTGCGCATGATGTCATTTTGCGCGTTTGTGCATGCGGCAAAACCCAGAAGTAACCCTTTCCGGTACTTCCGGGCTGCCACGGGACGCAACCTGAAAATGTTCAACCTGAAGCAAAAATAACATGAGGTATGACTGTATGTTAGCATAGCTTTTTTGCTACCATAAAGTGGATAAGAGAAGGTATCACGAAAGAAAGAAAAAATACACCCTGCTCAAAGTACTCAACACAAAGGGATCATGCAAAGACTTAAAACACACACACACACACACACACACAAAACCTAATCCCAAGCACCAAACATACAACACAGCATTAACTACAAGCCCATTTCCCGGAGTTGGCTGCCAGGAAATCTGCCACCAAACTCCCACTCAAAGAAAAAGGAACCCATACGTCCCTATCAGACACTGCCTTGATACTCTGAAGATGGGGAGGGGGACAGTTTGCAGCTTCTCAGCTAATCCCAAGAGGAAATTTTTTTGAAGAGGTAATGTGGACTCGTGATACTTTCTACACAGAGAAAATAAAAGCTTCAACTGCTGCAAAATCCTTTTATCAATTGATGAAAGGAGCAAGAGCCTCTTACTGCTCTCCACTAAGCTTTGGGTCTTTCTAAAGTCACTTACATCTGAATAAACCTCACTGAGCAAAGAGATATAGGACTGTACCACAAAATATTGATTAGATTGAAGAGTTGGAACAGGGGTCAGCAAACTGTTAATTCTGTGGATACTTCCTAGTATGCTTAGTGCCAGCGCGTCTACTAGTGTTATATCTCATATCTCAATCACAGGAAAAAACAAAAATCCGTAAGTACAATGATGACGATCTTCTGGCTAATGAATCTATGACGCCTGCTACGCTTCAATGCCATTTGGAGACAAAACATAACCACTACAAAAAACAAACCAATAGATTTTTTCAAGATCAAACTTGCAGTTGAAGAAGGGGCAAAAAGCCATAGGAAAAACTCTGGTGTGACCACTCAGGAGAATCAACCTTAGCTTCTTGATATGACAAGAATCATTGCCAAAGCAGGAAAGGCTCATACTATAGGGCCAGCTATATGCAAATGAGTACTTGGTGAGTCTGCAGCTAAGGAAATCAACACAGTACAGTGGTATCTCAGTTTACAAACTTAGTCCGTTCGGGAAGTCCGTTCTTAAACCAAAACCGTTCTTAAACAGAGGCGCGCTTTCCCTAATGAGGCCTCCCGCCACCGGTGCCCTTCCACCATTCAGATTCCATTCTTAGACCGAGGTAAAGTTTGCAAACCGGGACACTACTTCCGGTTTTGCGGAGTTTTGTATACCGAATTGTTCGTAAACAGGACTGTTCTTAAACCGAGGTATCACTGTACCTCTTTTGAACAACACTGTGAAATGAAGCATATATGATATCTCTGATTACATAAAACAGACTCTCATTTGAAGGGTCCAGACGTACAGCGATTACGTGGTGCAGTATAACTTTTTCTGACGGACTCAAAATTTCCATGTGATCAGTTTAACAACTTTGCGCAGTTGTGTATGGTAGACTACTTAGCAGACGGTTTCACGTAAACACTCTCAACACAAGCTTCCAAGGTAGTGATGTGAATATTTTTTACGTTGAAGATAAGATTGAGGCAATGATTTAAAAATTATGGTTATGGGTAAGCTGAGAAGATGGTAGCCTCACTAATATTCCAACACTGGAGACATTTCTGGAGGCTACCGACGAAAAATTGATACCAGAAGTAAATATTACACCACTGAGCACCTGCATGATTTAGTGACTAGCTTCAGAGATTACTTCTCTGTATTAAATTCTGAAAAGTCATGGCTATAGAATCCTTTTGAATGTGATGTACACCTACTACGTTTTCACCAAATCTTTATTAGGCATTACAAGTATAGGTAAAGGGACCCCTGACCATTAGGTCCAGTCGTGGCCAACTCTGGGGTTGCGGCGCTCATCTGGCCGAGGGAGCCAGAGTACAGCTTCCAGATCATGTGGCCAGCATGACTAAGCTGCTTCTGGCAAACCAGAGCAGCGCACAGAAACGCCATTTACCTTCATGCTGGAGCGGTATCTATATATCTACTTGCACTCTGACGTGCTTTCGAATTGCTAGGCTGGCACGAATAGGGACCGAGCAATGGGAGCTCACCCCGTAGTGGGGATTTGAACCACCGACCTTCTGATCGGCAAGTCCTAGGCTGTATCAGCAGAAGAGCAAGATGCACTTGTTGACGTGACTAGTGATGATTCATTACAATCATTTTTCAAATAATGTAGACTGGACCAATTCTGGGTGAAGGTTTTTGCTAATTATAAGAAGTTAGTTGAAGAAGCTTTGAAATATCTAGAAATTGGCTTGATGTTGAACCAGATTTGAGAATAAAAGTAGGCAATATTGAACTGAACGTGGAAGGAAATTTGGGGGGGGCCAAGAGAGACATGATTTCTCCCATCACATTTAGGTTTAGTGTTTTGTTGGGAGCCGCCCCAAGTGACTGGGGCAAACCAGATGAACCGCAAGGAAGCAAGCAAGCAAACAAATATATAAAATTAAGGTTTAGTAGCTGCTAGACATGTCATAATTTGTTTACTTGTACTATACATGAATAAAATTAAATTTGTCCCCCCCCAACTAAGTCTTTGCCATTTTTTGTTGTAATATTACAAATTTTACAGTTATTTTTAAGTATACCTAAAATGATTTGCTTATTAGGGATTCAAAAGTAGGGGGTCCATGGCTTGGCTTTGTAAAAATAGGGGTGCCCAGTAATTAGCTAACTGTGGGGCCACTGATCAAAGCGTTTCAGCGGGTGCCCGTGTTGCCGCTACGCGCTGGGGCGGCTTCCGTGAAAGCGGAAGCTCAAGTAGAGCCCTACGTGGAAAGAGAGGGGGGAAGGGGTCCCCACTCGCCCCCTGCCCCTCCTAAGACCCAGCCTCCCCATCTCCTCTTACCTTGAGATCATTCTCGGGCAGGTACTTGCAAAGCCGCGCAATCTCAACATACTTGTCCAAGTCCAAAGGCGCCATTTTGGGAGGGCAGCTTTCTCGGGGGAGAAGGTGGGAGGTAGGAAAAGAGGGGGAAAAGAGAGATAGAGAGAGAAGAAGAGGAGGAGGAGGAGGAGGAAGAGGTGCGAGGTAAGAAGAGAGAGATGACTGAAAGCGAGGACACGGCAATTCCTGATGGCGAAGCGGGAAACCCACTCCCTCGAATTTCCGGATGAAAAAAGGGCGAATGTCCCTTAAAATAAATAAATAAATAAGCGAAAGCAAAAAGCAAGGAGGACGCAAGAACGCCTCCCTCTCTCTTCCTCTCGCTCCCTCCCCTCCCACGGCGGGAGGGAAGCCAGACCGGAAACGAGGGGACCCACTTCCGCTGGAGGTTCGAAACTCGACGTCGGGAGACTGATTTCCGATAAGATTGAAGACGACTACCGGCTTCTTCCTCCTACAGCGCTCTGAGGTGAATCCCAACCCCATTGCATTCTGGGATTCGTAGTCTGGCGCAAAACCAATAGCTCAACGTCACAGGGAGGTCGGGATGTAAAGTGGGTGCCAGACGGTGATCTTTTGCCTTTGTTTACCTCCCCCACCCAGCAATTCTTTGTTATATTTATAAAAAAAACCAGAATACAAGAACACAATACAGGAGACACATGCAAATTCATCTAAAGGTTGATTCACATTTCATCAGTCCAATTATATAAAAATGTGCCTAGTACATTAGTTAAATGAGATCTGCAGTATGTATGTGTTTGTGTGCATATATGAATATTGTACATAAAATGCAGTTTACGCCAGGTAATAACCTCCACAGGGTTACATGTGTGTTGTGAGCAGGTTCCAGTCATGTTTTCTCTGGGGTGTATATGGGCAGTTATCCCTTACTAGAGCCAACATAGATGCCAAAATCCAGCATCGCTTGAGCTCTGCGAGTCCAGCTTTCTACTGATTGAAGTGCAGTGTTTGAGGACCCGGAAATTTGCAGGGAAACCAAAATGCTTGTTTACAAAGCTACTGTACTACCAACCTTACTGTATGCTTGTGAAACATGGACCACTTAGAAACGCCATCTCCAACTCCTTGAAAGATTCCATCAACCATATGTCCGGGGATGAACTACACATCACTTGGGAAGACAGGTGAACTAATGCCAGTGTAGTGGAAGAAGCAAAGAGCACCAGTGCCGAAGCAATGATTCTTCAGCATCAACTTCGTTGGACAGCTCATGTTGTTCTGACGCCTGATTATTGTCTTCCAAAGCAACCACTCTATTCTGAACTTTAAAATGGAAAGAGGAATGCTGGTGGTCAACAAAAAAGTTTTAAAGACTCTCTCAAGGCAAATCTTTAAAAATGTAGTATAGACACCAACAACTGGGAAACACTAGCCTGCAAGTGCTGCAATTGGAGAACAGCCTTTACCAAAGGTGTCATGGGCTTTGAAGAGACTCAGACTCAGGATGAAAGGGAGAAACGTGCTAAGAGGAAGGAATGCTTGGCAAACCCTCACTGTGATCAACTCCCGCCCGGAAACCTATGTCCCCACTGTGGAAGGATGTGTGGATCCAGAACTGGCCTCCATAGTCACTTACGGACTCACTGTTAAAATCATGTTCATGGAAAACAATATTACTCGGCTACGAGTGATCACCAAAGAATAAGATATGAAATAAAACTGTTCTTGGCAACTGGTGTTCCTATTCTTCTAATCTTTTGTGTTATTGCTTTTTGTAAGTGCAGTGTTCCAGAACTGGCTATGCCACAGATTAATCATATCTGAGGATGGGCTAAACTAACTTATAGGTACTGAGAGGAAAAAGTGAGGCTTTTCCTAGACTGCAGCAAAGAGGACTTAACTGAATGAAAGAAACAAGTATTTTTAAACAAGGGATGGTGGCTGATGTGCCACAAATCATTTGTAACCCAATAGATCCTGAGAGCTGTCAACCAATTCTGTCAAGACCAGATAACTACAATGCACTCTATATGGGGCTTCCCTCATGTTTCATCCAGAAACTGCAGTCATTAAAGTATCTTTTACAGTGGTACCTTGGGTTACAGACGCTTCAGGTTACAGACTCCGCTAACCCATAAATATTACCTCAAGTTAAGAACTTTGCTTCAGGATGAGAACAGAAATTGCAGGGGAGCGGCGCAGCAGCAGGAGGAGGCCCCATTAGCTAAAGTGGTGCTTCAGGTTAAGAACAGTTTCAGGTTAAGAATGGACCTCCAGAACAAATTAAGTTCTCAACCCGGGGTACCACTGTAGTTGACTCCTCTCTTTGGATTAATCTGTATTTGTGCTGCTTTTGTTTGGAATTCTGTTGTTTTTGTTGTAACAGATATAAATAAGAAATATTTTATATAAATATACATGATACACCTTATAAACATATTAATAGCAGCCTGGCCACCAGCAATCCCACATATCTGAAGCAAGAGGAAGTAATGGCTTGTGTGATGAAATGGGAAGAGATCTGCACATGCTCAGAAACGTTCTCACGTGGCCTTCTTTCTTTAAAAAAAAATAAGCGGGGAGAAAAGTATGCTGCATCTTGGAATGAACTGAGGAGAAAGGATATGCAATTTAAAAGTGTGCAGCCGCGGGGTGGTTTTATCGTGAAGCGCTGTCCGCTTGCACAGTAGCCACGCTGAGGGCGGAGCTGCTGGTCGTCTAGCAACGGACCCGGGGGCGGGGCGTCGGTTTTTTTTATCTCACCCCTTTCCCTCGGCCTGCATCCATGGGGCCGGAGCCGGGCTCGCGGACGGCGCTGCTGGAGCTGAAGCCGGGAGGAAACCCGGAGGAAGGCAACTGGTGCGTTCTCGAGGCGGGGCATCAGTGCACGTGGGATGCAATTTGAGGGAGTTGACGTGCAAAGAGAAACAGGGTGCGGGGAGGTCGGCTCTGAGCTGAGGCGTGGGCCCCCTGGATCCGCTTCAGCCTACCTGGAAGGGGCAGCCATCGATCAGGGAGCTTTCTCTCTCCTGTGCCCTCCAGCAGAGGGGAATAGCCTTTCAAAGGGAGTATTAACTTGCGGAAGATGACATGCAATATGCAGTCAAACTCTGCTTGCGGCCAGAGGCTTAAATTAATAATAGTCCTTCCTTTACAAGATTCTGCCTCCGATATTTACTCCTGCCTCCAATTTTATGGAGGATTTCTTGCACGCCATTCATTTCTGCTGTTGCTTTTCTAGGTTGAATTTTAGACAGTACGCTCCGCGAGGCAGGGCCCTGATCTCCTGCAGCCCTGTCAAATGGTCTGCACGCATCAAAGAGAATTATTGCATTATTGTACTAATGAAAATGCATAAGTAAATACTTAAAGAAAGAATTACAGTATTGTGTTTTGTAAAGAAAAATCCAATAAAAGGGGGAAGACAACACCTACAATGTTCTAATGCTGCTTTTGACAGGTTTTTATATTAATTGTGTTGCCATGTTTATTTTATATCCCATCTTTTATTCCAAGCTGCTCAAGATGGCCCTTATCTTGTTCTCCTTCTTCCCACTTTATGCTCAAAACAACCCTGTGAGGTAGGTTAGGCTGAGAGAGAAGTGACTGACTCAAGGACACCCAGTGGGCAGCATGGCTAAGTGCAGATTTGGAATTTGGTTTCACAGACCCCTAGTCCAACACTCTAACCACAACACCACACTTACATTTTGAATTGTAGTGTGGGGTATGGATCTTGTTTATCGCTGTAGGCGGTGGCGACTCTGGTAATTTATTTATCGGTAGTATTACCTTATGATTGTGTTGTGGCTCTTTCTTTTGAAATATGCAAACCTCAGTTAAGAACTAAATTTTTAAAATGTTGTGCACATCAGCCTTCCCCAACCCTGGTGCCCTCCAGATGGTTTAAAGAACAATTCTCGTTATCCTCAAAAGAACATGGCTGTACATCAGGTTGCAGAAATCTGGTGTAACAGGGGGTGAGGATGCTATCCTGTATATTACTGTGCATTATTTATTCGTTTGCCTATTATATTTATATCCCAGCTTTCTCCCAAGTTGGGATTCAACATTTTGAAGCAGCATTGTAAAATAGTAAAGGTAAAGGTACCCCTGCCCGTACGGGCCAGTCGTGTCCGACTCTAGGGTTGTGCGCCCATCTCACTTAAGAGGCCGGGGGCCAGCGCTGTCCAGAGACACTTCCGGGTCACGTGGCCAGCGTGATGAAGCTGCTCTGGCGAGCCAGCGCAGCACACGGAAATGCCGTTTACCTTCCCACTAGAAAGTGGTACCTATTTATCTACTTGCCCCCGGGGGTGCTTTCAAACTGCTAGGTGGGCAGGAGCTGGGACCGAAAGATGGGAGCTCACCCCACCGCGGGGATTCGAACCGCCAACCATACGATCGGCAAATCCTAGGCACTGAGGTTTTACCCACAGCGCCACCCGCGTCCCGCATTGTAAAATACAAAGTAATAAAAACAAACTAGTTAGGAACAATAGTTTAAAATACATCAGAACACATTTGGAACCAGTAATTGAAATCTTGTTTGTCTTGACAGCAGCCCAGTGGTCAGCATTGCCTGTACCTTAAGTTCCCAAAGGCCTGTCTGAACAGGAAGGCCTTAGCCTGCTGGTGGAAGGATAACAAGGAGGGAGCTCATCTAAGCTCTCTTGGGAGGAAATCCTACCTAGGGGAGCAGCCACAGAAGGGGCTCTCTCTCCTGTCACCACCTAATGGGTTTCTGGTGTTGATGGGGCAGAGAGAAGACAGTCTCTGCCAAGAAGGTGCATTTCAGATCTTTTGGATGACAACAACCATGTTGGCTGGAGCTGATGGGAGTTGTGGTCCCAAATACCTAGAGGGCATCCATTTGGCAAACACTGCATAGCATCTTCTGGTATGTGATCTCATGTAGGTAAAAGAGTACCATCCACCCACAACAGGCTTGGAAGAACTTGAAGTTTTTCAAAAGTTTAAAACAAAATTTTTTGGTGGGGCAAGTGATTGGACCCAGAGAGGGCAAAACAGCTCACTTAGGGTGAAATGTACACACTGAGCAAGGAATAATGACTGGCTTCCGAGAAGCAGGGAAGAGAAAATTTGGTGGTGGAATGTAGTATCCTGGAAGAGAGGCTGTCTGGCAGAGTCCATACTGCAGCATTTTGTTTCACTCTTGTATGAATAATAAGATTGGGGTATTCACAGTATTTTGCACATACGCCCTCAATAACCCATAGAACAGCTCAGCAAGGTTACCCAGCCTTGTTTTATCCCCATGTTGTAGATGGAGAGGCTGAAAGTGACTTCCCTGAGACTCTCTGACTTAGTTCATAGCCCAGGGTTCCCCGCTCATCCTAGTAGCTGCTACACCATTTATGCATGTTTGTTCGGTGGTGTTTACTCCTGGGTAAGTGTGCATAGATAGCATTGCAGGCTTGAAGAGACACGCTCCATCTTCTGCTCCACATGGCACAGCAGCCTTGCTGAGATCCCTTTTGCTTATTTCTCCATGCCAGGTATGCCCTTCTCCTACCTGGGGACAGTCCCTGTGCCCGTGTGGGGCAGAACTCCTTGTACCTACCTCCTGCAGAGCCAGGCTGCAGGAAAGGGAAAGTCGTCCTTGTCGGGGGAGCAGACCCCAGTGGCAGTTTTGCCGACTCCTACGTCATGGATCTTGGTAAGGGCTAGAGTGTCATTAGAGCAGGAAGGAAGCATATGATATGTAGCAGAATTCAGCTTCTCAAGCAAACTGCTTTTGTTTTGTTTTTTGTAAAAAAAAAAAAGCAAGTTCCTGGTCCTCATGGCTGCAATGCAGTAATTTTAGACCCTGGATTCATGGGGTTCTTTCTCCCTCTTTAGGTGATGATCTGTATTTCTTCACCAGGTTTCCAAATGTGGTAAATCTGCTCCACTTCCCAGTGGGGAGGAGTTGCGGTGGACCATGTGGCCACACACTCCCCACGGGGGCGGGGGACTTTGTCCCCCATAGCCTGGGGGATCCCGGCCACGTCAGAGCCCGGCCAGCCAATCCACTGGCCGGTGGGGCGTGGCCGGGGACAGTTTAAATTAAGGAGTGAGCTGGAGGACTTCCTCTTGCATGGACAGGGCTCCCCCTTCTGGTGGTTTACCCTTACTGGACTTCCTGCACAGCCGGCAGGAGTCAGATATAGTCAGGTCCCACCAATGCCTAAGCCAATACCTCTCACATTCTGTAATTCAATAACGTTGTGGCCAAATTTGCCCAATAACATAAACTTAATATCTGTGTCCTTGTGTGAGTTATTTTCCAACAAGGAGGTGGGTGCAGGGTCTCGACGCTCAAAGGAGTCCTGTGGCATTTTGGTTCCAAAAAGCTCTGCCCTGATGGTGCCATTGCCATAGGGGCCAAACTTGGCTCACCAGTCCACTCCATTTGGCCCACCAGGCTATTTTGGGAAAGTCCTGCCCATCCACCCTTTAGGTTAAAGGTAAAGGGACCCCTGACCATTAGGTCCAGCCATGACCGACTCAGGGGTTGCAGCGCTCATCTCGCTTTATTGGCCAAGGGAGCTGGCGTACAGCTTCCGGGTCATATGGCCAGCATGACTAAGTCGCTTCTGGCGAACCAGAGCAGCGCACGGAAACACCGTTTACCTTCCCGCCAGAGCGGTACCTATTTATCTACTTGCACTTTGACGTGCTTTCGAACTGCTAGGTTGGCAGGAGCAGGGACCAAGCAATGGGAGCTCACCCCGTCGTGGGGATTCGAACCGCCAACCTTCTGATTGGCAAGTCCTAGGCTCTGTAGTTTAACCCACAGCGCCACCCACGTCCCACCCTTTACCTGACAGCAATTGCAGAGAGTGCTGCTGCTTTTAGTTCCTGCTTGTGGGCTTTGCATTGGGACATCTGGCTGGACTCTGAGCAGAGGCAGACTTTGGTAATCTTTGGTAATATGGTGCGCTGTTATGACAAAATTTGGCACACCGAAATGCACCATTTCAATTTTGCTCTCCCTCTTTTGGCGCCCTATGTATGGGAAGCACCCACACTGCCCAAAATCAGGTGCTGCTGTGATGCTGAACTAGATGAGCCCCCTTTGGCCTGATCCCACTACCAGGCTCTTATGTGTCTTTCTGGCTCCCAGATGCACACTGCTGGACAGCACCTGCCTGGCGGGGTCTCTTGCCGCGGTATGAGCATGCCACCTTCATTCCCACAAGCTGGCCCACGAGCCTCTGGGTGTTTGGAGGAGCCAGTGAAACTGGGAACAGGAATTGTGTGCAAGTTCTGGATCTCCGTGAGTATTAGTTATTTCCTTTTCATTTTATTACTTCTTGGAGTATTTTTTTTTTTTAAGATTTCAAACATAGAATCATAGAATCATAGAGTTGGAAGAGACCACAAGGGCCATCGAGTCCAACCCCCTGCCAAGCAGGAAACACCATCTGAGCACTCCTGACATATGGTTGTCAAGCCTCTGCTTAAAGACCTCCAAAGAAGGAGACTCCACCACACTCCTTGGCAGCAAATTCCACTGTCGAACAGCTCTTACTGTCAGGAAGTTCTTCCTAATGTTTAGGTGGAATCTTATTTCTTGTAGTTTGGATCCATTGCTCCGTGTCCGCTTCTCTGGAGCAGCAGAAAACAACCTTTCTCCCTCCTCTATGTGCAAACATGCAGCTGTCCAATTTCTAAATTTATTCATATCCAATATTTGCATCCCACTATCCCACCAAGGAGCTCAGAGCAGCAAATATAGCTCTCCTGAGAATGGTTATCCTCACAACAACCCATTGAGGTAGGTTAAGCTAGGAGTGAGTGATTGGTCCAAGTTCACTTGGCCTTAGTCAGGGGGTTGAACTCTAGTTTCTCAGGACTTAGTCCAACAATCTTACCACTACACCACACTGGCTATCTGTTAGATGATGAAAATAACAATAAAACTTATTTCAGAGTGGTAGCTGGGTTATCGTACTGCAGCAAAAACAACAGTATATTGTGTCACCTTCTATATCTAATAAATTTATTATGGCATCAGCTTTTGCTTCTTTAGATGCATGAAGTATTATCCTGAGTTACTGCACTGGTGGGTCAGAAGGTGGAGTTGTGAGATCAGAAGGAAATAATATGTAGAGATGGTGTTAATTGTGTTTTAACAGTTGCCATTGACATACACACAAAATAGTTGGTTTACAACATCCTAACATCCAAGCCGTTGGTCAGCAAACTGGCACATGTAATTTGATTTAAAAGCCGCAAAATATTTCAATTCAGTCCCTAACGTATAGCACTAAATCTCTTGAGGAACTACAGTTCAGTAGTTTCAAGTTCTAGTTTCTCTTTGACATTCCTTTGAATCAAAGTACCATTAAATTAGCCTTGCATTT
Organism: Podarcis tiliguerta; assembly: GCF_965153285.1. Classification (NCBI taxonomy): domain Eukaryota; kingdom Metazoa; phylum Chordata; class Lepidosauria; order Squamata; family Lacertidae; genus Podarcis; species Podarcis tiliguerta. The sequence continues at coordinate 12,265,307 of NC_139553.1, read as the reverse complement.
AAGCACTTGCCTGGTAACCAAAGGGGACTAGGAATTCCATTTCTTTCTTCCACATGTGACATGTAATTTGCACCCACCCTCATTTTCTGTGCCTATAACTTACTTGTGTGCAATCCCCAATTTTTCAATATTGTAGCTTAGCTTACAAATATTTTTGTTTTCCATGTTAGAAGCTGGAACGTGGATGAGCCCTAAGGTGAGCGGCACTCCACCATCCCCTCGGACTTATCATACATCCTCAGCAGTGATTGGGGACCGTTTATATGTATTTGGAGGAGGCGATAAAGGGGTGGATCCAGTCAAAGACCAGCAGCTTCACATCTTTGACTCTGGTAAGCTTCCTCTGCTCCTGTGCAGATATTTCCCAAACCAAATGTTTAGCTGACTCCCCTGGGCCTGGCAGCAGATGGAGCAAAGTAGGAGTTGAATCCTGTTAGTCCTACTTAGAGAAAACCCGTTGAAATGGATAAACATGGGTGGAAGAAGATTGGAAGAAATTTAAAGACTATCTACAGAAATATTATAAAATCAATGAATGTTAGAAGGATGTTGGATTGAGGTTAAGGGGTTTTTAGTAATAATGGTATGAAGGAATGTGTAAAAATGGAATGTTAACAGGTGAAAATTCAAAGGTATAATATATTAAGATCAAGATAAGGACAAAGTAAAGAGGGAAAGGATTTGCTGAACAAATAAATTGAATTGGAATACAAAGAGGGGAGGTGTGGGGAGGTCCGGGAAACAAGCAAATGCAAGATATGTTATGAAAAATTGAATTGTTTTTAATTGTTTTTCTTTTATTATTTTTGTATTTTTCTTTTTTTTGTGTGATGTTATGGAAAACCTTAATAAAATATTATTAAAAAAGAAAAAAGAAATGGATAAACATGACTAATGTAGGCCTTTTAACCCTAAGTGTGGGAAGCAGGGAGCAAGGCCCTTGAGGTAGCTGTTGCTTCATCTTAATACATTTCTCTCTTGCCACCTGTAGCCACTCTGACATGGCTGCAACCAGAAGTTCGGGGCGACCCTCCTGCTCCTCGACATGGCCATGCCGTGGTGGCTGTCGAGAACAGGCTCTACATACATGGCGGATTGGCTGGTGATACCTTTTTTGATGATCTCTTCTGCTTTGATACAAGTAAGTACTCAGTGGTGCAAACTTTATGAAAAGGGATTATTATCTTCCCACCTTGCCTTAAAAAAATAACCCATAGATCTTTAGAAGCCACACATTATAAAGCCTTAAAGGCTAAGGATGTAAGAAATACTGTAGGATCCTGATTACAGTTTCCACCTGCAGGCTGTGTTACTACAGAATTGTGGTACAGCCTTAAGAGGTGGTGTGGGGTAGTGGGTAATATTTGACAAGATCCAGGAAGACGAGGAATCAGATCCCCACTCAGGTCTCTCTGGGTGACCTTAGGTTAGGCATAATCTCTCGGTCTAACCTACCGTGCAGGTTGTGAGGATACAAGAGAGGAAAGGGGAGGATAACCGTGTATGCTGCCATAAGTTCCTTTATGGAAAGGCAGACATTAATGTGAAAAATAAATTATAAATACCATTTAGCCTTCCTTTGATTCCTATTTTACAGGCATTTCCCATCTGTTTAAGCCACCGCCCCCAATAATCTTTGCTGTCATTAACAGCTAGAAACTTAACATTGAAGTAACTGTCCCAAACTCTTTACCAAATTCATTTTCCTGTTGCAGAATCGCAGAATGTGCATGCAGCCCTGTTATGTGTGTTTCAAGCTCAATTTGCATAAGCTTTGCACCTGATGAGCACTGATGTGGATTGGTTTAATGTGCTTGCAGCTGAAATGAAGTGGGAGACCCTGTCAGCTACTGGATCTGTACCAGCAGGGCGGGCAGCCCACTCAGCAGTTGTGTTTCAGGGCCATTTGTATATATTTGGTGGAATGGACCCAACAGGAGCACTGGACACAATGTATAAATATCACATAGGTGGGTGTTTCTTACGATATCTTTGCTTAGCTTCCCTTGGGAACATTATACTGGGGAGTCCTCTTTGTGTATGTGCCATTGCCAGCAATTTTGAGATGGCAGCCCCAGCCATGTAACCTCCCCACATGACAACCTTATCTGAAGCTAGTAGTGGCTGAAGCTGATGGGAGCTGTAATCCAAAACAGAGAGTACTTATGTGGCCTCTGATTATGTAGTGTGACTCCCCCCGCCCCGGATTATAAACACTGTCACCACATACTAAAGGGAGTAGAGCTCACCTGTTGCATGAAAAAGGTCCCAGGCTTAGTCCCTTGAGTCTGCAGTTTTTAACAAGATGGAGAAAGAGGAGCATCAGGGAACAAGGGATATTGAAACAGATCTGCTTGCAACCCTGGAAAGTTGTGGTCATTTCAGAGTAGGCACACCTGGGCTACGTGTGCAAAAGAAATCTGATGTGGAAAAAGGCAGATTCATGTTTATCAAAAGCATCTATAGCTCAGTGAAAGAGCAGGTGTTTTTCATGCAGAAAGGTCCCGGGCTTAATCCCAAATATTCTCCAGTTAAAAGGATCTTTTGCAACAGGTGATAGGAAAGGGGCTTCTCTCTCTCCCCACTCACTAGTGGAAACCTTGAGGAGCTGCTCTCAGTACAGTGGTACCTTGGGTTACATACACTTCAGGTTACATGCGCTTCAGGTTACAGACTCTGCTAACCCAGAAATAGTGCTTCAGGTTAAGAACTTTGCTTCAGGATGAGAATAGAAATCGTGCTCCAGCGGCGCGGCAGCAGCAGGAGGCCCCATCATCTAAAGTGGTGCTTCAGGTTAAGAACAGTTTCAGGTTAAGTACGGCCCTCCGGAACGAATTAAGTACTTAACCCGAGGTACCACTGTATTAGCCAGCAGTGGGCTAGATCAGGAATAATAGTACATAATTTATTATTTTTACCCAACCCATCTGAACTTGTGACTCTGCAATATGTTGCTGAACCCCCGCCCTTGGCCATGCTGGTTGGAGCTGATGGAAGTTAGGAATCCAACAGCATCTGGCAGACTAGGAGTTTCTTACTCCTGGTCTAGATGGGAATAGTTTGAAAGTGCCTAAGAGCCGCTCAGTGTTTCAGTGTTCCATAACACCCACAAGAGCCCTTCTGGTCTAAATAGCCCCACATACTGTTCTCAGTCAGGAGCCTGTAAGCAGGAATTGTGCGAAACTGCAGTCTCCCCTTTTTGATTCCAAACAACTGGTTTGCCATATCCTCCAAGAATCTTTCTTTTAAAACCATACAGCTGGCAGCCGTCACTATTCACATGTGTCACTTAAAATGTTAAGAGGGAAAAGAGATCCCCAATATTTCCACTCCCTGTAGAAGCTTCAGGTCTAATTTTCCAGCTCTCTTCAAGATTGACAAATAATGTTTTAATTTACAAGAAGCTGCTGCTCCCCCCGCCTCTTTTTTTGCATGGTTTTCTATTTATTTATTTTTAACTGCAGAAAAGGGACATTGGACAAAGTTGGAGTTTAAAACTCCTGTGCCTTCTGCTCGTCTGGACCAGTCTATGTGTGTTGTTCCATGGAAAGTGTCTTCCAGTGAGGACAGCAACAGGAAGGAAGGAGCTGGAGGCTCTAATGGAGACAATCTATCTCAAGGCTGCCCAGATGAACACTTGTGCTTAGTGTTTGGTGGAATGGATATTAAAGGGGAAATCTACAAAGACAGTGCTGTAACTCTTCTTAAGTAAAATGTTTTAAATAAATGTTTAATAATCTAAATCTGCCTCCCTCCTTGTAATGCAAGACAATCCACATTTTGTGCCGGAGGACTACAAATTAAGTGTCTGCGCATATTTCTGCCTCTTGAAAGTTTCAGCGTGTCCAGTGGCTGGAATGGCTGGGAAAGGAAGGGGAGCGTTTAATAAAATACAAGTGAGTTGCCCTCCTTTAATCAAATTTGGGTGGTTGACTGCTTCATATTACTACCATGGAAGTGAAATAAGACCCTCAGAAAATGAAATGTGTAGTTTCTACAGGCACTGAACCCCAAATGGTGCTCTCTTGCCAACAATGGGATGAATCAGGATGTGTTAGAAGAAGCTAGTAAGAATTAGTGCTGGAGGGTTCAGGATTGGACAATTTCCCATATAACAGATTTACTGCACTGAAACAGTTCAGTACAGATAGGAATACCATTAACTCCTAAGGGCACACAGCCTTTGCCAACAATGGGCAGCAGATTGTAATTAACACAGGTTATTGGCCAAGTGCTTTCATTGCATTAGCTTATGTTGATTAAAGAGCCAGACAGCTTGAATATTAAATAAGCAACACATCATGGCTCTCAGAGTTAGTTATGGTTAACTAAAATAGTAGATGGGCTGCTTCTTGTGTGATCAAGCAAACAAACTGCAGAGTTGAGCAGCTGATAAAGCCAGGGATTAAGTTATCCAAAATCATCTCCTTTGTGCGCTTGGTCCAGCCCTTAGCTTATCTCTTGTATATTTCTGGGCCTGAAATTACTTAAAATTATTCAGAGATCCAACTTGAGGTATTCTGACCTGGCACAATAATGCATACGTACTCTGAGCTCATTTACAAATCACTTTTCATCTAGAAACAAAACATATAAACATTAAGGACCACTAGATGACCCTGAGGGTATCTTGCAACTAACAATTCTGATTCTAATGTTTCTGTGGCTTGTCCACATATGCCAAGTCATCACCCAATGGCCTGTTACCACCTAGCAGACATGCATGGGAATAATTCTTTGCCCAATTGTATTCTGCTCTGAGGAAGGTGGTGTCTGAGGGGGTCAGACCCAAGAAGCATGCAGACCGAACCATAGCTCTGGTCCTGGTGTGTTCTTAGTTCCTATAAGCATTTGTGTTACAAAGATCAAATAGACCCAGATCCAGTGTAAGTAACAAATTTATTGTTGTCACCTGGAGGGTAGAAAACTTCTCCACATAACACACACAACCCAACTTGTTAAATAGAATGGTTTCAATACTTCACCCGCTCCCCGTGTCAGGTTGCCCACCCCCCTGCTGGACATTTATCAACTGCTAATGAAAAGCAGTATACAGCCACTTTTAGGCTAGCATTTCCAACTCCACCCAATGTGAAGATTCAGATCACATTCCAAATCTAGAGTTCAAATAGTTTAAACAAAAAGTTCAAAGTCCAATATTTACAGCATCAACATCTAGGAAACTGATGTCTACAATTCATCCTTATCTCCTCCTGCTGCTTCTTCCTCGGTAGGGGGTGGGCCTGCGCTACCATACAACTTGCCCACAATTGGTTGCACCACCTCTTCCAGTTCCTTCTTTTGGGCTTTGAATTCCTCGATGTCACTATCTTGGTGACTCTCTAGCCACTCAATCTTTTCCTCTACAGCCTTCTCTATTGTTTCTTTGTCTTCAGATGACAACTTGCCACCGAGCTTCTCCTTATCTCCAATCTGGTTTTTCAGTGAGTAGGCATAACTTTCCAGCTCATTCCTAGCATCAATCCGCTCTTTCAGCTTTTTGTCTTCCTCAGCAAACTTCTCTGCATCATTGACCATCCTCTCAATTTCTTCTGGAGTAAGACGATTCTGGTCATTGGTGATGGTGATCTTATTTTTGTTGCCTGTGCCCTTGTCCTCAGCCGTAACACGAAGGATTCCGTTCACATCTATTTCAAAGGTAACTTCAATCTGAGGGACGCCACGGGGAGCAGGAGGGATTCCAGTCAGATCGAAAGTTCCCAAGAGATGATTATCCTTTGTAAGAGGACGTTCTCCTACAGGGGGGAAATTTCATTTCACATGAAATCACTCAGATTATACTCTGGTAATCATGCAAGTACAATATTATCATTTTTTAATGGCATCTCACTTGTGTTTCTATTAATAATCAACAGCTAGTGATACTCAAAGCATGTTAAGTAACCTCACATATGTGGAAACATGCATTGCAAAATTCAGCTGTGTTGGAGTCACCTTTTACTCTTTACTGCCCAGAAGACAAAAAACTCTAAAAGTTTCCAAACCAAATGATGTTGGTTGGCCACTTACCTTCATAAACCTTAATTGTCACAGTTGGCTGGTTATCTGAAGCTGTGGAGAAGATCTGTGATTTCTTGGTGGGGACAACAGTGTTCCTTGGGATAAGTTTGGTCATTACTCCACCAACAGTCTCAATGCCCAAGGTCAGAGGACACACATCAAGCAGCACCAGATCCCCTAAGAATGAAAAGGAGGTTTTAAGTGATGAAGCATCACCATAATTTATCTAGCTGTAGTGACAAACCTGACAGCCAGCAAAGACAAAGATCTTCCATTCCAAACAGTTATGAGGCTGACTGGAAGCTTTTCACTTGTACAGGCTACTCTGCCCAACACCTCATGCAGCATTTAAGTCACTCAGACTTACCAGTATCTTGATCCCCAGAGAGTACACCAGCCTGCACAGCAGCACCATAAGCCACAGCTTCATCAGGATTGATTCCACGAGAGGGTTCCTTGCCATTGAAAAATTCTTTCACAAGCTGCTGTATCTTGGGGATGCGAGTAGAGCCACCAACAAGCACAATTTCATCAATGTCAGACTTCTTTAGGTCTGCATCCTCTAGGACTTTCTGGACAGGTTTCATGGTGGAACGGAAGAGATCCTACAAGCAGAATTTAAAATCACTTAATTGATGTGGAAAGGCAATCACAGAACAAGGCCACAAGATGATACAGTCACCAAATTATCAGATACATCCCGCTCCCAATATGCCCATGTATGATGCTATTTGAGATCAGATGGGCCTACTCTTAATATCTCATTTTTCTTTAACAGGAGAATCTACAAAGATCAGTCATTGCTATCTTTTAGAGGGCAAGCAATTTTGACTCAAGCCATTAGGGAACCAATTATTCTCTGCTGTTGGTGCAGTTTGACCAGCAAAGTGTCTTGGGAGTGGCACCACCTTATTTTTCCCATGACGTGCACGTACTACATGTTATTACGTTACTATAATCTTACTTCTCTCCCAATTTTATGTTTTGTGTACAGCAATTGCTCCAAATAGTGGAGCCATTTTATTAGAAACAACCTATTTTAAAATTCAAGATACCTACCATGTTCAGTTCTTCAAATTTTGCTCTTGTCAAGGTTTCAGAGAAGTCTTCTCCTTCAAAGAAGGATTCAATCTCAATTCTAGATTGGTGTTGAGAAGAAAGCGCTCTTTTGGCCTTTTCAACTTCTCGACGAAGCTTCTGAACAGCTCTGTTGTCCTTCCGAACATCCTTTCCAGTTTTCTTCTTGTAGAGCTTGATGAAATGTTCCATTACACGCTGGTCAAAGTCTTCCCCACCCAGGTGAGTGTCTCCATTGGTTGCCACAACTTCAAAGACACCATTATCAATTGTGAGGAGGGAGACATCAAAGGTTCCACCACCCAAATCAAAGACAAGGATGTTCTTCTCGCCCTCCCTCTTGTCTAGGCCATAAGCAATAGCAGCAGCAGTCCTGTAAGAAAGAGCAACTTGTTAGTTTGGTAAATGTGAGAAAAGCCCACACAAACTCCAAATACTGGCAGAAGACTATTAAAACCCTACTTACGGCTCATTGATTATTCTCATGACATTCAGCCCTGCAATAGTACCAGCATCCTTTGTAGCCTGACGCTGGGCATCGTTGAAGTAAGCTGGCACAGTGACAACAGCATGGGTGACCTGGAGAAGAATGAGAGTAATTCTGATTGCTGTTTCCAAATTAACTTCTAATAAAGGGTTTGGGGGGGAGGGGAGCCCGATTGTCTATAATGCACCTTTCAAGACTATTTAGAGGAGTGGACTTCCTGTTGCCCTCTAGATGCTGCAAGGCTCTCATCAGCCCCATCCAGCATTGTCAACTGTCAGGGATATTGGAAATTGGAATTAAAACACATCCAGAAGGCTACAGATTGGCCTTCTCAGCTTGGAGAACAATTCTACCACCCCCATCCATTTTATGTCCTGGGGAACCAAAAAAGCAGGGACTCTTCGTGTACAAGCAGCCAGGCCAGGAGGCATCAAAGCTCAGTGGCAGAGCACTTACATTGTAAGTAGAATATTACATGTTCAAGCTAATTTAGAATGATCTCTAGACCAGAAAGGCATCGAGACCTGCTGCTAACTAGAGTAAGCAGTAAAAGATTAGACCAACCACTGGCCAATCTCCATACACGGTAGATTCACAAAGGCTCCCCTCAGTGCCTATTCTTTTCGTTAGTGTGCTCCAGTGGAAACATCATCTTACCTTCTTTCCCAAGTAGGCCTCAGCAGTCTCCTTCATTTTAGTCAGAACCATTGCTGAAATTTCTTCTGGGGCAAAGGTCTTCATTTGGCCACCTCCAATATCAACCTGAATATGGGGCTTGGACTTCTTTTCAATGACCTGTAAAGACAAGTACAAGTGCACATGGTTACAAACCAAAAGCACACCATCTACAATATTAATATTGTGGTGGACTTAAAGAGGTTCCATTGAAGAAGCGGCAGGACCGAACAACCTGCCCATCGGGTTGCCAGATGCAGAATGACCCATGCTTGGATGCTGGTATCTTAAGCAGAGTGAAAGCAGTGCCATACATTGTGTGGACTGGAAAAACACTTCATACATTGCTTAGTAACCTAGTGTCTCTAAGACAGTGCTATGATTGGGGACACGCTGGGTTCAAATTTCACACCAAAAGGTGTTCAATGTACTTTATATATACCATAACATAAAAGGCACAAAATGAGTACCTTGAAAGGTAGATATTTTATATCCTGCTGCACAGAAGGATCATTCCATGTTCTACCAATGAGGCGTTTGGCATCAAATACAGTATTCTCAGGGTTTGAAGTCAGCTGGTTCTTTGCTGCATCACCTATAAGACGTTCCCCCTCTGGTGTGAAGGCCACATAGGAGGGTGTGATTCTGTTACCCTGGTCATTAGCAATTATCTCCACACGCCCATTCTTGAAAACACCAACACTGTAAAAGAGAATGGAAGTTACTTTGTAAGACTACACTGAATCAAAATAGTTTGAACTGAATAGCTATCGTATTGTTACTCTCCTGACTTGTACCAAGTGCATTAAAATAGTAGTACAGTACAATTAATTTGCATACACTAGTGCAGAATGACGGTTCACAACACTGCATCAAATCTTGGCCATATTTTGGTGCAGTGGCCATAAGCTATTCAAGACACCCAGAAGCCACTCAATCAAATAGGCACCCTTCTTTTACTTACCAGGAATATGTGGTTCCCAGGTCAATGCCAACCACAGTCCCCACGTCTTCCTTTTTGTCGTCGTCATCAGCAGCAAATACACTGCCAATGAGCAACAGGCAGACAAGTGCATACTTCATTTTGCCCTTGTACCAAGTATTCATAATCAGGGAGAAAAAAACCCTGTAATAAGTAAAATCAATCATCAGTGGCAATACTATGAGCAAAAAATACAATACCATGATGCCCATTTAACAGAAATGGGGGCAGATTTACAGAGTAAGTATTACTGGTCCCACATATCATTAGCAAAGGCTGGGAGGGCAGGCAGCTCAAAGAAAACACCCTAAATCCTATACAAAGGAAACTTTTCTGTTCAAGGAAAAGGCAGCCAAGGGGTTAAGAAAATATGTAGCTGTTGTGATACTTAAACATGAATGTGAACCCACACAATGTGCTAAATTCTACAGACATTCATTGAGAAAAATCATGTGGAAAGGCAGTGTGTAAAAGCTGCAAAACGTAACACATCAAAAAAGGGCTACCAACCTCTTAACTTTAGTTCAGACAATCCCAACATTAAAGGCAAAGAGTAAATTGGTAATCCAGTGCCAGAGATAGCCTGCTCCCCCCTCCCATTTTTTGGTATACGGAGCCACTGTAAAACGAGTAGCAGCCTCAAATTAACATTGTTCACGCCAACCACAGCTGTTTTGCCTTCACGCATTCTCATAAGAAAACCATCGTAAAAAGTGGGAGAAGGGAGTAGTCGCTCTACTCACCACCAGAAACCCAGCTATTACCATTTACCCCAAACCGGTAAAGGTTATCAATATACAAAACAAACACCAAACAGAGACGTCTACCAAGTTCTGCGTTTTGCATAAATCCCCTCTCCCCGATAATGAGCAAGGGGAACGAAAAGGAATACCCCGCACAAACCTCTGTTCCTATTCTGCGATATAAACCCCTTTTATTCATGCATGCATGCCAAATACTGTAACCATTGCAATCCCCACCCCACCACCACCAAGGGGAATATGGAACTGGCAGGAAATGGGAATAAAAATGGCGCGCTTTGGACCGTGAGCCGCAATAGGATTTTTCTCAATGGGAACCTGGATAACTGAGAACGAAGTAGCATTTTAAGGGCAAGGGGGACCCCACAAGGCCCGATAGATTTGGAGACGCCGACCTCCCCTTCTCGTTAGGCCCCGGCCTCCGCCCCCTCCTCCGCTCAAGCACTAGGCCACCCCGAGCCTTACCTAACAGGACCTCGCGGTCGCCTCACGCTCTATCCGACGAACGCAACGATCTGAATTGTGATTTTCTCACTCAAAGATCACGGTCTGGCCCATATGGCCCCCTCGGCTCTTATATACCTTCCCGTGGCCTTGCGTGGAGTGGTACTATTGGCCCATTTTCTCTCGCTGGAGCCTCCCGATTGGTCGCTTGCCACCAAGCTGGCCGGAACCGATAGGTCCGCTCCGTTCGTGACGTCAGGCCCCCGTCGCGCACCGCTCCGTCAGGCTTGGTTGTGTCGCTTTCCTTCCCCACCCCTTCTCTTTCCTCTCGGCCGTCCTCGAGCCTCATTGGGCCGTCCTACCGGTGTTGCAGTCCAATCAAGGGTTGCTGGATGAGCCAAGCGGAGCGAGCTCATTGGCTGGAATTGGGCGTCATGTTAAAAAAATCTCTAGGCAGGAAGGGTTGGCTCTTTCTGGAAGTTTCTATGGTTACGAGGCCTAGCAGCCTGTTATAGGCGGGGGCAGAAAAAGGCATGGGTTGCTGTGCCTATGGCTGCCACAATGTCTCCGTAGGCAGTACTGAAGGCTGCTTTGCACTGGTTAAAGTGTCGGACTAGGACTGGGGGAGATGCCAGCTGCTATATTCTGTAGGCCACGCAGCTCACTGGTTGACCTGTCATTCTGCTTCAGCCTAGCCTACCTCGCAGGGTTATTGTGAGGGTAAAACGTTGGAACCTCGTTTTCTTCCCTTGAGTTTCCCAGACAAAATATGGCGTATATAATTAAGCAGACATACTGTGTTATATGGTGTCATAACACAGTTCATTCCATGTAGGAGAAAATGGGGAGCCTAAATACAGACTCTTTCTTCAGCCCAACTCATGAGTAGTTAATGGTGCTAGAGAGACAGCAGATTTGCCCTACAACAATACTAGCACCATCCCCTTGTAACGTAAGGGTACACCAACAGACTGCTGCTGCTGTTTTTTGGTGGGATCCAGCCACGTGACTGTAAATTCAGGTTCCACAATCAACAGTGATGGGAGCCCTCCAGCAACAGTTGCAGTATTTGGGACTTTCTGATTAGGGAAAAGGCCAGGAAGAGGTGACACATTTATGTTGTACATGTGAAGGAAAAACTTAAACTCGTAGTAGCAGAGTTTCCAAAAATAGACCAGAGGCAATATTTTATCCAGTACAGTGGTACCTTGGGTTACATATGCTTCAGGTTACAGACTCCGCTAATCCAAAAATAGTGCTTCAGGTTAAGAACTTTGCTTCAGGATGAAAACAGAAATCGTGCGGCAGCGGCACGGCGGCAGCGGGAGGCCCCATTAGCTAAAGTGGTGCTTCAGGTTAAGAATAGTTTCAGGTTAAGAACAGACCTCCGAATTAAGTACTTAAACACAAGGTACCACTGTAGAGCTTTACTTGTGCTGAAGGTAAATATGTCAGGAGTGCTCTGATGGTGTTTCCTGCTTGGCAGGGGGTTGGACTCGATGACCCTTGTGGTCTCTTCCAACTCTATGATTCTATGATTCTATGATTCTATGAAATGAGCATAATGGTCACAAGTCCAAATACTGTACATTCAGGATTGGCACAGTCCATAAAAATCCAGTTGCAGCACTTACAAAAACTTATAAACTTAAGACTAAACCTTAACACTAAGCATTCTATAGTCAGCATGCCCTTAATTGGAAGAGATAAGAGAACTAGTTCAAACCAGCTTCCCAGAAGGTATAACCCAATCATTAACCCTTCTGCTTGCTTCTCTCACATAGAGTAGCTTCCAGAATCCTCGTGTATTAAGGAGAATAGGAAGGATCTCTATACATCAGATCTATACTTTCTGCACTAAGAAATGCAAACTGACAGTTTATAACATTACGCATGGCATGTAGAAAGTGAATAGAGAGTGCTTTTCTCTGTTTCTTGTAATGCCAGAATTTGTGGGCATCCGCTGAAGCTGAATGTTGGAAGATTCAGGAAATAAAAGAAATTGACTTCTTTCTTATGAAACTCACTCCCACATGCGGCAGTGATAGCCACCAACTTAGATGGCTTATTAGACAATTTCATGGAGGAAAAGGCTATCCATGGCTACTAGCCATGATAGACATTCTCTGCCTCTAGATCTTAATTCCAGTTGCTGGAAACTGCAGAAGGGGAGAGTGCTCCTGTGCTCAGGTCCTGCTTGCAGGTTTGCCATTGAGGCATATGGTTGGCCACTGTGAGAAGAGGGTGCTGGACTCAGTGGCGTAGCGTGGGTTGCCAGCACCCGGGGCAAGGCAAGTAATTTGCGCCCCCTAACCCTGAGTGAGCCAGGTAGGGGCAGAGAGCTGCGAGTGCAAGCGTGCCCCCCACCACAGATGCTGCGCCCGGTGCGGCCGGCCCCCCTGCACCCCCCACGCTACGCCACTGGCTGGACTAAATTAGCCACTTGCCTGATCTAGCAAGCTCTTCTTATGTTCTTACTTTTCACCAGAATACTGCAAACAAACCTGTTCCCCATCCCACCCAAAATGGATTTGTTGCAATAAGAAAAGTGACAGCAAACTTAAATGGAAAGTGTGGGCTTACACTTGCTTGACTCAGTGTTGCTTAATGTCCCTGCAAATAAATCGAAATGCATGTTCAATAAATAGCCTATGTCAGGCATAGGCAAACTTGGCCCTCCAGATGTTTTGGGAATACAACTCCCATCATCCCTAGTTAACAGAACCAGTGGTCAGGGATGGCGAGAATTGTAGTCCCAAAACATCTGGAGGGCCAAGATTGCCTATGCCTGGCCTGCAAACTTCCAACTCAATGTGAGTGCTCAATTAACAGGTTGTCTGAAAGTGGCATAACTGTTCATGAGAATGGCAGCCTCGTAAAAACAGTGCAATAACTTGAAGGTATAAGGTGTTGGGAAATATTCAAAATTGCATAAGCTTTCGTGACTAGGGAAAAAATCAACTTGCAATTTCCCCCTTAGTCACAGGTGTAGCAACTCCAGTTGTAGGCGTGCCCCTGCTTCTGACAGTAATTAATGCAAAGGAAAAACTCTTTTCAAACCATTATATCAAGTACTAGCTTGCCAGGGTCCATATTTGCTGGCAACAAATAAACTGTTTTTATGGGTAAGATAATCTTTCTTCTTTATGTCACTGCATAGAGGCAGATAAGACAAGGAAGATCCTCCACACACACACATGCAGTAGTCACACATGATTTTTTACATGAAGTATTCACAGGAACGTCCAAAGTCTGTTTTTATCCGGCCCCTGTGGCAATTTATTCATTGGGGTCAAATCCTTTAAAAAGCTCAGCAACTTTGGGGTAAAATCGAAAAAAAGTCATCCTTCACGCATGTTCACTTCATCAAATCTGGCCCTCTTTGAAAAAAGTTTGGGCATCCCTGGCATAGAATGTCCAACTGAGAGTCCCCATTGAAAAAAACAGACATAACCATCCACTGAAGGGATATTGTTTAGGTTGTGCTTTTGAATCTTAAATACACTTACGGTAGTTTTGCACACTATGGGTGGTATCCAATTAGGCTTGCTTTGCTCTTTTTTTATTTGCACAAAATTTGTGGGGAGGGTAGACAACAGTCACACCATCTTTTCTAGAACTTATATTCTGATTGTTTGCAGAGATACTTCATCAAGCAATTATTATCCATCACTTTCCAGTGCATTTTCCTGTCACTTATTATAAAAATTCTGATGGGATTGGGGAAGCAGGTTTGTTGTGCAAAAGCACCAAATCAACTTCAGTTGCACAACCTGGATTTAAAGCTAGTGTGGTGCAGTGGTTAGTGTTGAATTAGGACCTGGTAGACCAAGTAAATGGCGTTTCTGTGTGCTGCTTTGGTTCACCAGAAGTGGCTTTGTCATGCTGGCCACATGACCCGGAAGCTGTCTGCAGACAAACGCCGGCTCCCTCGGCCTATAGAGTGAGATGAGCGCACAACCCCAGAGTCAGTCACGACTGGACCTAATGATCAGGGGTACCTTTACCTTTACTTAGACCAGGGTTCAAATCCCCTTCATCTATGAAGCTCACTGGATGATTGGGCCATTCACTGTCTCTTAGCTTAATCTACCTCACAGCGTTGTTGCGAGAATAGAACCAGGAGCGGGGAAACCATGTATGCCACTTTGAGCTCCTTGAAGGAAAAGTAGGATATAAATCAAATAAATAAATACATAAATTTGCCAGTATCTGATTGCATCCCACCTGAAAACAACCGTCTGGAAGCCTAAGCCATGCTCAGAGTAAACCTACAGAAGTAAGCAGATGTTTATTTCAATTGGTCTTTTCTGACTTAAGTCAGATACCACCCAGTGGGACTAATATCTGAATAAATGTACATAGTATGAGTCACCCCACAGTTTCATAGTATTGCACCATATCCTGCCATTCAACTTCCTAGCATTCATCCAGGCAGAAGATGAGAGAGCTGTCCTAGGGTTACTTGAGCACAGACTTCCTCAACTTGCTCAGCTGCCTTCAGGAAGAACCTGTGAAGCCTGTATACCTATAAAATATAACAATAAATGAAGATTATATGACTCTAAGTGTTAAATAGTGGGTAGACATGGCAGACGACACAGCGATTTCTCCAAAGCAGCTCTTTAATTTGTAAGCTGGAACAGAACTGAACAGCAAACAGCTCAGCCGGCCTGCTTTTATAGGAGCCGGCTGTCAACATTGTAGCAACAACAACCCAGGGTTTCCCGCCTAAAATAACTGACGTGGACCTACAGTATCCCCCTGCTGGCCCAGGGTGAGAACTTCAGTACATAACACCCCACCCCACCGAGATAAGGCATTAGTTACAATCGTAATGGTTTCCTTATATACAGCACTACACGTAATGGTTCAATTAGGCACAAAAGCATATCGGTTACATTTCCCATACTTAGACCAACAGTGATACATGTCCAACAACATAATTAAATAAGTTGGGCGCTTGGAAACTATGCCAGACCGCTGGGGACTGGTAGCCAAGTCCGGGGGGCCACCCAATTCTTGCTGAGGCTGTGGTGTGACCCTAGGTGGCGTTGAAACCAAATCCCCTGGATCCGCTGCTGTGGGTGGAGCCTCCGCAAGTGGAGTGGTCTGAGTCTGTGGTAAGTCTGGCAGACACTCTGAAGCGGCTTGGTTCGGCTCCACACTGGCAGTTTGCAAGGGAGGTGTAGGTGGAGCCTTGCCATCTGTAAGTGTCTCTTCTGGAGCCACGAGCGCAGTTGGGGGCACCATGGTAGTGTCCAAGTCCCCAACCCTGCGCCTAAGCTGGTCTATGTACCGGCGCCACAAGCGTCCGTCTTCGAGTGCCACCTGGTACGAGCGAGGTCCAGTGACTCCCACTACTGTGGCTGGCACCCAAGGAATGTCCCCCACATAGTTCCGGGCAAAGACCTGGTTTCCTGGAACAAATGACCGTGGCGCGTTGGCACAGCCTGGGGGTTCAGCCATGGCAAAGTCCGGGTGCAGCCGGTCGAGCGGTGACCTGAGGCAGCGGCCCATAAGCAGCTCAGCAGGACTCCGCCCTGTGGCCGCATGAGGGGTGATGTGTTGCACGAACAAGTATTCGGTGACCCGCTCGTGCCAGTCTCCCTGGTCCAGGCGAGCTAGTGCCTCTTTTGCCGAGCACACCATTCTCTCCGCTTGCCCGTTGCTGGATGGATGAAATGGTGCCGTTAGGGCATGGTGGATGCCCAGGCCCAAAAGATACCACTCAAAAATGCCTGACGTGAACTGCGGTCCGTTGTCGGAGACAAGGACATCAGGACACCCATGCGTCGCAAAGAGGCCCCCTCCAGCCATTTGGAATAGGCGTCTACCACTACCATAAAGGTCCGGCCGTGAAAGGGGCCAGCCAGATCGATGTGCACCCTTGACCAGGGTGTTTTTGGCTTCTCCCAGGTGTGTCCCTTAGCTGCCGGTGGTGCAGGCCTTGATTCTTGGCACGCTTGCCAGGCGGACACCCAGGCAGTGATGGCATCGTCCATGTTAGGCCACCAGGCATAACACCGAGCCAACGCCTTCATTTTGACAATTCCCGGGTGGCCAACGTGCAGAACCTCCAGGACGTGTTGACGGAGTCTTTGGGGAATCACGACGTGGTCTCCCCACAGCAGACAGCCGCGATGAGCTGAGAGTTCATGTTGTCTGGTTGCGAAGGGCTGGAACTCCGATGCAAAAGGCCCTTGTGGCCACCCCCTCCACACCCAGTTGAGCACACGGCTGATGGTGTGATCCTGGGCAGATGCAGAGGCCACAGTGGCAGCCGATACAGGCGCTGTCGGAAGATCCTCAATCAAGAGGAGCGATGAAGCTGCAGCCGGGTCTTCCACAAACGCTGGAAGAGGGCAACGGCTGAGGGCGCCAGCATGGCCCATCAATTTCCCCGGGCGATGGATGAGCCGGTAGTGGTAGGCAGCCAGGAAAACAGTCCATCGTAGCATGCGCGGCGAGAGGACCGGTGGAGTTGGACGATCACTGGCGAGGAGGCCCAGGAGCGGCTTGTGGTCAGTGATGAGGTCAAAAGTCCTGCCATAGAGGTATTCATGGAACCTCTTCACTCCAACCACAAGTGCCAGTGCCTCCTTGTCGAGCTGGCTCTAATTCCGTTCTGTCGGAGATAGCGTCCTGGAAAAGTAGGCAAGTGGTGCTTCTCTTCCGTCTGGAAAACGGTGACTAAGGACAGCGCCGATGCCAAAAGGTGAGGCATCACAGGCAAGGACCAGCGGCCTGGATTCACTGTACTGTACCAGCACACTGTCCGATGAAAGGAGAGCCTTGACCACGTTGAAGGCCGCCATCTCCCGATGACCCCAGGACCAAGGCGTCTTTGTGCTGAGGAGTCAGTGAAGAGGCTCAGCCACCGTGGCTTTGTGGGGCAGGAACATGTTATAAAAGTTCAGCAGCCCCAGGAACGCCTGCAACTCCGTCTTGTTCTTTGGGATGGGGGCCTGCTGGATAGCGCGGATCTTGGATGAGGTCGGGTGAAGGCCAGAGGCGTTGATAAGATAGCCCAGGAACTCTACCTGTGGAACGGCGATCTGGCACTTCTCCCTCTTTACCTTGAGCCCGGCCTCTTGGAACCTGGTCAGCATGGCACGGAGGCGCTCGAACAGCTGCTGATGTGAGTCTGCGGACACCAAGACATCATCAAAATATGGTACCACACCCAGAAGCCCTTGCAGGAGACGCTCCATAAGGCTTTGGAAGATGCCAGGAGCCACACTCACCCTGAACTGCAAGCTGCAGCAACGGAATGCCCCTCGGTGGGTGACGATCATCTGGGCTTCAGCAGTGGCATCATTGACAGGCAGTTGTTGATAGGCTTGGGCAAGGTCCAGCTTAGCGAAGACCTCACCCTCACCCAGGGAATGCAGCAGGTGTTGGACAACAGGAACCGGATAAGCATGCTGCTGAAGTGCCTTGTTGATCGTGCACTTGTAGTCAGCGCAGATTCTCACTGACCCGTCTGGTTTGACAGGCGTGACGATGGGGGTTTCCCACTTGGCGTGGTCAACCGGCTCCAAAACTCCTTGGGCGATCAGCTTGTCCAGTTGTTTGTCCACCTTAGCCTTGAGAGCAAAGGGAACCCGGCGTGGCTTTAGCTTGATGGGGGCGACTTGTGGATCAAGGCTAAAGGAGATGGGCGTACCTGTATATTGCCCCAAAGTGCCGTCAAAACCTCGGCAAAGTCTTTGACCAGACCCTCAGTCTCTGCGTTAGAGATGCAGTTGATGCCGGTGACTTCCGGGCCGAGGGCATCAAACCAGTATAGCCCTAGGAGGCTTGGCCGCTGACCTTCGACCACCACCAACCGGAGCAGGCCCGAAAAATCCTTGAAGGTGATCCGGAACCGGCCAACGCCTACCACGGGAATGTCCTTTCCCTGGTAGTCTCTCAGGTGTACGCGGTGAGAGTCGAGTTGCCTTTTGGACACTCTGGGTACCAGTCTTTTGATGGTGCTCCAAGACACGATGGACAGGGCAGACCCAGTGTTGATCTCCATGTCACATGGAGCTCCTTCAATGAGCACCGTGACGTTCAGCTTGCGTCGCGTAGGCGAGTCGGTTTGGCCAATCGTGGTTCCAGACGGGCAGTGGCAGTTGGTGAGAGCGAAACAGCTTCCCTTGGCAGACTGGACTTGCGAGTCGGTGAAGGGCGGGTGTCAGACGGAACCGATCGGCAGACCTTAGCGATGTGGCCCCTTCTGGAACACTTCCTACAGATGGCGTCTCTGAATCAACACTTGGCACGGGAATGGTTGCCTCTGCAGCCGGCACATTCCGGTTGGCCCTTGGACTTCTGTTGGAACTTCCTGCGCTCCCGCTTTGTCTGGTGCACGTCATCGTCTTCACTGGAGGATGCCTCATCACTGCTGGCCTTTTCATGATGCACTGGAACTGGCTTCCTAGCAAGACGCGGACTGCTGGACTTGCGGATCTCCTGGGCGGAGCGTTCAGCAGCTTTCGAGGCCACAGCCTCCTCAATGGCTTTCTGTAGCGTGAGGTCTGGCTTGGCAAGGAGACGCCGTTGCAGATGGGTGTCCCGGACCCCACAGACGATTCGATCCATCAGGGCATCGTCTAAGTCTCGGAACTCGCAGTGCATTGCAGCCTGTCTGAGGGCAGTGGTGTAGTTGCTGATTGACTCCCCCTCTGCCTGGTTCCGGTAGTAAAACGCATGGCGGGCAGCAATCTTGGACGGCTTTGGCGCGTAGTGGTTGTGGAGCTTCTCTTGGATCGTGTCCCATGGTGTTGCCTGGACTGCTTCAGGCGCAACCAATGCTCGGGCCATCTCAAACACCTCAGGCCCACAGAGGCTGAGGAATAGGCCCCGCTTCCGTTCATTTGATACTGCTGTCAGCTCGTTGGCTTGGAAATAGCAATCGAACTGAGCGAGGTAGGAGTCCCATGATTCAGAGGCTGGCGCAAACGGCAGTAGAGGCACAAGTGAAGCCATGATTCCGATGCCGGCGTGAAGGGCGATGGATGGAACACAGTGCTCTAGCCAGAACAGTCAGCTCTGAATTGGTTCTGTCCAGTGATTTCGCTTAGTGATTTCGCTCTGTGATTCAGCTCAGTTCAGAGGATGGCCGCATCTGGCTATGCTCTGATGTCCACCGATCCCATCCTCGTCGCCAGTGTTAAATAGTGGGTAGACATGGCAGACGACACAGCGATTTCTCCAAAGCAGCTCTTTATTTTGTAAGCTGGAACAGAACTGAACAGCAAACAGCTCAGCCGGCCTGCTTTTATAGGAGCCGGCTGTCAACATTGTAGCAACAACAACCCAGGGTTTCTCGCCTAAAATAACTGACGTGGACCTGAGTGAAAACTATCTACAGTATCCCCCTGCTGGCCCAGGGTGAGAACTTCAGTACATAACACTAAGATTCTATAATTCTATGATTCTAAGAGAAGTTAAATTTGGCTTAATGCCACTAATGTGCACATCTTCCTCCTAGCTGTTGTTGTTAACCCTCTGGAGGATAAAACAGAGGTAATTCTACCTTTGAAAAAAAGCAGTGTTATATACATATATATATCTATGCCACATAATTAAATAGGATTAACAGTCATTCCATCTTCCTAAGGCATAGGTGTAGCCTGAATTTATGGGGGGGGGGGCAGAACCTCAGTTAATTAAGCATTTTTATTGTTTTACTTGATCTGTGGGGGCAGCTGCCCCCTTCCCCCTCCTGGATGTGCCCAAGCCCAAGGAATCCTGAGAGCTATAGTTCTGCAGTGCCGGGGATCTTTAATGGAGATGTATCAGTCTTCTCACAAACTAGAATTCCCATAATTTGATGGAAGAAAGCATGACAGTTAAAACTTTGATAAGCTTGTTGTGTCACTATGCAGTCCTCATACAAATTACTTCTGCTCAACAGGATACGAGAGTTACGCTCTATTCTGGGGACCCACACACTACTTCTCATTCAAGGGGAAATAAGGGAGGCAAACAACAGCTGGAAGTTACAGCAACAATTTAACATCAAACTACTGGCTGTTGTGAAATGTGCCATGTGGAAAGTAAACAGCCTTCAGTCATTCCTTCTGTGAACTGATTTGTTGCTTAACAATAAAAACGCATGAGACAAACCATGGTATCCAGAGCAAAGTCCCCCTTAGTCTAGCATCCTGCATTCCCACAGTGGCTACCCAGATATCTATGGGGAGCCCTGAAGGCAAATATGAGCACCACATATTCGTGTTGTTTTCCAGCAAGGTATTCAGATGCGTATCTGAATCCTTGCTTTAAACTTTCAAAGGAGCCTTGCCAATTTGATGCCTTCCAGACGCTCTGAACTACAACTCCCATTAGCCTCAGACAGTATGGCAGCCAGTTGTCCAACAAAACCTTGGGGAAGCCACCTGGTGGTCAAAGCCTACTTTAAGAATGCCCAGTCAGATAACCTGGCTGGGTAATTATTTTGGGCAAGGGGAAAGCTGATTTGGGGTAAGAAAGAGAGAATGGGATGGGAGGTTCTGGTTACCATCTGCTCTTGTCCCACCCACCACTATTGCCAGCTGTGTAGATTACAGCCCCAAATGGGAGAAGGGTTGTGTGTCCTGCTCCTTGCAGTACACAATCCCTCTCTAACACACCACGTTATATCTCCAGCCTTTTTGCAAGTGCCACCGAAAGGCCTTAATGGTGCTACAAACACAATAACTGCAGAACCAATTCAGATTAATGTGCTTGGCTCTTCTTTGCCTAGAAAGAAAACTGCTTTCTACACACACTTTAAACTACCTGTTTGATGTGTGCAGAACTCTGTGAATACATCACAAAATGATTATTTTTCACCCAAGCATGTGGTGCTGAGCCTCAGAGCCGAGGATGCAGATATGCTTCTTTTTTCTGCCAGTTGTCTTTCAAGGTGCTAGCCTCTCCTACCAGCCCAACATATTCAAAAGCCAAGACTGAATCCAAGAGAGAAAATGTGCCTTAGCATATGGTTACCAGATTTTTTTCAATGAATCCAGGGACACTTTTTTTTTTTGTTTAATCTGAGAAGCAACAGGGAGTCAGTAGTGGGGATGGTGAGGCAAAAGACCCTGGGGCCAAGCAGACATGCATATTGTATAAAGGTGCAAAGCCCTTATTTCGCACCCTGTGAAACATAAATGCACAGAGTTTTTTAAAAACTGGGCAACGGCTGGCCGGCCACAACCCCCAAGTCTCCCTCAATTAGTCAGAGGGGGAAGGGGGCAGGAGATTGGGGGAGGCTTGGGAGTCACAGGCACATGGTGTGCCATTGCCCAGTATTTAAAAAAACTCTGCACCTTGCCTGGCAGAGAAACCACACGCGTTGCACCCCTCCTGGGCAATGGCACACCACCCACCCACGACTCCTGAGCCTTCCCAGATCAGTCAAAACAAAGGGGGAAGTGGGCAGGAGATCTGTACCGCTAGACGTCCCCGGTTCCCCTTTGGCAGTGGTGGCGGCAGAGGCAGTCAGTAGCCTGGAGCCAGCCTGGTAGCTCATTTGCCTCTGGCTGGCTTCAGGAGCTGCTCGTGGCCATGGTGCCTGCCATTTGTCCTCTCTGGAAGTCCCCATATGGTGTGTTGTGCAGAAGACATGTCATGTGGGGACTTCTGGAGAGGAAAAATGGCGAGCGCCACAGCAGTGAGCAGCTCCTGAAGCCAGCCAGAACCAAATGCGTTACCAGGCTGCTGAGGCTGCCACTGCCACGTTTCCCGGGGACAGATCTGCAAATCTGGGGACATTCTGGGGACGGAATTTGTCCGGGGACAGATTTGCAAATCCGAGGACTGTCCCCGGGAACCGGGGACGTCTGGTAACTCTACCTTAGCAGGCACTCATAAAATACTATATAAAGCAAGCATCAAGATTGGAGCTGTTGAGGGATGGGTGTTGAGTATCAACTAATTGGGCCCAAGCTGCCTTGGTCACTGAAAAGCCAATAAATGCCATAGACAGAGGAGATTCCCATAATCACTCATTTATTCAGCTGAGTAAAACAGCAGGGGAGCCACACTCACTAGTGTGATGATGAAGCCGCACCAAACAGCTTTTCTTCTTACTTTTTATAGGCATCCCCCCTTCTTTCCCCCCTTTTGTTTTTTTAAAAATAAATAATATTTATTACTTTTCCAACAATTAAAACACTACATAGAAGAAATAAAAATGGACAATACAATACAAAAACACTACATAACACTAACACTAACCCCTAACACTAACACATTAAACTAACAAAACAAAACAAAAACAATTTAAAACACATCAAACAATTTCAATATCTTATCTTCCATTCACTTATTTTAACGACCTCCTCACACCTCCCTTTTTGTATTCTACTTCTATTAATTATTTCAGCAATTCCTTTCCATCTTCCTCTGTTTTCTATCCTATAGTTATCTTAAGACATTCTAACCTTATTTTTTCCTTTAACACTCTATTAATCTGTTTATACTTAATTCCTTATAACATTTCTACTAAAGCCATATAACTTCATTCCAACTTTGTTCTAACATTCATTAATTTTACAGTATTTCTGTAGATAGTCTTTAAACTTTTTCCAGTCTTCTTCCACCGACTCTTCTCCCTGGTCTCGGATTCTGCCAGTCATTTCCGCCAGTTCCATATAGTCCATCAACTTCATCTGCCATTCTTCCCGGGTGGGTAAATCTTGTGTCTTCCAATACTTCGATGAGTATTCTTGCTGCTGTTGTTGTATACATAAAAAAAGTTCTATCCTTCTTTGGCACCAATTGGCCGACCATGCCCAGGAGAAAGGCCTCTGGTTTCTTCAGGAAGGTATATTTGAATACCTTTTTCATTTCATTATATATCATCTCCCAGAAAGTCTTAATCCTTGGGCATGTCCACCAAAGGTGAAAGAATGTACCTTCAGTCTCATTACATTTCCAACATTTATTATCGGGCAAATGGTAAATTTTTGCAAGCTTGACTGGTGTCATGTACCACCTATAAATCATTTTCATTAGATTTTCTCTTAGGGCATTACATTTTGAGGTTCCTTGCGCTAATCAAAACAGGACACCCTTCCTGGATACCTTGAAGGGGAGAGTTGCCTGGCAGAGGGAGGTTTTCCTGAAAATCACCTAGCAACGTTAACTGGTCTTCACATATTTGTGGCTCATCCTCCTAAATTCTAAAGCAGGCAGTTTTTCACAGAAGCAAAATGGCATCAGTTAGGCCAAAACAAAACAAAACACCAGGACAAGAACAGACCTCTGTGGCTTTTCCTGAGACCCCACAGGGGGATCTTTTATAATTTTGGGGAGAGGACAAATGGGTGTGGAAATGTGCACAGAGCAGCTCACTGATTTCAGAAGTGGAACGCACTGGAGTCAGAGAATGTACAACTCACACCCAGCTTCTATGACTTCATTTCTACCTACTGTTCAGATGTGAGATATAATTATGATTAGTCCTAAAGTCAGGGTGGGGAGCCTCAGGGTCAGGAGCCAAATACAGTCTCCACACATATTTTGCTGGTCTTAATAACTTCCTTCCAGGCCCTTCCTGTCTCCACTACCCTTTAATGTTTTTGTCTGGCTGGAATATGTCATTGAACTATGATATTGCCTCTTTCTTGTCTGGATGGAAGTGTGTGTGTGTGTGTAGAAATTTTCCACTTTTGCACACGCCGGTTATTCTACTTGCTTTTGCCTCTGGCCGTGCTCTGACTCCCTGTTACAGTGGTATCTTGGTTTTCGAATGTCTCTGTTGATGAACGTTTCGGTTTTTGAACACTGTAAACCCGGAAGTAAGTGCTTTGGTTTTTGATCACTTTTCGGAAGTCAAACATGTCATGTGGCTTCCGTATTCAGTTTTCCATATTGAGTTTTTGGTTATCAAACATTTCGGTCTTCTGGAATAGAACGGTCTTCTGGAATAGATTATGTTCGAAAACCAAGGAACCACTGTACATCCAAACCATGAAGAATGGTCTGCTGCCCCTTCACAAACCACGATCAGGAAGCCAACAGCAAACCATAGCTAGAGATCATTACTTTCCTGGGAGCAAGAAGCTCTGATTCCTGGTTTGGATGTAGCTAAATGCCAAGGCATCTGGGTGCATTTACCTTATTTGTACCAGGGGAGAAGTGAAGTGAGCTGCATGTTTCAGCACACTGCTTATTCACAATAAACCACAATGAGCCAGAAAGTCTGGCTTATTGTGATGTGAGGAAAAAAGAGAACTTGTTCTGACGTATGCATCTGGGGCTGTGATTTTGGCCAGACATTAAAAGGTATTTTCCAGATGTTACTAATGGTTCAGCAGTGGAACAGATTGCTTTGGAAGGTGTCAAACTCTCTTTTGTTAAGAGTTCTTTAGGTAGATGCTGGATGGCTACCAACTGTATCAGCAGATTTCCTGCGTCGATGGGGTTGGACTAGATCTTTTAGATCTGTTCCAACTCTGCTCTTATTTCCTTGTCCGCAAAACTGGCACCAAAAAGCAAGCAAGCAAGCAAGCAAGCAAACAAACAAACAAACAAACAAACACCACAATTGTGTGCTCCCTCGCCCCTAACCCTGTATACTGTGGAAGAACCAAAGTTGAATACATACCAAATTATTTTTGGATGCATCTTAGCGAGAGAGCCATCATTTGTAGTTGTGCTGTGATGGGTGTTGCCTTTTTGGCAGACTCACGGTTTCCATTTGAAGTTTTAAAACACACCTGCCTGATACCTATTGAGATAATCATTGTCCTTAGGCCAGTGGAAATCTCAAGTAGGAATGTTAAAATCTCAAAATATACCGTAATTCTTCACCATTGTTAGCAGACCTTGAGTGAATTAGATCGAAACAATCAGTTACAAGTTTATGGAGTTCAAAGGCTTTATTAATGCATAAACAAGTTACAGTTACAGAGAATGAGAGAAATAGCAGACATCTTGTATCAACAAGTTGGGGAGAACAACAAAATGGCTCAGGTTTTAGGGGAGGAACCGATTTAAGAGATAGAGACTACAGTCATACCTCAGGATAAATACGCTTCAGGTTGAGTGCTTTCAGGTTGCGCTCCACGGCGACCCAAAAGTAACGGAACATGCTACTTCCGGGTTCCGCCGCTCACGCATGCGCAGATGGTAAAAATGACGTCACACGCATGTGCAGAAGTGGTGAAACGCAACCCGCGTACGCGCAGACGCGCTGTCGCATCTTACATTCTGTTTGGGATGTGAACGGGGCTCCAGAACGGGTCCCGTTTGCATCCCGAGGTACCACTGTACAAGCAGAGGTTGGCTAGATCATTAGACAAAAAGTGTCCTCATTCAGGCACCTTTAAAGTACAGTGGATGCTCGGGTTGCAAATGTGATCCATGAGGGATGCATGTTCGCAACCCGCAGCAGCACGTCTGCGCACATGCAGGTTGTGATTTGGCGCTTCTGCGCATGCGCAACCGCCGGAACCCAGAAGTAACCTGTTCCGGGACTTCTGGGTTTTGGTGCGTCCGTAACCCGAAAAAAACACAACCTGAAGCGTCTGTAACCCGAGGTATGACTGTAACACATTATTATTATTATTATTATTGTTAGTAGTAGTAGTAGTATACTGCCCTATGCCTGGGGGTCTTAGGGTGGTTCACAGAATAAAATGCATGCATTAACTACAATCTAGCACCCTAAAAAGTGCTAGCACTTTTCTCCCTGAAGTGCTGGATTTTTCCTTTCAGGGAATGTTGTCATGTTTGAAGCAGGTGTTACCTATAGTGGAGGAATTTCACACCTGGTTATTTGAAAGACAGATTGCACTCACATGGGCGTAGCTGAACTTTAAGATCATCCCCAGGAACCCTGCTTGCCTTTTGATAAGGTCAGAATGAAATGTAACTAGACTGGTCAGATGGAAAAGAGGACAGAGCTTTAACAGTTATGTAGAAGAGGGAATTTCAGCAGATGTAATAATAATAATAATAATAATAATAATAATAATAATAATAATAATTTATTTATACCCCGTCCTTCCCAGTTCAAAAACTGGGCTCAGGGCAGCTAACAACAAATTTAAAACACTTTAAAACCCTTAATTATAAAAGCAGCATAAAATACAGTATAAAAACATGAATAACAATAAAAATCAAAAATCAATTAGATAATCCCCAGGGCTAGCTGGCTGAATTGGTCAGACTTGGGCCAGCGAGGAGGCCAGGGGAGAATTAACTGTGGGGTCTCAGAGCGGGTGATCTTCATAAAAGGGGAGGGGGAGGGAAGAGAAGGGAAATAAAAGATCAGGCTGAATTCAAATTAAAGGCCAGGCAGAATAGCTCTGTCTTACAGGCCCAACGGAAGGAGGTTAAATCCTGAAGGGCCCTAGTCTCATGGGACAGAGCATTCCACCAGGTCGGAGCCATCACTGAAAAGGCCCTGGCCCTGGTGGAGGATAGTCTGACTTCCTTAGGGCCCGGGACCTCTAAACTATAGTTATTCATGGACCTTAAGGTCCTCTGCGGGGCATACCAGGAGAGGCGGTCCCATAGATACGAGGGCCCTAAACCAGAAAGGGCTTTAAAGGTCAAGACCAGCACCTTGAACCTGACCCTATACTCCACCGGGAGCCAGTGCAACTGGTAAAGCACTGGGTGAATATGCTCCCATGGCAGGGACCCCACGAGGAGCCTCGCTGCAGTATTCTGCACCCACTGGAGTTTGTGGGACAGTTTCAAAGGCAGTCCCGTGTAGAGCGAATTACAGTAGTCAAGCCTGGAGATGACCGTCGCATGGATCACTGTGGCCAGATCGGGGCGGGAAAGGTAAGGGACCAACTGCTTGATGCAGCGAAGGTGGAAAAATGTCGCCTTGGCTGTTGTCGTAACCTGCGCCTCCATGGAAAGGGAGGTGTCAAGGATTACACCCAAACTCTTAACGGAAGGCAATGGCACTAATTGGGCCCCCGCAAGAGAAGGGAGTTGGTCCCTCATCCCCATGCCATCCCGACCCAGCCAGAGGACCTCTGTCTTTGAAGGATTTAGTTTCAATCGGCTCCCATGAAACCACCCACCACAGCCTCCAAGCATTTGGTCAGTGTCTTTGGGGCTGAGTTGGTGTGGCCATCCATCAGCAGATAGAGCTGAGTGTCATCAGCATATTGGTGACAACCCAGCCCAAAGCTCCGGACAATCTGGGCAAGGGGGCGCATAAATATGTTAAAAAGCATTGGGGAGAGGATTGTGCCCTGCAGCACTCCACACACCAAGGAGTGGCACGAGGACACCTCCCTCCCTAGTGCCACCCACTGTCTGCAACCAGAGATAAAAGAGCACAGCCATTGTCGGGCTGTGCCCTGTATCCCCATGTCAGCAAGTTGGTGGTCCAGAAGAACATGATCGATCATATCAAAGGCTGCTGACAGATCTAAGAGAATCAGCAGTCCCGACCCGCCTTGATCCAGTTGTCTATGGAGATCATCTGTTAGGGCGACCAGAGCCGTCTCAGTCCCGAAACCAGGACGGAAACCTGACTGAAATGGATCTAAAGCCGATGTTTCCTCCAGAAACCTGCCAAGCTGTTCAGCAACCGCTTTCTCAATTACCCTACCCAGATACGGAAGATTCGAAACTGGGCGGTAATTGGACAGATCTAAAGGATCTAATGAAGTTTTCTTTAAGAGCGGACATACCACCGCTTCCTTCAGCTCCCCTAGGAATGTAGATTGCATGACAAGCAGCAATGGTGTATGACAGCCAGTGTGGTGTTGTGCTTATGGTGTTGGATTAAGACCTGGGAGACCATGGTTCAAATCATGGTTCAGCCAGGAAACTCATTTTGAACTAGTCACACTCTTTCAGCACTAACCTATGTCACAGACCTGTTGTGAAGACAGAGTGGTGTTTTTTTTGGGGGGGGGGGACCACAAGAAGGAAAGGTATGGATACAGATGCAAGGTAAAGGTAAAGGGACCCCTAACCATTAGGTCCAGTTGTGACCGACTCTGGGGTTGCGCCGCTCATCTTGCTTTATTGGCCGAGGGAGCCGGCGTACAGCTTCCAGGTCATGTGGCCAGCATGACTAAGCCGCTTCTGGCGAACCAGAGCAGCGCACGGAAACACCGTTTACCTTCCTGCCAGAGCGGTACCTATTTATCTACTTCCACTTTGACGTGCTTTTGAACTGGTAGGTTGGCAGGAGCAGGGACCGAGCAACCCTGTCGTGGGGATTCAAACAGCCGACCTTCTGATCGGCAAGTACTAGGCTTTGTGGTTTAACCCACAGCGCCACCCGCATCCCTTGGATACAGATGTAGTGAGGACTTAAAAAAACAACAACTGTACAAATGATCAGAGTATTAAAAGCTAATGTAGTCTCTGTCTTAATTTGACATGATTTTTAAAGGGGGGGAAGGATGGGGGAAGGAGCAAAGAAAGTATAGAAAAATGCTCCAGTGAGTTAAAAAAAAAAGTTATGTCATTATAATTTATTGTCCATCTTTCCACCCCATAGGCCCCAGGGCGGGCGAGTACAACATTGAAACACACAGAACACTAAAATAGTAGCACAATGTGAAATCACAGCATTCCCCCCCATCCTAAATATGGTACAGCCCCCTCTAACTAACCCCCTTATTTATAGCATGTGTTTTAAAATTCAATTAAAATTTAGCTGTTATACATACAGAGAATTTAAATTCTGTTATTGTTTCCTTCCCTTCCCAATGTTTTCAGCTGTTCCTGTTTTAACTGTAAGTCGCCTCCGGTCCCTTTCAGGGAGAAAAGCGGGGTACGTATAAATGAATGAAAACAATGAACGAACGTAGCAAGAACTCCGGAGGACGAAACAGTTTCCCCGCCTTCGGGGCGTGGCGTCCCGCCCCTTCTCCTTTGAGTGACTGCACTTGCAAAGCAATTCAACGCCCTTGCTGCAGCTGCCGCCGCCACTGCCCCCTGCTGGCTACGCAGGTGGCGCGCACCCTTCCTTCCCAGGACGACAGTATTTATACCAGCCGCTCCAGGGCGCTCCCCTCTATCCCGCATGCGCAGTGTCTGGTTTGGGAAGCGAGAGGGAGAGTGAAGGAGCGTCTTGGTGTGGCGGCGGCGGCGGCGGCGGCCCTGCTGGAAGGAGCTCGCGCAGGGCGGCGGACCCGGAGAGACCCAGGCAGCGGCGTCCTCGCCTCACAGGTTGGTGCCCTTAGGCTGGGTAAGGCCCGTACCAGGCCGTCCCCCCTCCTCTCAGTAGTCCTGCCCGCCCTCGCAGCGCCGGGCCCTGCCGTGAGGGGGCTGCCCGAGGTGGGGCTGGTGAAGTTGGGGGGGTGGGGTGGGATAAGAGGCACACAATGGGTGTAGAGTCCGGCCTGGGCAAAAGAAGGGGCGGACCTGGGCTAGTTTGCGGCGACGGCGGCAGCAGCCCACCCCGCCCCGCTTTATCTCAGTCTTACACCGAGCCCAGTGTTGTCGACACTGGCTGGCAGTAGCTCTGCGGGGTTTCGGAGACGCCGCTGGGGGTTGAACCCGGGACCTTCTGCGCGCGGGGGGGCGGCGGGGAGGGTGCTCTGCTACTAAGCGAACGGCCCCTAAAGCCCCGCCGTGTCGTTTTCCTCTCCGCTGTCCCGCACGCCCCATATTTCGCTTTGGCATCCCTTTACGTTCTCTCTCTCTCCCCCCCCCCCCGCCTCCCTACACTCCTCCCTTCAGCCTAAATTCAAGATACTTCTGTCCCCAACCCCACCCCAGGCTTTTTTTTTTTTTTTTTGCATTGCCTTCTTTACAGCTTGCACGTGACCGCCTATTTTATCTCCCCTCTCCATATTTTGCATTGGCTTCCCGTCCTCTTACCTAGACTACGCCCTCTCCCCTTTCAGCCGAAAATCAAGGTGTTCCTATCCCACCTCGTGATTGTCAGCTTCCCCACCCCGCCCCCAATTTTGCAAAGATAGCAGCCACCTGGCCTTGCTTCCTTCTTTTTTTTTTTTTTATAAAGCCATGCAGGTCTTATTCCTTACCCTTTCAGTGTCTGGTCAGACTATTCACACCATTGACATTGCATCCTACCACCCCACCCCCTAGTCTACAGCCCCTTTAGCTTAAAGGTAAAGGTAAAGGTACCCCTGCCCGTATGGGCCAGTCTTGCCAGACTCTAGGGTTGTGCGCTCATCTCACTCTATAGGCGGGGAGCCAGCGCTGTCCGTAGACACTTCCGGATCACGTGGCCAGCGTGACAAGCTGCATCTGGTGAGCCAGCGCAGCACACGGAACGCCGTTTACCTTCCCGCCAGAGCGGTACCTATTTATCTACTTGCACCCGGAGGTGCTTTTGAACTGCTAGGTTGGCAGGCGCTGGGACCGAACGATGGGAGCGCACCCCGCCGCGGGGATTCGAACCGCCGACCATGTGATCGGCAAGTCCTAGGCGCTGAGGTTTTACCCATAGCGCCACCCGCGTCCCTAGCGCCACCCGCGTCCCTACAGGCTAAAGGCAGGCTATTTTTTCCTCACTTTGTCAATTATTGCCACTGTTGCACTGACACACATACAACCTGCTTTCCTTACATTTTGCATTTGCTTACCCCATCCTTTCAACTTCTGATCAGGTTACACCTTGACCTATATGCATTTATCTCAGAAGTAATTTAGCTCTTATATGTCCTTCCTCTGTCACGAATTAGGCGTCCCTCCTCCATATTTTGCATTGACATCCCCTCCTTTCCCTCTCAGGCCCTACAACCAACACCATACCTTGTGGTCCTCTTGTTGTTGAACTCCAGTTCCCATCAACCCCTAGCCAACTGTACTGGTGGTGAGTGATGATGAGAGTTGTAGTCCAAGAACACCTGGAGGGCCATAGGTTCCTCATCCCTGCTGTGTGAAGAATCTGCTTCAGGCCATCACACAGTCTAGTCCCAGCATCCTGTTTTCAGTGTCCTCCCTCAGTTTAATTCTCGGGTCAGAGCATTCCTTCCCTCCCTTATGTGTTAATAGTTTTCATCTATATTTCAACTAACTTATTCTACTCTTTGTGCATCTACCCCCACTTTAGTCTAAAGTCAGAATCTTTATTTTCTCTTTGCCAGTTAGGATTGTCCCCTGCTGTGTTGTTCTATGACATATTTCCCTCTTCTTGTTGCAGAAAAGGAATTTTCCTCCAATCTTCAAACTTGTAAGGCTCTGAAGAAAAAGTGTGGGGTAGAAGAGTCCTCCAAATTGGAGGGTGGTGGTAGTGATGGGGGCTGCTGGAGAGAGGGAGCGAATGTGTTCTTAATTTCTAGTTCTTAATTTCTAGGTAATAAAGCTCGAAGCACTTCCCCCCAAAAGAGAAAATTCTGTCTGAGATACAGTCATACCTTGGCTTGAATGTGCTTCAGGTTGAGCGCTTTCAGGTTGGACTCCGCTGCAACCCGGAAGTAACGGAGCGTGTTACTTCCGGGTTTCAGCGCTCGTGCATGTGCAGACGCTCAAAATGACGTCATGCACATGTGTGGAAGCAGCAAAACGCCGCACGCATAGACTCGCCAATCCGCTGTCGCGTTTTAAGTTCTATTCAGGATGCGAATGGGGCTCCAGAATGGATCCTGTTCGCATCCCGAGGTACCACTGTACTAGAGTTTCTTCCCATCTGAGATGACAGTAGTTTGGCATAGATGGGGTCATGGTCTGGCTCAGAATCAGGCAGGTTCACAAAGTCAATCTCTGGTAGGTTCAGAGTGGACAGAAGGAAGCACTGCTTCACACTGTGTGTAATTAATGTAAGGAATTCAGGGCCACAGCATGTGGTGGGTGATTGGCAACCTCTGGCTTAGATAGCTTTATTTCTAAAATTATGGAAGATAAATCTGTGGATGAGGCAGGTGCTGTAGTTCAGTGGCAAACACTATGTTTGAATGCAGGGCATCCCAGTTCAATCTCCAGCAGATCATATTGGGCACGGGGGGAGAAATGGGACATGCTGGCTGAGATGTTCAAGAGCTGCTGCCAGTCAGAGCAGGTAATATTATGCTTGATGGGCCAATGACCAGACTCTGTTTTAAGGTAGCTTCAAATGATCAAAGCCATTATAACCCCCTGGAGCCTCCATGTTCAAAGGCAGTGGGTCCATAAATACTAGATGGATGTGTCTTAGGTGGCTACAAGTTGGAAGCAGTGTTAGACACTCAGGCATATAAGCTAATTATCCCATCCCAATAGTGAAATTATCCCTTCCTGTTTGCAGGCAGTAAAATGAGGCGGAACCATTTTGCCAAAAATTATGAGGTGTGGGGAGGAGAAATTATCCCAGTTTATTGTGGGCATTTGTTCTCATTTGAAGCATCATGGCTTTTTTTTTATTTATTTGCAAATTCATTTTATTTAATCTGTTTCTATCTCAACCTTCCACCTGAGGGAGTCCAGCTCTGTTGGCAGACTAGCCATCATTTTGCAATCCCCACATTACCCTGGGTGCAGCATTGTTTCAGGGTATTGGTGGTGGTGGGTAGCAAAGTCTGTTGGAAGAAGCTCTATTTTAGGTGTCAAAATGGTTCTTTTTGTGGGAGAAAGCAAACAGGAAAATTATCAGATAAAACATATTCTATGTTCCACAGTTCCACAAAAGTGTTACAGAGGTTTGTTTTGCATATTTCTGGTATGCTAAGCAGGGAACAAAATTATTGCTCTCCAAGCAGAAAGGGGCAAACCTCACGTGTGTGCTTATCAGACAAAGGAGGTAGTGGGGTTTTAAAGTGGCAACTAGTTTGTTCATATGAAAGTGATTTTGAGAATTCATCCATGACATACAAACATTGTTAGACATGGGAGATGATGTCAGAAGGTAACATAAGCTGCCATCTAGCATTGTTTATACTGACTGGCAGCAGCTCTCCCAAGAATTCAGGGCGGGTTCTCTCCCAGACCTACCTGAAGATGCTAGGGATTGAACCCGAGACCCTCTGCATGCAAAGCAGATGTTCTGCCACTGAGCCACAGCCCCTCTGGAGAGTGCCAGGTTGGCAAATTCTGCTTATGTAGGATTTCCTGTCTCTCATCCTAGCACTGAACTTCAACTTTGCTTCAGCAAGGTGGTTGCTTTATATGCCTTCAGACACAGCCCCAGGGACTTTAGGAGAAAGGTGAACACCTGGGTCTGAGTGATCTTAAATTGGAATATAGCTGTCTTTCTACTTATAAGATTCATGTTAAGATTTGTTGTTGTTTTTTGTTCATTACTCTGTTTAGTAATGTGTCAAGTTGTGTAGTAGAGATGATGCAGAGAAGGGTAGCATGGATGATGATCTTCTGCCTTATTTGGAGGAGCTGGTGCAGGCCACAAAGGAGGTTTTAAATTTATACTAACCATTACTGTGTTCTAGGTGATGAGAATTTACTACATATTGCAAAATTACTGCACCATCTCTCCCAGAGGCTGATTAGCCATCCTTTATCTGCTCTCACATAAAATTTGAGAGAGAACAAATTTATGATTATGCTACTATCCTCTAGTTACATACCTTGTCCTCTTTGAATACAATGGAAGTGATACTATTCACTGTGGATTTATGATTTTCATCCTGTAAAAATCGTATTAGGTATATTTGTAGCAATGTGGCCTTTTTCTGTCTGTTGATGGTTGAAGACAGGTTGTAACTAGCCACTTACTTGCTTGGTCTCATATAGTAACAACTCATGCAGGTTACAAGGTATGGAATATTTGTTCTGTTGCCTGGAACACTGCTTCATATGTGGTGGGATTGCTGCATAGTTCAGAGCTTCTGGACCCATATGTTTTCATTTAAATCAAAGCATTGAGTTTCACCTGGATTAAATCCATGGTGCCTGTGCAGCACAAAAAAATATTTTCTGCTGAAACATTCCAAGGGATGC
This sequence comes from Podarcis tiliguerta, assembly GCF_965153285.1. Lineage (NCBI taxonomy): Eukaryota > Metazoa > Chordata > Lepidosauria > Squamata > Lacertidae > Podarcis > Podarcis tiliguerta. The sequence goes on along the minus strand of NC_139553.1, from coordinate 12,231,049 downwards.
TGCTCTTGCTGCCCACAAAGGCACTCTTAATACTCGGAAGTTCATTGCTAGAACAGAAGGATATAAAATGAAATAAACAAATCACTTTACTTTCCCTCAGAAACTTGTTTCACATTTTCTTCCTTTGCTTTTACATGCAGTTGAGCCAGAAACAACTGAACAAACTTTACATGAAACCTTTTCATTGCAGCAGCATAAACAGTTGTCCGTTTAAAACTTAGATATGTGTGGAGGAAACAGAACATAATTTCACAACTAACCAGTATATTGAACATTCCCACCTTCACACTAGCTTTACAAATATATCCTCAGTTATTAACCTAAAAATGCAACACTAAACATGTTTACTTAGAACTAAGTCCCACTTGAGTTCAGTGGGATTCACCTCTAGGTACAGAATTGCAGCCTTAAAAATTTACATCGCCTGCCAGGCAGAACTATGAAAGCCATGTGTGACTAAAAGGGGAAAGGGAACCTACTTTTGATGCTATCTCCATTATCACCTCAATATCATCAGACCCAGTCTGGAGCTCCTTTCCTTGGAGCATGGTACCAACTCTCCCATCATGCAAAAACCTCATGGGTTTATGCTTCTTGCCACAGCCACATTGTTAGTGGCCTCCCACTGGAAGTCCAACTTCCCAAGGGAAGTTGCTAGTGAAAGTATGGGACCTTGCACTGTGGAGCTAAGTGGAGAGTCTTTAACTGTTCATTAAAAAGATATTTTTTATTTGACATGGTTTTTCTCCTATGTTAATCAAACAGCCCACTAAACCCCCTGTTTTATGGAGAAACATGTGGAGAGACTTTATTGTGAACTGAATTGACTCACCCCCTTTTAAAAATATGCGATAGTTGAATGCTGTATTGTATTCTCAGTTGCTTTCAGTTTTTCCTCCTCAGTGTACAGTGGTACCTTGGTACTCAAATGGCTTGGCTCCTGAACAAATTGGCTCCCGAACGCTGCAAACCTGGAAGTGAATGTTCTGGTTTGTGAATGTTTTTCGGAAGCCGAACCTCTGACGCGGCTTCCGCTGCTTCTACTTGAGTGCAGGAAGCTCCTGCAGTCTATCGGAATCCATGCCTTGGTTTTCGAACGGTTTCAGGGGTCGAACAGACTCCTGGAACAGATTAAGTTCTAGAACCTAGGTACCACTGTATCTCTTTTTTAAAAAAAATTCTGCATGCATTTGTATTGTTTACACTTAATACTTTTACTGTATTCTCTCTCTGTCTAGGATGAGCTTAAATTATTCAGTTGAATTCAGTGGACTTTAATTTGACTGTATTACACCCTGTTATCGCATCCTGTTTTTAAGTGTTTTTCTGCTTTCATTCTTACTCCAACCATACGGAAATGTACAGAATCCTGAGCTCGGAACTGCAGGCCTGGGAAAATATTTTCAGGTTCCTTTGCATGGTGTCAGAAGAAAATATTTAGACATCTTCTTTGCTGAAAGATGGATATCTGTTTTCTTGAGTGCTGCTGGCAAAGAATCTAGATGCCCAGGATTTTCTTGGCCCTGCATAGTGGACACTAGCATTTTACTATGATTATGCTATCTATTGATGGTATGTTTTTGTTGCTGTTTTATGGGTTATTATTTGGCAGTTGAAGTTGTATCCAATTAAGTTCTACTCACAGTAGATGCATTGAAATTAATATACCTACATTAGTTTATCAGTATATTAATTTCAGTGTGTCTGCTCTAAGTAGATCCAACATCAGAACCATAGAATTGTAGAGTTGGAATGGACCTTGAGGGTAATCTAATTCAGCTCTCTGCTGTGCAGGAATCTTTGCCCATTGTGGGGCTAAAACCCACAGCCCTGAGATTTAGAGTCTCATGCTTTACCAACTGAGTGATTATTGTTAGTATACTGGATGCAACCTGGTTTTTGTGTGTGTGTTCCATGCTTTGCTTTATAACTTGGTAAGTCACTTGGAGATACTTTATATGTCAATATACTACTAATACCAGAAAATAAGAAGAATCTGCTGGATCAGGCCAGTGGCCTATCCAGTGCAGCATCCTGTTTTCACAGTGGCTCAACAGATTCCTGTGGGAAACCTTCTGCTCATCCAGTAACTGGTACTCAGAGTCATGATGCCTCTGATAGTGGAGGTAGAACATAGCCATCATGGCTAATCCTCTTTTAAAGGATTAATCATACTATCCCTGCTCAGGATTCTGACTGCATTAGCCAGACATCATCTGCACTTTAGTACTGGACAATTACAAGTGGCTCTGTATAGAAATAGTAAACCTTGCCAATGGGCAAATTGCCAACAGGGCTAATGGAGGGGGAAATGGGGTTCATAGGAGCCAGCATCAAAGTTCAAGGTGAACTATGCAGATTGGGTGCCTGTGAGATTCTGTCCAGCCCTGACAACCACCCTACAAAAGCAAGCCCACTGACCTTCATCAATCTGGGTGTTTATAAATGTCAGTTCATCCATGTATTTCACCCTTGCAAATAAGTCTTCACAACTTACTAGTCAGCCTGCTACCATATACCTGTATTAGTCATTGGTACAAGTTTACAGTATAAAAGCACCAACTCCATTCCTGTTTGCCAGTGTTTTCCTTACCTTGTTTTTCTCATGGCAGTTCCTTGATGATGCAGGTAGCCAGGTGGCCACCTGATTTTTAAGCCTAATGTATTTAACAGGCTAGTATTTTGGTAGTGCTGGTTTAATAAGGAAGCTGTCTTTTACTCAGAAAGGTGACTGCTTTGGCTAGGACCCAATCCCAAATTAATCTTTAAAAAAAACATGTTTAAAGTGTTTTTAGTTACTATGGATATTAAGCTTATCCAACAAAGTTCTAATGAACCTAAATCAGTCCTGTCCATTGACTTCAGTGGAGTAGAACTAACATGGAATTAGCACCGTAGGAAGTAGAGGCTATTTTTCATTTCAGCTGTAACACAGTAATGGGGGATTGTTTCAGGTTCGTCTTAAATATATTTTGGTATAGACAGATTAGTATTGACACTGCTTTGCCTTGGTCTGCCTTGTATTTGATGTGACCATTTCTACATTGGTAAGTAAATCTTATACAGTATTGACTGCTATGGCCATGTTAACACAAAACAGAAGGCTTTCCAGGAGTTGGGGGAACATAGCTTTTGGAGGGTTTTCTTAAGGGGAAAGGGTGGGAGGAAGAGTAATAATTATAACAGCCTGCTGGATCAGGCCAGTGGCCCATCTAGTCCAGCATCCTGTTCTCAAGTGGCAAATCAGTTGCAAGTAGGACCCAATTATAAGAGCACTCTCCCCTTCTGTGGTTTCGAGCAAATGGGATTCAGAAGCATTTTTGTCTAAGCCTATATCTGTCACAGTTCTGAAAATTCACTCCCTCTGTGGAGGGACCAATAAATTAGAACGCTAGAATGGGGTGATAGAGAGAATCAAGTTTGATTGGGTGGTCATTACCAAGGGCAGAGCAGAGTTAGCCTCCCCTCTATAGTGTGCCTTATTGGACCCTTTAGTTTATCATATGTAAGGGAGTAGCTGCCATTCATTCCTTCAGTGAAGCACTGAGCTTTGAAGACACTTGCGCCTCCCCGCCCCCCATCCCCTCAGGATAGGAGGTTTAGCCCTCACTACCAGCTTTTTTTCTTCCAAGTCCTGCAGTATATCCCTTTAATCCTCATCCCTGACTGTAGCCAAGTTTTAAATGCATTTGCTCATATCCTCCCTACCTATATTCTCCCACCCCACTCCTTCTTTCCCCATTGTCCCCTTATAAGATGGGCAGGGACTATTTTTTTGCCTATGAAAGTTTGTAAGGTACCATATATGTAGGTGACACTGAATATATTATAAGTAATAAGCACCCTCTCTTTCCACATGCCCACCTGTCACAATAATGGCTGAATTTTTTTTGCTGAAATTTTTATATCAATTAACACAGGCTTATAAAAGCAGCTCCTCTTGGACTGCAGGATCAACCAAGTCCTGTGTGGGCTGCTCCATTGTATGTCCAGCATGCCTCATACAGCCTAGGCTCTAGAGGCTGAGAAAGCCTGGCAGGCTTGAATTATCTCATTTAGCTCTCTTTTTTTAGTGATATTTGATCTGTAAATGCAGAAAAGCCCTTTCCCTCCTCTTTTGATGTCATTTTGTACCAAGCTGTCAAAATGAATAGATTTTGAGTGCTTTGAGGTGCCACCAGTGCTGTATTGTTCTCTGTTTTCAACATTTGCCAAGCTCCACATTTCTTTGGTTTTGTCATATTGCAAGGAGGGCATCTCCTGATTTTTTAAAAAAAATCCTTCGTCCACTGGTGTTTGGGGCCAGTTTGAGTTTGGTGAGATACTTGCAGTTCCAATACTCATGTGACCTTTCTGATGTGGTGAGGAAGGCTCATGCCTTTGACTATTTTAAATCCAGAATCTGTACTTGCGTGTTTAAGGTGATAACTGGAGTGGAATATCAGAACTGGTACTTGGGAGCTTATCGGAATCCATGTGCCTAAATGCCAGTGGCTGCTGACGTTCTATAGTTTCTTATGTCTGCATAGAATTTAAACTGTTGATTATAGTGAATCCAAAATAGTTGTGCTGGTTCATATCTTCTTGCATGAGCAGCTGTGATGCCCCTGCAAAACCAGCATTACAATGTGCAGTAAAATGTATAAATAAATGCTTGAAGTTATTCATAGCTGCTTCAGTGGTTTTCTACTGGAAGTGGGACATAAATCTTAATAAATCTGTGCCAAGAGTTCAGTCCCAGTGGAATGTTAGCTTAGCTGTTGCAGAGTGACTTTCTTAAAGTGACCCCGCATGTGGAAAACACATCAGAATGGCAGGTTCAAATGATTTATTTTTTTTACCAGGATGATACTGCGAATGAGATCCTAGGTTCCTAATAGATGACAGCTCTAGGGCTTATCCCCAAGAGAAATACAATCTGCAAAATTTTTTTGGTAACTTACTGTGAATCTGCCAAAGGTAGCCAATGTGATACCTTCTAGATATTGTTGGACTACAACTCTTATCATCCTGGTCCATTGGCCAGTGCTTGTTTTGAGGCTGTACACACCGGTACGCCATACCACCACCTATTTTTTCCTTTGCCTGCTGTCGCCGCTTTCTTCATGGCAGCAGGCACAACCTCCTGGAAGTGCTTTGGCGCAGTCCTTTAATGATTGCCCATAGCATCTTCCAAGCAGGTGCTTGCCGATCGTAAAAAGGTTGCGGCAGACCCCAAGGTTTGACGTGACCCTTTTACAATTGTCAAGCGCCTTCCTGGAAGATGCTTTGGTGATCATAAAAGGGCCACACCGGGAGGCTGTGCCTGCTGCTGCGGAAAATGGTGGCCACAACAGGCAAGGGTGCAATTGGGAGAGGTGGGGGTGGGCAAACAGCAGTGGTATGGGATAGAAATAAAGCACTGCCATTGGCCATGCTTGGTCTTCAACAAGATCTATAAGGCAGGGGTCAGCAAACTTTTTCAGCAGGGGGCCGGTTCACTGTCCCTCACACCTTGTGGGGGCCCAGACTATATTTTGGAGAGAAAAAATGAACAAATTCCTATGCCCCAGAAATAACCCAGAGATGCATTTTAAATAAAAGGACACATTCTACTCATATAAAAACACGCTCATTCCTGGACTTTGCACAGGCCGGATTTAGAAGGTGATTGGGCTGGATGTGGCCCCCGGGCCTTAGTTTGCCTACCCATTGCTATAGGGCAGGGGTGGCCAGCTCCCAAGAGACTGCAATCTACTCAGAGTTAAAAACTGGCAGTGATCTAACCCCTTTTTGGGGGGGAGTTCAGGTCAAAGTTGTTTAGCTTTTTTTAGGAAGGAGGAAGGCCCATTTTTGAGGAGTTTGGGTCAAAGTTGTTGAGTTTTTTCAGGGAGGAGGTAAAACGTTGAGCTTTTTTAAGGAGAGCCGCAGTTGTTCAGCTTCTTGGGGGGAGCCAGTGATCTACCACAGATGTCCAGTGATCTACCAGTAGAACATGATCTACCTGTTGGACATGCCTGCTATAGGGCATCATATTGGCCATCCTTTTTATGCCTTTGGGATCACTTTAGAAAGTAATCTGTAGTGCTTAACATATTGTTAGAATGTAGTCTCTGATTCTTACGTTTGGGACATGCATCAGGCACCTTATCTTAAGTACAGATTTATTTGCACAATGTAGTGGTTTTCAAACTGTTCTTCAGGAACATGGTGCGATTCTTTGAGCTTATTGAAGAGGAACCTCCCTGGAGGTTGAAGGCTTTGAATGTATTGTCCTAGTGCGTCACATAATTGTGCTTGAAATGTTAGTCTCCCATACTCTAGTCAAGAAGACTTTAGTGAGGCAATTCTGAAGAAAACTAGTTGAGAATCTCAAGTGGTAGAAATCCATTACACTGTCAGTTGCGAAGAGCAAAAGCTCTTTATGCATGCGGCCTAATGTACTTACGGCCTTCTGGATCGTGTGCATTAAAAAAACTAATCTTGGGTTGTCTTTTTGGTGCTGAGGTCGTCTGACAGTACTATAGTGCGAGGTGGTTGTTGTTTTCGGCTTTTCAATGCAAAATATGAACAATGCAAAAGCAAATTATTACAGATTTTCATGCAAAATTCCCAAATAGATATTTCCCCCTTTTTAGTTGATCTCCTTAACTGATACTGTGGTTGTACTATGTTCTTTTTTAAAAAAAGAATCTGCCAACACATTTCATGCCACTCTCTGTTTAAAAACAAGTGTATAGTCAACTATTTTTCTAGCATAACACAAGTGCAGCATGTAAAACCATTTGTAATGTTTGTTTTGGAAACCTGATGACAGAAGGAACTGCCATGGACTGCCATATCTGGACTAGAGCGATTATTCTTACTTAGTGAGAGGATTTTCCAGAGCAGACTGTTCTCTCAATATCTACTTAGGCAACAGTGAAAGTGAGACCAAGGCACACAGTCATCTTGACAGTATTTTTTTTTTTTTTAATTCCCCTTGGGCTTCCCATTTCACTGAATTCAAGTATCGCTTTTATTCACGCAGCCAACTTTTAAACACTTTCAAAGCAACACAGGATTGGTGTCTTGTGGTTCTGGACTGTAACGGGCAGACGTACAGGTGAACATGGGAGATGGGGATTTTTTTAAAAAAGCTGGGGAGTGGGAGAACGCTTAGCTTATGGAGCCAGGGCTCAGTTTTTTTGTCTTTCAAATGCTGAGGCCCCACCAGAAGTGGCCTTACAGTGAGGCAAGGCAGATGGTGAGTTTTGAGCACTTTGAAGGGTTTTGGAGTGAAAGACTCCAAACTCATCTGGGGTAGAAAAATAAATCCTTGCTCCCATAAGTCTCAGCGGGCTTGAACAGGAAGACAGTATCCTTTGAAATGAATAGTGGCACAGTAGAGCTTTAGCACAGTTCCCACACCATTTCAGTGGAGAACCTGCTGTGGTCTTCCCAGTATATTATCCTGTATATTAATTGGTGGAGTGGGGCTAGGCAGATTTTGGATTTTCAGCTTCAAGCAGCCAGGCATTTTGAGCTAGCTGGGCCCCCCAGGATCACACATGTTTGTACCCCTGTTGTACCCACTACTCTCTACCTACCCATTGAAAAAAATGGACATTTTACTATCTTAGACTCATTAACTTTAGAGGGTCGTCTCTTAGTACAACTTAGTTGGATAGAAAATCTGATGCGGTAAAACATGTGGTAAAAATGTGGTAAAACATTTGACCTCCTGGTCAACTTGAAATGTTTTATGTGGCTGGTTGATTTGTTGGACTTCTTTGGGGGGTGGGGTGGGGTGGGGTGGGGTGGGTGGGGTGGTCTTGGTTGAGACAGTGGAGCGTGCACAGTGTCTTACTTTTCTTAAAGGTTAACGCTTCCATGAGGATAATGTAATTACCTGAAAGCCAGCAAGCCATGGCAGCATTGAGCCCATTTTTTTTCTTTCTGCTCTCCCTTGAAGAAAACGCTGAACTGCCTAATTCATGTACAATTATTTTTGAGGTGTGTTCAGTTTTGCAGCTGTGTTCCCTGATGCAATTATACTTGCAAAAACTGCTGCTTCATTCCATATCTTTCACACCCAACTTGATACTTGGGCTGCTTCAGAATTACCTTTTTATTCTCTTCACTTTTTAATTTCTGGAGAAGCCAGGTATTGAATCATTATGTTGCTATTGCTGCCTAGATTTGATAAACTGAACCTGACAGGCTCCCTAGCTTCTGAGTTAAAGGGTAAGAGGGTGCTTGGGGTTGGCATATCCCAGCTAATTCTGCCAAATCATGCTAGCCACTGTGGTGGCTCCAGGTTCATTCAATCAGTGTACCATGGATTGACTGAACACAGTGTAACACTTCCTTGTCCATGGATCTCATTCTGTTTCTCCTTCACAGCAAGTCACCCAACGTCTTGCTGCCCTCTTGCAAAGATGGTGAAGCTGGACATTCACACGTTGGCCCATCACCTCAAGCAGGAACGGCTCTATGTGAACTCCGAAAAGCAGCTGATTCAGAGATTGAATGCTGAGGTGCTGAAGACTGCTGAAAAGCTGTATCGCACGGCATGGATTTCGAAGCAGCAGAGGATTAACTTGGACCGGCTAATCATAACAAGGTAACTGCTGGTACATACAGAAATAGAAATGCTAATATTTGAAATTGGACAGTGCTTTGTGCACTGAAACACTGCAGAAATCACACATTGCAAATGTAAGCTTTAAAGTTGCACAGAACCTTTGAGCAAGCCTAAAGAAAACATAGCTTTGAGCTGAGTCAAAGGGATGTAATTGGGCGTGTATTTTATAGCCCTCTTGCAACCACTGAGAAGACTTACCTGTGTCTTGCGTTGGTGGCCGTCTCTTCATAGATGGGACTTTGAGATCTTAAGATTTAGGAGTTTCTCTCTAAGTGTGTGTGTGTGTGTGTGGGGGGGGGGGGGATATACTCAGCAAAATTAGGATGTTTCTCTTTCCATTGATTTTTTGTGACTTTGAGAAATTAAGATTTTGGGTGATCTAAATGGTTTCTATATATATTTATGTTTTCCTAGCGCGGAAGCTTCACCTGCTGAATGCTGCCAGCATGCCAAGGTCTTGGAGGATACACTGTTCGTAGATGGGTACAAGCAGTTGGGCTTTCAAGAGACAGCCTATGGAGAATTCCTTAACAGGCTGCGTGAAAACCCTCGCCTTATTGCATCGTGCCTGGTTGCTGGAGAGAAGCTCAACCAGGACAACACACAGAGTGTCATTCACACCGTCTTCACCTCCATCTATGGCAACTGCATTATGCCAGAAGACGAAAGCTACCTCCTCCAAGTCTTGCGCTACTTGATTGAATTTGAACTCAAGGAAAGTGATAATCCCAGACGGCTCCTAAGGAGAGGCACCTGCGCATTCAGCATTCTGTTCAAACTCTTTTCTGAGGGGCTCTTTTCAGCCAAGCTCTTCCTCACTGCCACTTTGCACGAGCCCATTATGCAGCTGTTGGTTGAAGATGAAGACCACCTGGAAACCGACCCCAGCAAATTGATTGACCGTTTCTCGCCCACCCAGCAGGAGAAGCTCTTTGGGGAAAAGGGCACTGAAAAGTTCAGGCAGAAAGTTCAGGAGATGGTAGAATCCAATGAGGCCAAGCTGGTGGCCCTGGTGAATAAGTTCATTGGCTACCTCAAGCAAAACACCTACTGCTTCCCACACAGCTTACGGTGGATTGTATCCCAGATGTACAAAACGCTCTCGTGTGTGGACAGGCTTGATGTCGGAGAAGTGAGAGCCATGTGCACGGACCTTCTCTTGACTTGCTTCATTTGTCCTGCCGTGGTCAACCCAGAGCAGTATGGGATTATTTCTGATGCCCCAATCAATGAAGTGGCAAGGTTCAACCTAATGCAGGTAGAAGCAGGCCTTCAAAAATATATATTCTCTCTCTCTCATAGTGTTGCTATATTAGCCTGTAGTACCAAGAAGAAAATAGAGAAAGGTGTTGTGTCTAAGAAACAAAGTGTACTTTAAGTTTTTTTGGGGGGCAGGTTAGGCATTCTTGATCCTCTTTAGCTCAGAAAGCAGACTTGTGGATGAATGTTGTCAAGAGGAATAGTGCAGTAAAAATGCCAGGGTAATCCAGAAACTTTGCCCCCCCCCCCAAAAAAAACCCCCCTGTACCAACCTGGTGCTTTTGCAGGTTTTTTGGACTATACCTTCCCTCAGCACAGTTGTGCTGATATAAATTGTAATTTAGAACACCTGTAGGGCACAGGGTTGGGGAAAGCTGCCCTGCATACCTTTTTAATCCATCCTTTTCCATTCTTGGTGCTGCGTCCCCCTTTTCTGCCTGCTAGTGGTGAGACCAGTTGTTTGCAGGCAGCCTCTTCAGCCTTCCTGTTAGCTGGTGGTTCATAGTTTTCTCTGGCCAAATGTTATTTTGTGACCTGTTAGCTGTTCTGGACTTTGTCTAGAGGAAAAGCTATGTCAGATGACTAGGAGCCAGAGAAGCAAATGCTACACAAACTTGAGGAAATAACTTTATTTTGCAGTGTAATTCCTTATTTAACAATCACATTCACGTACAACATAAATACAACAATATAATACAGAAATAAAACATAAGGCCAAAATCTTGCAATATTTCCAATAAAGTAAAAAGTTTCTTGTGCAGTACTTTACTGTACAAGCAGATGGGTTTCTAACTTTTCATACGAATGGCAAGGCTGGAGGGGAACTCCCACTGCTTAAAGCCACGCCAGAAGTGTGAAGAATGGCTGTCCTCATTTGTTGCAAGAATGAATGCTTACAAACCCTTACCCTAGGCCAGGGGTCAGCAAACTTTTTCAGCAGGGGCCGGTCCACTGTCCCTCAGACCTTGTAGTGGGCCGGATTATATTTTAGAAAAAAAAATACGAACAAATTCCTATGCCCCCACAGATAACCCAGAGATGCATTTTAAATAAAAAGACACATTCGACTTGTGTAAAAACCCGCTGATTCCCAGACCTTCCGCAGGCTGGATTTAGAAGGTGATTGGGCTGGATCCGGCCCTCGGTCTTAGTTTGCCTCCCCATGCCCTAGGCTGTTTTCAGATTCCTACAGTTAGGTTGTTATTCATCAGCCCTATATAGACTAGGACAAAAGTAAAATAAAATTTCTAGCTGCCATTATAATTTTTTTTAGGGGCCCAGGTGCTTGAAGTGGCCTTTCCAGCCCTGCTTATATTGCAGATAGCTCAACTGTCATAGTGTGCGTCTTTCTTCTTTGCTTAAAAGAACTGGGACAGCATCCAAGTTGCTTTATTTTATTTCCAGTTGTGCTACCAGAGTATTTTTCATTTGTTGAGATAAGGTGATGTTGACTGTTATTTCTCCCAGTGCCACCTACCCCTGAGCAATTGAGCTCAAATAACCACTTTATTGTAAAAAGCTTGAATTTTTAAGAGGGATGTGGTTTTACAGTATCCATTACAAGGAAAGTGTGTGTATACAGTAGAAGTGATAGGTCTGTGTTTAAAAGACAATATACTTTACAAGGAGGATACTTTTAAATACACGGCTGAGGACTGAAAAGCATTTGTTGTTTTGATGTTATTGTAAGCTAGGAGAGAACAACTTCATCGTACCCTTTGGGCAAAATCAAGAGATCCACCAATAGCCCTGCTACTTGGACTACCCTTCAGCGAAATTTACATTTTCTGGGTTGTTCCTTGCCTTCCAAGGACAGTTAGTGTGCCAGTCTAATTTGTGCCATGCTGACCAGCTATAAAATGCTGGTGTTCATACAGCACCATCAATGTAGACAACACTTTGTGGAGAGTTCCTTGGACAGCATAGATCTCTGCTCCCAAGGTGGAAATGAGAGACAGAGCGGAATGAGAGACAGAGCGGAGCTGTGAAGGGGAAAGTTACAAGTGCCTAAAGCTTTGTTACAGTTCTGAATGATGTTAAGAGGGAGAGGTGGTGTATGTTATACGTTTAGAGTGGTAGTTCTAGGCATGTGAAGACTGGGCACAATTGAAAGACACATAGACATTTCTCCTTTAGCTGGCAACTAGGTTAGTGATCTATTTGCTTATTTGTTTTGTGACCCTGGCCATATTTGAGATAGTTTCTGGAGGTAAGAACTTTTTTGTTTTGTTATACCTAGCACACAACACCTTGTGCTGTTTAAGAAACTTCATGGATATTCAGGGTAGTCCTGGTTCTACAGAGCACACATCACACAACATATAAGCGTGTGTTACTTTTGCATTACCCAACCTGCTTTTGTGGGGGAGGGAATTAGCATGGGTGTTGCAGTGTAGAATGCATGAAGGCGTAAGATCAGATTTTGGTGCTCAGGTCTTGTCTAGTATTCAGAGAAGAGCAGGAATGGAAGAAGGAGGGACTTGTGTACAGAGCGATGCCAACCTGCTGTAGCTGGCCCACTAGTTTCTAAGCATTCACTAGATAAGCAGTCTGATCCCTGCAGCTGTCAGAGGCCTGTCCTTTATTTTTGGAATAGCTGGATGCCCATTGGTATAACTGTGTGTGTGTGTTTTCTCCCTCCACCAAGAATTTCTTGCTTCTTTACTCATGAAAAGGGCTGCAGTTGAAAAATGAATTGTGGTACAATCTTTACACCTGCTTCAATTACAGCCTTCTGCTTTGTACTGTAGAATTCAATGCCTCCTGTAGGCACACAAATTGACACTTTTTGATATTGACCTGTTATCTTCCTGCTCCTGCAAGGTCCTTGTCATACTAGGTTTCCTGTCTGTGAATGCCCTCTGCAGGAGAAGCTGACACCCTGCAGTTCAGCAAGACACAAAAGACAAACTGGGATTTTGTGTGTTTATATAAACATGTTTATGGGTTCAGTGCAGGTTGATGGATAGATGCTTGGTTGGTTTTGATGGACTTTCGGTTCATCCCAACTCTAGATGATAAAAGCTGAGGTTTTCATGGATGTCATATTTATTGCTAGATGATTATTCCGTGTTTATGTGAAAACCATCTTTTGGCACCTGTTAAGTATGGATGGAAATAGAATGAGCAAGTTTAATTCAGGCTGGGAACTGTGGCTTAGCAGATAAATTAGTTTGCAAACATTCCAGGTTCCTTCAACACTTCTTGCCACTGAGGACTCAGCTATATAGCTGCAAATAAAACGTTTTAAGTGGAATATACAGTGTGACACTAGATGGTGATGGTGAGCTTTATGGGAAATTCAATGCATTTTTAAAAACGCTTTTAAAAAAGCATTTTCAGAACAGTTTTTATATGTGTGTTGGTTCCACCTGAGATGAAGCAAAGCTGATAAGAGGTAGCCAAAGTTTTTGTAAGGGAAATTGAAGTTCTGTACAGGTATTTTGCTGTGGAACTTTTCCATGTAATTGTTTTTAATTTTTGGAAAGAAAATATGGTTGTAAAGTCTCAGACTTTGTGCAAGCTGAGTATGAATAGTTATTTTTCATCCAGTTTCAACATAGAGTGTGGCGGCGGCTTTCTTTGTGGTAGTATTGCAATCCTGTCTTTAACTTGTTTCCCATTCTTAGGTTGGGAGACTTTTGCAGCAGCTGGCCATGACCAGTTCTGAAGAAGGAGACCCCCGCACAAAGAGTTACCTGGGTAAATTCGACAAAGTAAGAGCCAAAGCTATTGAACTTGTATCTCTGTGCATGCCAGTGTTTTTCTCATTCTGTATAATTTTGGAAAAGGCACCTGCAAATAGACTTTTGTTATGACTGTGAAGAGATTCAAGTGAGGAAATTGCAACCTTAAGAGGAAGTAGCAAATGGCACTTCCCCTCAATAGAATCAGTAGTGTGCAAGAGCCACTATTAAATGTAAACGAGTTTCAAGGAACCTGTATGAAGAAGTGTGCTTTGGCATATATTGGTGGTTTTTTTTCTTAACTATTAAAAACGTAGACCTGCTTCTATTCTTGCTGCATGTTTAAAATAATAATATAACAATTTCAATTTCTTACCTGCCTTTCACCATAAGTGAAGAAGCAGTGTAGTGTAGGGATCAAGAATGTTGGACTAGGACCTGGGAAACTTGGGTTTAAATTCCCACACAGCCATGTAGCTGACTGGGTGTGATCTTGGGCCAGTCACTACTTCTCAGCCCAACCTACATCTCTGGGTTGCTTTGGGGATTAAATGTGGAGATGTAGAACTATGTATGCCACCTTAAGTTCCTTGGAGAAAAAGGTGGGATATAAATGAAATAAATATAACAACAAAATAAAATAAACAAAGGTCCCAGTGTGGGTTACAGCAATTTAAAATACAATATTAAAATCAGTTTAAAACAAATACAAACAAAAGGTCCTAAATTCTTTCTCTATCTTTCTCTATATCGTCTACCCACTTTGTAGGTATGTACAGGTCTCTTGTTGAAGTGCTTGTATTGAAACAGCTGACTTGTCTGTCCCCCCCTCCAATTTTTTCCTTGCAGGGTTGTGTGGCTGCCTTCTTGGATGTTGTCATTGGCGGACGGGCAGTAGAGACTCCCCCCATGTCCTCGGTGAACCTTTTGGAAGGGCTGAGTAGAACTGTGGTTTACATGACCCATAGCCAGCTCACTGGCCTGGTAAATATCCAACTCCTTTTGGGCTGCAGGAGGAGACAAGTCAAAGTGTCTGTGCTGGGGGTCTGCTTTGCTGCCTTCTTTTAACATCGCACACTTTTTTTAGGTCGGCTTTATGCGGAACGTCATGTCAGGCGACCAGCTGAAGGAGGACCGCATGGCTCTGGAAAACCTGTTGTTAAACTTGCCCCAGAACAAGCCAGGGAAAAGCAGCAGCCTGGAGATGACCCCATACAACACCCCACAGCTTTCCCCTGCCACCACACCAGCAAACAAGAAAAACCGGCTGCCTATAGGTGAGGAAGGTCAAGGGTCAGGCTTTTGCATGATATCTTTTCCCAGCTCTGTTTTCGGATGCTTTCCTCTGCCTCTTTTGCTTTAGGACAGTGGAGTCCCCTTGACTAGTGTCAGTCACTTGGGTTTTAAGGTACAGTGGTACCTCGAGTTACAAACTTAATTTGTTCCGGAGGTCTGTTATTAACCTGAAACTGTTCTTAACTTGAGGCGCACTTTCACTAATGGGGCCTCCCACTGCCGCTGCGCCGCGATTTCTGTTCTCATCCTGGGGCAAGTTCTCAACCCAAGGTACTGCTTCCAGGTTAGTGGAGTTCGCAACCCAAAATGTTTGTAAACTGAAGCGTTTGTAACCTGAGGTACCACTGTATACACCAACCTTTTCTAACCCAGAGCCCTCCTGATGTGTTGAACTATAACACCCTTCTTCCCTGACCAATAGGATTTATTTCTTAAAGTTTTTTTAAAACTTCATTTATCCAATCCTTTCTTAGTGTATCCAATCAAAATAGCTTTATTGTACTTGCCATTGGCCATGACAAATCTGAATCAGAAATAAATACAAGCAAAAGGGATGCTGCCCCACAAATAAATCTCTATTTAATTGATCTCTATTTAGATCTCTTCATCTCTCTTACAGTTCACTGCTATATTGTCCAGGGTCTTCTTTCTGATCTTTTTGGCCACCAAAGCAAAAAGGGCAAAATCCATTTATCAATTCCTTCACACAAAATATCTCAAAGTGATGTCAGCAATAAAAATAATTTTAAGAAAAAAAATTTATATAACACAAGACCCACATGTTGACAAAATTAAAATTGTTATTCATTATATTATCAACTTTCTTCAAAAAACTGAGCTCAAAGCAACCTACAAAAGCAAATGTTAGAAGTAGATATAAAACATGAATAAAAGGCAACCTAAAATTCAATAATATGTATTCAGGAGCACATCCAGCACAGCCCCACTAAAAATATATATGCAGAGAATTAAACTCCAAATACCTGGGTGAGTATCAATGTTTTAACTGGGCACCAAAGAACTATTTCATATGTAAAATACCCATTTTCAAATCTAATAGGGATACAGACTGGGGTAAAGATCCACCTAAAATACTTGTTGAAAAAGGGAGGCCTTCAATAAATGCCAACAAGACAAACAGGGTGATACCTTTCTTTAGTGTAAGAGAATTGCACTGTCGGGGGCTGATGGGAGTTGTAGTCTAAAACATCTGGAGGAAAGCAGGTTGTGGAAGGCTTGTATATGTACCTGTTTCGTTCAAAGGCCTAAGCAGCAAATGCACATTATCCCAACTCTCTATTCCTGTTGATTTGCTTACTTAAAAAATGCCTCTCTTTAGCTCATTGATGGCACAGCCTGTCATAGTAAGTGACCCATTTTTAAATAGGAAATTAAGCATTTTTTGTGGTGGGCTGCTATTGTTCCTGCTATAAGTTCAGGTCTGTGTACATTGTGCAGTTGACAGGAGGGTAGGGGTAAAGTTCAGAATTGTGTACTTGCACAACTTTTATATGATTTATTCCATTGTTGTAAGTTGTTTGAGTTACTTTTGTACAAAAAGCAACTTACAACTTTAAATAATAATGGTCAAGGAGAAGGGCAAATAACTAAAAGGGGAGCTGGATTCCACTTGTTATGTCTGCTAGACATTTAGCATCTCTTCTGGCTTCTGAGATCTCTTCAGACATGTTTGCAAGTATGACTTCACAATCAAGAAGTATAGTAACTTTCCCTAAAAATATCTCTGTATATACTCAATACGATGACTTCTGCTCCCAGTATTGCATTCTTTGGATTTTCTGCATCCATGCCAAATTGCAGTTGACACACAGCCTTACACAAAGCTGCACTTGAATTGTTGTAAAGCCATAACCTCATAGTCTCAAATAATTATTGACTCCTCCACCTCACTCCAAATGAGGCATTTGTATTATGTGCTTATTTTACAACTGAATCATGTTTTATCTCCTCCCAATGGTTTGACCTGTGTTTCTTTTTTAATGCTGTCCACTCAAGGACAACAGTTGGCAGCCATCACTGCCTGGGATACGTCTGCCACCAACCTGACAGCTCACATAAACCTTGTAACCCCATTTGGTGGGTAACTGAATCCTTCCTCTTTCTCAGTGTTTCTGCAAAGCCATGCTGTTGCCTTGCACGTCTGTGTCCACACCAGCTGCTTTTTTTAAAAGAAAGGCATCTTCCTATTGTTCTGTTCAGAAGCTTGCTTTCTATTTTTAAAGCTTTTTATATCTAGAAAAAGTGTTGGAAAGGTTGGGTCAGACTTTGTGCATGAATGAAACTCTGACTTAGGATCTTGACTTTTAAGATTTGTGCAAGGGGGCGGTGGAAAGGAGTCCGCTGGTTCTGAATATTGGGCCAGAATCCTGCATGGACCTTTTGTGGTGGTAATTATATTATATGCTTTGATAGTCTACACGTGAAGAGATGTAAAAACGTGTCAAAAATGTTTGTGCAGTGTTCAGATAGTTTGCTAGCGAATAGGCACCCTGTTCTTCTCGCTGAATTAGGCATCCACCTCTGATAATGGAGACATGCTTTCCCTCTGAAAACATGGCTTAATTTCTAGGCATGTAGGTCCCCTAGTAGCAGCTGATCAAGTGAAGCTGCCTCAAACATCACAATTGTGTGTATATTGAAGAAATCCACCACACCGTAAACCTTTGTCCACAACCCGAAGAAGAGTTCAAACACTCCCTGGGCTGTTGAATTCTTGTGGTCTATCATCCTCATAATTTTCCAAGACCCAACACTCCTGGTGACAACCTTCTTTCATGTAAACTCCATTTATGCCTAGCTGGTTTTGAATCATCATGTGCATTTTTTCCTTTTAAGTCTTTCTAAATAACAGCAATCTATTCTCTAGATGCCTTTCCATTATTATTATTATTATTATTATTATTATTATTATTTTATTATTATTGAAAAATGTATTATCCCCAGCTTTCAAAAACATCCTCAAGGCAGAGTGCTTTGACAAAAATGGTTTAACTTCTCGGTTGTGATGACCAGCTACCCTTTGGGATAGTTTATGCAGTTGGCAAATTCAAGTGTTAATGTTGCAGATGGAATGGGGTGGTGTTTTTTCTTCATGTTTACATGTCACCTTGTAAAAAAAAACCCAAGCACCTTGTACCTTGAAAATTGGCATGTTAGGTGGAAGAGTTGAGTCTAACCTTGCAGATGTATTACCTTTCTACAGATAGAGACTTAAAAAAAACCTGGGGAATTTTCAAACATATAACTCTCTTGCTGCTTGAAATGGTTCCGTTAAAGCAAAAAGAACACCACTTACTTTTGCTGGTCTGTGTAAACTTGCCATCTTGCAAGAATTAGAGAGTCATCCTTGTCTGGAACGGAACTCCAGCAGGGATGTAGACTTGAAATTCCATCATGTATTTTGTTCTGTGTTGTGTACGTCGAAGTCTGTCTTGATGTAGTAAAAGTTTTGAAAGTTTCTGTGTTTCTGTTTGAAGCATTTTATGCTTTATTCCAATGTTATGCATTTTATTTTCTGAAAAGAGCTTGATTTCTTTTTTTTGGACGGGGGCCGAGGAAACGTAAGATTTTTTCTGCAACCCCCCCAGTTTATGCTTGGCTGTTTGGGACTCTTTCTGGTGCTATGTCTTTAGATATTACCCAAGATATGGGGCCCTCATTCTTGGTAATACTGTGGTTTTTGGCATGGAGTTCTTCGAGCAGCTGTCTAAATAGCAGGATCTGAGTGCTGCCAGCGTGACTTTTCCCCCTTGCTGTGAGAGGAAGGCCCTTTCCCTTCTCATACATTTGCTTCAAGTTGTGAAGAGACACTGGCTATTTCATTACTTGTATCTAGGAACTAATTATCTCTCATTGAGGTAACGCCATTAAAGATATTTAACCCTCCCATTTTTATGGGGGATCCTGACTATTTTCTCCCTACCAGCAGTCCAAACACTGGGGGCGGGGTATTTCTTCTTTAACCACTGCAAGACAGCTATTTTTCCACTAACCTGGTGCCCTCTGGACATTTTACCAGAGATTGTGTTGCATTGGGGCAGAGGAGATGTAACGATAGACACTTTCCTGAGAATAAAGCATGAACAAAAACCAGAGAAGTAGGAGTAACTGAAATCCTACTTAGGCCTCCCTAGTGATTTTACAAAAGGGAGTAGTAAACAATGCAAGAAGAGCTTTGTTCCCCCTTTGGATGGTTGGACAAGATGTCCCTGTGCCTTGAGTTATTACACAGAAGCAGGGATTTCGGCAGGGATTTTTCCTTTTGCTCCCTGCAGCACTCAGATGTGGCAAAACCCACCTGCCAGTAAAGAATCTTCTGCACAATTAATGTATAAAGCTTCTGTCCACAGGACTGTTGGAAGATCTATGAGACATTTAAACTACTGTGGTTAATGCCTGGTAGCCAGAGGGCAGGTGTACATGCAAGGTTTTCCTTGACCCTTCCTGAAGGCTCAGTGTCCTGGCTTGATGCTTGCACATACTTTTCTTAACAGCTGGAGGGTGGCATCATATAGCACCACTTCGTGCCCGTCTTTCAAAGCCATTTTTGCCTTTTGTTCAGCATGCTTGTATTAAGCATCACCCTATTGTATGGATCTTGCATTTTTGCCAGTCAAAAATCCTTTATAAAACAATTCTCCTAAAATGTTCCAGCTACTCGAAGCCGGAGCCGATCGAATATTCAAGTGGACCAGCATGCAGACCATGATGGATTCTCCCAGGAGACGATACAGGAAGTTCAACCAGAAGAAGTATTGGTTATTTCTCTCGGGACTGGGCCCCAAATAACTCCAGGAATGATGTCAGAAAACGAGGTATTGACCCAGCGAAGCTTTGAGATATGTATAGGTGGAAGTAGGTGCTGTGGAACTATGAAAACATTAACTGTTGTTTTCCAACAGCAAACAAGTATCTGTCCCTCCTTGATCCAGCTTTCAGCAAACATGAAGTAGTACTTCCTTCACATATGGGTTTGGTTAACTGCAGTTAGTATATATTGTCTGGACCCACAAACCATGGTCAGCATTAACAATGTTTAGTTTAAGCAAGCCAGTTTCAGAAATTGCACTTTGAAGTTGACTTTTTTTTTTTTAAAAAAAGTTCATAATAACTTGTTATTTGAACCCAAAATAAGTTTTGGGTTAAACACAACAAGCTGTGGATAACCAGAAGCAAAAGCTTATGAGCTCTTTCCCTCAGTCATTTGATAGGGCTCATTCATGTCACAGTAAACCATGATTTCATGTGACATCTGAACAGTTGTTGGATGTGGGCTTTCTGGGTGAGGTGCCTATCACTTCTGTATTCAGGACAATAAATGTTAAGACAGACTCATGGCAACTTGATAATTCACCACCTCATCTCCCCACCCCCAATGTGAAGGTGAAGAAGATATAATGGATCCTGTGATGTAAATGTTAGATTTATTATGGGCTTCACAAGCACTTGGCAAAAACAATGATAGCTCTATATTTGCCATGTTTAGTGAATATATATCCATTATTTCTTAAATATAGATAGTTTAATTTAGTATGTGATTTCTGCTATGTTCCAATGACTCCAAACAAATTGGAGAAGCAGTTCTGATACCAAATCGCTACACTCCAAAAGTTTGATGGCACTAGAAGCCAGAGAGACTCTAAGTTAAAAATTCTGGCTTAAAGGTATTTGGCAAAGAATAATTTTTTCTTGACTGTCAATCCATGACCAAAATGCTGACCACCCCCACCCCCCTTTTCCTAGGTTTTAAACATGCAGCTTGCTGACGGAGGGCAAGGAGATGTCCCTGTTGATGAAACCAAACTCCACGGTAAACCTGATAAAACCTTGCGCTTTTCCCTCTGCAGTGATAATCTGGAAGGAATATCTGAAGGTGATGGCCTCTTGTCTGTCAGGCAATATTTAATAGGAGCTTCTGTTCATTGTAGCTGGTGTGTGCTTTGTATCTCAGCCACTGTTGCAAATGCTGTGATAGCTGCTCATTCCATTGGCCAAAAATGTTTTGGTGTGTTTTTTTTATATATAACTTTTTGGTGCAGTTTTCTTTTTGATCACCTTGTCTAATGACTTCTGTTTGGTTCCTGGTTGCATTTAGTTGGGTGTATATTTCCTCTTACTGGGTGCAGGGAGATCAGGCTAAATAGCACCATCTCTTTCCAACAGGCCCTTCAAATCGCTCCAATTCTGTGTCATCGTTGGACTTGGAGGGGGAATCTGTGTCCGAACTTGGTGCAGGCGGCCCATCAGGGAGCAATGGGGTGGAAGCCCTGCAACTGCTGGAGCATGAGCAAGGTTAGTGCTGACAATGAGCACAGCCCAAGGCGTAGCTCGCAGATGCTGAACTCACTGCCTTTTTTGGTTTATGCCTATTTAGTTAGTTTAAAAGATTTTTTTAATCCCACTCTTCATGCACACAAAAGGTCTTACAAATGCCAATGGCCACAAAGTGACTTGCTAATACCAGTGATCAGTCCCTGCTCTCAAATTTATTATAGTCAAACCTTGGTTTTCAAACATCTCGGCTGCTGAACGTCTTGGCTTCTGAAAACCCGGAAGTAAATGCTTCCATTTTTGAACGCGCCTCGGACGTCAAATGGCTTCCAAGGCACGTTTCTCAATTTTCCCCACTGAACTTGCTGACAGCCCTTTGATCCTCGGTTTTTGAACATTTTGGAAGTCAAACGGAACGGATTACATTCAAAAACCGAGGTTCCACTGTATCTAAAAAGACACAGTGCAAAATAAAAGGGGGTGGGAAAGCATTAGGAAAATGGAACCTATTCCCGCTTTTACTCTATAAGAAGCCTAGGGCTTGTCCTCCTCCCCACCCCCCCAAGTTGCAGGTCATGATTAAAGAGGAAAACTTAAAGCACAGTTTCAGTATTTGGACAACCTGCACTGACCTGAAAAGCCCAGGAAGTAAAGCAGGTGCAAGCTTGTCTTCAGAAGACTGCATGGTTGCAGTAAACCATATTCTGACATGCAGACCAGTCCACGTGTGGGTGCTTACTTCATGTTTGTAAACAGAGTGTGCTACTTGTGCCCTTCCTAATACCTTGCGAGCTAATGGTTTTGATGCATGCCATGGATGGAAGCTTAGAGTTGGCTGCCTCAACTGTGGTCTACTCAAGTGTGGTGAAAGATGGTTTAGATGCTAAAATGGGTTGTCTCCAACCAAGTTCTACTTGAACCTAGACCCATTGAAATTGATGCTCCTAAGTGAGCTGTATACATTAATTTCAGTGTGTTTAACTTGGAGTAACAGCAGCACTGGGTACAACTCACTTTCTCTGGATTTCTTCTTTACCTATGCATTGTCCTTCTCTTTCCAGGGGTGATCAAATACAAAGAAGGGCACTGATCTTGTATCTGTAACCGTTGAGTGGAAGGGGGAATTCTGGCAGATGATTTCCACCCTCATCCCTGTTTGATAAGCTATGCCTGCCAAAGTTCCTGCTTCTGTTAAAGGTTCAATAAGCCTTCTGTCTTCTTTTTATGTGGTCATCCTGCCTCATGTTTACCTCAGTTCCCCACCTTTAAAAACACAAGCTATGAAATAATTGTGTAGGGATGCAAAGCGTTTTAACCAAACTCTGATCTT
The DNA here is from genome assembly GCF_965153285.1 of Podarcis tiliguerta. NCBI lineage: Eukaryota > Metazoa > Chordata > Lepidosauria > Squamata > Lacertidae > Podarcis > Podarcis tiliguerta. The sequence goes on along the minus strand of NC_139553.1, from coordinate 12,208,581 downwards.
TTTACAATAGCAACCACTCAGGATAACCTTGATGATAAGCTCCGTAAATTTGAGATCCGTGACATGATGGGGTTAACAGATGACAGGGACATCTCTGAGACTGTGAGCGAGACCTGGAGCACTGATGTTCTAGGGAGCGACTTCGATCCAAATATTGACGAGGACCGCTTGCAGGAAATTGCAGGTAACCGGTCTGCTGTTTGATGCAAGAAAAACACTGGTCCTTCTGCAAAGCAGTGAGGTGCCTGCACTCTGTATTTGGATGTGTGTTTTGAAGCAGGTACCCAAAAAGAGCGCACTGCACAATTGTTGCCATGCTTTAAGGTTGAAACTATACATTTACTGAAGTCAGGAAATATCTTGCAACTGTTCAAAGGTAGGAAACACCTTTTAACAAATCATGATCAGCAAGTTGAGAACAAATCTTGGCTACAGATCATGGCTTCTGGGGGGCAATGCAAAACTATGATCTTGTCTAGATATAACATCAGTTTACGGGTTGCACTTTCTTTCCTCCCAGCGCTAACAGGGAGCAGAGGAGCCCATTTAAAGCATATTCATGCAATTTATAAAGGATTCTCTGCATGGAGTGCTTTACCACAGTTCCCCAGAAGGTTGTTTTGCCTCGCAGTGCTAAATGTATGATGCATGGTCTTGACAGTACCTGATATAGTAACATGGATACAGCTACTCAGGTTTAGACAGAATTTGCTTGGATGGAAGAACCAATAGAGAGCTGCATAGACATTTCCCTTAGCATTCTATAGGAAGAGCAGGGTGTAAGTGTAATAGGCAGGAGCTCATTGTATGGTTACTTCCATTGCCAGTGGCCCACTTCCACCCCACAGATGATGATGTGGGAAGGAGCCATGCAGTTCGAGTAATACATGAAATCTGGGTAACTCATGTGGACATCCAGTAAAGCTGAATGTTGAAGAATCAGGACGGATAAAAGAAAGTATTTCCTCATGCACTGCAGAGTTAAACTTTGGAACTAATTCTCACAGAAGCAGTGGAGGCCACCAACTTGGATGACGTTAAAGAGGATTAGACAAATCCATGGAGGAGAGGGCTGTAAATGGCTGCTAGCCGTGATGGCTATATTCTGCCTCCACAGTTGGAGGCAGTAATCCTTCTGAATTCCTGTTAGCTGGAAACAGCAGGAGGAGAGAGTGCTCTTGTGCTTGGATCCTCCTTGCAAATTTCCGACAGGCATCTGGCTTGCCACTGTGAGACCGGAATGCTGTGCTAGATGGGCCATTTGCCTGATCCAGCAGGGCACTTCTTACATTCTTAAAAGATTGTAAGCTTCTCATGGGTGGTGGCCCATATTGTTTAGTGAGAATAGGGGCAACTTAATGTTTTCCAGGTGGATAAGGTTTTTGCCTCTTGCACAGTCGCTACTGGACAGCCAGAAAATGGATCCTTTCAGAGCTAACATGAGGGATAAAGGGTAGATGTAATTGCCTTTGGGTAGCTCCCTGCCGTTAACAAATTGTGGGTTGCTTCCTCAGGTGCTGCAGCTGAGAATATGCTGGGAAGCTTGCTGTGTTTGCCTGGTTCAGGATCGGTGCTTTTTGACCCCTGCACAGGCTCAACCATCTCGGAAACCACCAGTGAAGCTTGGAGCGTTGAAGTGCTACCAAGTGATTCAGGTTGGACTCCTCAGCTTTAAAGATAACTGATTTGTCTGTATGTCCCACACAAGCAGGGCTGCAATTATGAAGGAATGCTACCTTCTGGTTTCTTTGGTTAAGGAAACTTGAACTTCATTTCCATATTGAACTTCCCTTCTCTGTTGAACTTCTTACTGGAGACTTAAAAAAAATTCAGCCGGCTTTTAAATTGATATTATAGTTTTAACGCATTTTTAGTCTTATTGTGGGTCTCCTATACACTGCTTGGGGACAACTGTGCCAAAACAGTATACAAAATAAAATAAATAATCCTTCCCTACCTTCCAATCCCTTTCATATCTGGCAGAATCTCTGGATTCTGTCCAGCTAAGTTCTACTTAGAGTAGACCCATAGAGATTAACAAAGCTAAGATGGTCACACCCAGCTGTTTCAATGGGTCTACTCTGAGCAGGAATAGTGTTGGACATGGTCCCTTGTCATTAACTTTAAATGCTCTCCGTGATTTTCTCCATCTCTTCTTTCCAATTACATTCTTGCCCATGGCCTCTGTTCTTTTGACTCTTACCACCCTTAGCTGCTGGAGGTCTTTTGCTTCCTTAAATATTTCTGTGCTCTCTCCTTTGTGCCTGGAACTCTTTCCCAGAGGTGGACACAGAACCGTTTCTCTTTGTCTTCATTCCTTTAAACCTACTTTAATTAATTTAAACCTTAAGCTTCAAGGGTGGCGGCACCTGTGCTTTGGACATTATGCAGGCATACCTTCATGCACATTAGGCAGGCATACCTTCATTGTACTGTTTTCGGTGCCTGCTAAAACCTTTTTTGTTCCAGCAATCCTGCCCAGACACGTGACTTTAGTAGGTATGCTTCAAAATTACTGATTTTTTATTGTATTTTTTAAAAAATTTATGTAGCCTGTTGATATTTGCTTTTATTGAAATTTTTAATTAACACTTGAGACTGTCATATACTCTGCTTAGAGGTCTATTGTTCTAGTAAGGAGGATTATAAATTTTGTTAAGTACAATAAGCACATGGAGCTGCAGGTGCCTCTATCCATCTTCTCCCCCCCCCCCTCCACCCCTATTAGATCTGTAAGCTCTTTCCAGGCCAGGGACCTGTCTGCTGCCTATGAAATTCTGTAATGTGCTTTTTGCTGAGGGCGCTATATTAATAAATAGCTGTATATTTATTAATCTCCTACGAAAACTCTGCCCAAAGGTGATTTGCACACAACATAAAAAAAAACAAAAAAACAAATACATTTAAAACAAGGCTAAAACCATGACAAGTGGACACTCATAGTAAACGATCATTTATTCACCTGGGGAAGCCCATCAGAACAAAAATAACTTCCGTTATTTCCAGAAAGGGCAGAATGTGGGTGCTTTTTATTCCACGGAATGGGGCAGCCACACTAAATGCCCTGCTCTGCGTTACTGTGGAGTGAGCTTTTGAGACCTTTGTAACTTGCAGGAGAGATTCTCCTGCGGACTGCAGTGGTCTGCGGGTGTATAAGGGATAAGGCAGTGTTTTAAGTAACCTGGTCTCAAGCTGTATAGGGATGGATGTGTTAGTACCAACGCCTGAACTTGGCCTAGTAGCAAATAGACAGCCAGTATGTATCCCACAAACAAGGTACTGTATGCTGTTGATAGTTTGCCCCCACAAACACACTAGCCTCCTTGTTCTGCATTGGCTGTAGCCTCCAAGGAGTAGCCACAAAGAGAGTACATTGCAGTGCCTCAACCGTGAGGTTACCAATGTATGGACAACTGTAGTCAGCTAGTACAACTGTTGCCTTTTCTCAACAGTTAACTCACCCATGCACACACTTTCTGTTTCTTTATGGTGGAGGAAGGTATCCTTTGTTGGGTTGCTACTCTCACTCCAGACAGTGGGGCTATTCAAATGAGGCAACCTAGAAGCCTCCCATGAGAGATTAACCTCCCCTGGTCTTCCATTCTGTCTACTCTCCCATGCAAATGTTTCCTTAATTCTCTACACAAACCTTGTATTCTGGGGCCGTGGATTGATCCCAAACTATTTTCCTTATGGACCACTTGAAAACTGCTGGGAGTCTTAGTGATTTTTCTTGTTGATTTTTATTCCTGTTGTAGCGATTGTAATGCACTGTGGTAATGCACATGGTAGATGCCACGTGATTTTTAAGTGCATTTGTATTGCTTCTTTTGTTCTTAGGTATTTTGAATTCCATAGAATCAAATTGTCATACAGTAAAAGACCAATACAGAAGAAATAAAAGTAGCAATAAGCATACTGTTAAAAATCTGTATGAATATTTAATGTAGACATGCTATGGACCACCTGAATGAAGCTTGTGGACCACTGGCAAAGCACATACCAAAATTTGGGAATCCTTGCTTTGGGGAATTCTGAGGTTCTTCAATGAGATTTTCCACAATGGGGAGATTATTAACGCCAGGGGAGCTTCTCTGAAAGGCACCTTGCCTGATACTTAGATCTCCAGCATTGCCTGATACTTAGATCTCCAGCATGCATCTGCAAGGAAGGGTGATGAGTACATTTTGGGGCAGCCCTTCCCCAAGCTGATGCTCTCCAGATGTTGTTGGATACCCTGGACTCTTGACTATGCTGTTTGGAGCTGATGCCCCAAAACACCTGGAGGGCCACAAATTCACCTTCCCTGTTCTAGGGGGTTCATGTGGGGGTGACAATAAGGCCAAGGGATCCAGGTTAATGTACCATGTGAATTGAACATGACTCTGTGGCATCTGCACTGGGGTTTCAATGTTTAGGAAGCGTTCACGGAAGGTAGGAAATTTGTGAAAACTGAATGTAAAATTACCAGACTACTGTATCTAGAAGGTGACCTGTGTGTTGTATTTCTCCCCACCCACAATTTAGAGGCCCCAGATCTAAAGCAAGAGGAGAGGCTGCAGGAGCTTGAGAGCTGCTCTGGGGTGGGGAGCACCTCTGACGACACAGATGTGAGGGAGGTCAGTTCCCGCCCCAGCACACCAGGCCTCAGCGTCGTATCAGGTGAGACCTCAGAAAACAACACATTATGTGAACAGTTGAAGCTGTGCTATGTCTAATAAGACTGCTTGTCCGTCTAACCTGGTATTGTCTACCTTGAATGGCAGCAGCAGTCCAAGATCTCAGGCATTCGACTTCCTTAGCCCTGCTGCTGGAGATGCCAGGGATTTGAGAACTGGGGAAGTGACCTTAGCTCATATGGGCAGAGCATGCATTTTGCATGTGAAAAGATCCCAGGTTCAACCAATAGTATCTCTAGACAAAAGGATCAGGGAGCAGGTGAAAAGGAAGGAAGCATTCTTGGCCTGTGAGACTGGAGAGCCACTGCAAGTCAGAGATGGATCATTCTGATCTGGCATGAAAAGCACTTTCCTGTGTTCCTAATTGTGTGTCTCTTATGTGTTTCTGGCCTCTTTGTGAAACTTGTATATGGGATTGTCATCCATAAGAAGGCCAAGTCCATTTTCAGTGGGTGGTCTAGCTTAAAATTGTTTCTCTCCTCTTGGCTCCATGCTAAGATGGCTCTTGTGAGAGTTGTTTTGCTGCCTCCCCACGAATGGCAGCCTTTCAAAGCCAGACATACACTCACCAGCCTCGGAAGAATTTTAGCTGGTCTAAGATTCCTGACGGGGTTAGTGCCTGGGTAAAGGAAAAGTCAGTAAGCACTGCAGGAGGGTGGTCTTCGTGTGTGTTTCTTGCTGAAAAGAGGAGGAGAGCTCCTGCTCTAAGTTGTGAGAGTTGGCAGAAAGGGGTGTGGAGGTTGATAACATGGCATAAAGGCAGGGAAACGCAATTATATATTCCTCCTCAGAGATTTAATTGGTGATGAGAATTAAAGAGTTAAGCCCAAAGCATTCATTGTCCTCATTCTGCTTTCTGGACTAGTCAAATTCCCATAGAATAATTGAAGCAGGAGGAGCTCATAATCCAGCTGTAAAATAAAGGAGGGGAAATTGCATGGCTTGGATTGCTTCCCCAAGGTTACAGGGTTTGGTCTTGCTGGACAGGGTTCTAGATGTGGAGAGTAGGAGGAGGCTCTTGGCCTATAAATCCCATGCATTCATTGCTGGAACAGATATCCACTGTAATGGTCTAGTAAGTTACTGTTGTGCTGAATGTCTTCAGACATGGTGGCTTCCCTTTCAGCGAGGTCTCTTGTTCTCTCCTAAGGCATTAGTGCAACCTCTGAAGACATCCCAAACAAAATTGAGGACCTCCGATCCGAGTGTAGCTCTGACTTTGGTGGGAAGGATTCAGTAACCAGCCCCGACATGGATGAAACAGCTCATGGTAAGGGGAAGCATGGGCCACCCTGCAGTGATTTTCCTGGCAGCTTAAACGTCAATCCTGAAAGCATTTGAACTTACCAGATGGAGGGTGATGACATTCCTCATAGGGATGACCCCCCTGCTGGAGGCAGTCGAGGTCTTCAGATTATTGTGTCCTATCCAAGGGAGAGGAGTCATCCTGTCTCTCCAGACTGACCCTTCATGTTGCTAGGGATGGTTGGGTCTTCACGTCTCTCCCTATGTATGGAGAGAAACACTTGCCTGAGTACTTGTTTTCTGTGGATTTTTCTTTCTGTGTACAATCTCAGTCCTCTCTTTACTTTCTGCTCTTCCTTGGTTGTTTCTGAATGAGTCTTGCATGTTTCCCCCTGCCTGCCTCCCCCACCCTCCAGCACCATCACACCTTCCATTTTGTTTTCCATTATACACACTATCTGGTTTTCAACATTGCGGTATATCACCAGCTAAACATTGCAGTTTAGTGATATATCACAATGTCTGAAACATGGAACCATGTAGGGTGGAGCAGGGGAGATTAGGCAGAGCAGCAGTCATGGAGATTAATAGGTGTGTGCTATGTGCACTACGGATTCCTCCTCCCAGAGGCAGGCGAGCCCTCGTGTTTGGAGGGTGAACTCTTTCTACACCTCCCTAGACAGAGGGAGAAGGAAGAATCAGAGAATCAGAGAATTGTAGAGTTGGAAGGGACCCTGAGGATCATCTAGTCCAACCCCCCGCAATGCAGCAATATGCAGCTATGCAGGAATATGCAGCTGCCCCATATGGGGATTGAACCTGCAGCCTTCGTGTTATCAGCATCACGCTTTAACCAACAGAACTATCCAGCCCACCTGTGATTTCTGCATCGGGTAGAGACACCATGGTTATAGGGGGGCACCGAGGCTGGGAGTGAGTGTTCTGCCATTGGAGGGGAAAGTGAGCCGAAAGGGCAGGTAGGCAGCCAGCCACCAGAGGACTCAGTTATTCTGCCCCTTGTAGTTTTGAAGGCTGTGCTTTGCAAAACATTGCCAGCTCAATCATTCTGTAATGGTTCTCATGATGTGATCCACAAACCAGTGTTGGACGATGTATCGATACATCGCCCAGCCCTAACACACACCTTTAGTTTTTCGTTGTGTGTCCCCCCACCTGCTGTTCTCATAAAGGGGAGTGTGTAGTAGGGGATTTGACCCAGTTTTTTCAGGTACCTTGCAATTCTTAAATCACAACCTTCCTCTTCCTTTCAGAACAGATGGGGTAGACACCTTCTGTTGTTAATGAAACAGAAAGGAAACTAATTGTTAAAGTCTAAAGCAAAGCAGAAAGGCTTGATTTATGGTGGGCAAGAAAGATTAAAATGGACGATAGGAACTCGTATTTGAAAAACATTTAATGCTTTTTTTGTTTCTTGCCATTAAAGAACTGGTGAAAGTCAAATGGCCATAATTAGCTGTGAGAAAGGAATTTGCTTTGAGATGGCATAGTCACAAAACTGTGATTTTAAAGGGAAAACATTAAGGTGGATTGAGTAGCTGATAATATCCATAAGATTAAAAGCTTCCAGTATGGAAAAGGTAGTTTTGTTTCAAACAGTGACTGTTGGTATTGTTAAACAGTTGATGACTGAACTATTAAAAATGATCAGATCAATGTTTGATGAAGATGAAGAAAATGAGCCAGAGGATTGAGGTGGAAAATGGAAAGAGGGAACACCCAGAGGTTACCGTATTTTTCGCCCCACAGGACGCACTGGCCCATTGGACGCACCATGTTTTTTGGGGGGGAAATAAAGAAAAAAAAATTATTTCCCCCCCAGGCGCTTGTGGGGCCGGAGGCGGGGAGAAGCGCTCTTCTCCCCGCCGACCGCCTTCAGATCAGGTCCGGGGACAGCGGGAAGGCGCGCTGCGCCTCCCCACTGTCCCCGGAGCTTGCGGGGCTGGCGCTGGGGCTCTCCTGAAGCCTGGAGAGCGAGAGGGGTCGGTGCGCACCGACCCCTCTCGCTCTCCAGGCTTCAGCGAAAGCCTGCATTCGCCCCATAGGACGCACACACATTTCTCCTTCATTTTTGGAGGGGAAAAAGTGCGTCCTATAGGGCGAAAAATACGGTACAATCAGTTGCAGTTCTGTATGGGAAGGTGTTTGGCGGGGGTTACCTTTGAGTTTCTGCCTAACGTCTTGTGGTTTGTATGAGTGTTTTCATTCCTAGTGCTGAGTACCTGTTGGGTTCTCCTTAACTTCTTGGGGGTTGAGGTGTTCTTCTGCTCTGACACTCAGTCTGGAGAGACAGGATGACTCCACCTGAAGTGGACACGAGACCCAGCAGGGGGAGTCATCCCTATCAGGAATGTTATCCTCCTGCACCCAAATCTGTAAACTGAAATTCATTGTAAGGGGGGGGGGATTCTCCCTTGGGCCATGTGCTGAAGTAGAAACCCAAAATTCCCTGATGAGTAATGGTGGCATTTCTCTGTTGAGGGTGGGTGATATGCATTCAGGTTGTGGGCATGGGAGGAGAAGCCAAAGGAGGGGGATGTCACTCTTACCCAGAGGTCTGAGCAGATTACTTGTAGGGAGGACTTCTTGAAGCCCAGCCAAGGGCTGCTGATAGCCCATCCTTGCATTAGGGCTTTCAGAGCAGGAGCCAATGAAGGTGATTATTGAATCTGGCAAGATTATCCCCACCAGGAATGCGGAAAAGATTGCAACTTGTCCCAAGTACTTGAGAGATGAATAATGTCTGGTAACATTGATTTAAAGTATCCATAAAGGTAAAGGACCCCTGACAGTTAACTCCAGTCGCAAACAAGTCTGGGGTTGCGGCACTCATCTCGCTTTACTGGCCGAGAGAGCCGGCGTACAGCTTCCGGGTCATATGGCCAGAATGACTAAGCCGCTTCTGGCGAAACCAGAGCAGTGCACAGAAACATTATTCACCTTCCCACTGGAGGTAGATCTATTTATCTACTTGCACTTTGACATGTTTCGAACTGCTAGGTTGGCAGGAGCAGGGACCAAACAACAGGAGCTCACCCTTTCACGGGGATTCGAACTGCCAACCTTCTGATTGGCAAGACCTAGGCTCAGTGGTTTAGACCACAGCGCCACCCGCGTCCCTTAAAAGTATCCATAGTGAAAGGCAAATCCTTTTGTATGTCAGAGTGCTGTAGGCATGCTGGAGTAGGTGACCTCAGGTGATATCTCTGGCTTCTTAGGGTCTATGCAGCCTGTTAGTGAAGATCCTCCTGGTACTTTCTTAAACGCACTTCTCCATCTTTTAGGAACCAGCCAGGGGGCCTCTACCTTGTCTCATGCAGAATCCTTGCTTGCCATGTTCGATCCCTTGTCTTCCAACGAAGGTAATCCTGCAGCGTGTGGGCCACAGGCATGTTAACAGTAGTGTTACTGCATTTGGTCCTCTTTCCATTGCTGCAAAACTTCCATGTGTTACCTGTAACTGTAAAGGGATGTGAAAGAACAGCGATGGTGTAATGCTTTGCTTGGTCTGACGCTGGTGTTTTTTCCAGCAGTGGTGAGGCCCAAAGTGCACTATGCAAGACCTTCACACCCCCCGCCAGACCCCCCGATCCTGGAAGGGACCCTAGGAGGCAACGAGGCAAGGCTGCCCAATTTCAGCTCCCACACTGCTATAATCATTGACTCCGAAGTGTTCAGGCAGCGGTATTCCTATCCTGAGAGGCTCGTGCGGAGCAGGAGCTCTGATATAGTGTCATCTGCCCGGAGGCCAATGAGTGACCCTGGTTGGAACAGGCGAGCCGGCAACGAGGAGAGGGAGCTTTCTGTGCTTGGCTGTGTAGGGGGAACTCCTTTGCTGACAGCCTCTCAGTCTTCTTCCTCATCTCCTAGCAGAGATTCCTGCAGAGGAGAGGTAAGAGAAGACAAACGAAGCCTCTCAATGGCTTTCTCGAATCAAGGCTTTATAGCTAAGTAATGCATTAAGTTTTACCTCTATCTAAAAGCATTTTGTGTGTATTATGTGTTAGCTTGGTTGCTACCTCAATTTTTTCTTAAGCTAGAACTCCCTTGAACTGGAGCATAGTTAAACTATGAAACTTGCTTCCACAGGAGGCAGTGATGGCCCCCAATTTGGATGGCTTTAAAAGAGGATTAGCTTAATTCACGGAGGGCAAAGGATATCAGTAGTTACTAGCCATGATGGCTATGTTTTGCCTCCACTGTCAGAGGCATGGTTTCTCTGAATACCAGTTTCTGGGAATCCCAGGTGGGCAAAGTGCTGTGGCACTCCTATCCAGCTTGCTTCCCGCAGGCATCTGCTCGGCCACTGTGAGAACAAGATGCTGAACTAGTTGGGCCTTGGCCTGATCCCACAGACTTAAGTTTACAGTCCTTTGTTCTTAACCCCCATGCATATTAGAGTTTGGTGGGAGTACTGAAAAGCCACAAAATGTGGTGTTGGCAGCAGAATTCCTAAGAACCCCAAGGGTTTTTTCCCCCTTTGAAGCAAGTTGAAGCAAGACCACTGTATTTTTAATACTTTGTTGGAAGCCGCCAAAGTGGCTGGGGAAACCCAGCCAGATGGGTGGGGTATAAATAATAAATTATTATTATTATTATTATTAAGTGTAGAGTAGTATGTATTTCTTCAATTAAGTTTTTAGTCCTTTCAAAGGTTTAAGAAGCAAGCTTCTAGCCCTTATGAATATATGTTTGAAAGTGTGTGACTAATATGGGATTTCAGTCTCTTGTATAGATTCTTTCTACTTTTCATAAGTAGCTCAAAGCAGAATGCACCAGGCAGAAACTGGTTGGCAATTTTTACATAAGTCACAGAATTCAGTGTTTTTGATTTTGTAGCATAGAGGCCATACTGCCCTGTCTTTTAATCTGCCAGTTTTCTCCTGTGGAAAGCTGATGAGGCTGTGAGAGGCTAAACAGTCAGTCACCCTTGACCTCAGAGGAGTGTCCCCCACACACCCATTAGCTTTTGTGGTTGAGCAAGTGGGGGGAAAGTCACCAACATCCCTTTTAGTCTATGCAGGGGCAGAAGAGTCTACTATGCCCCCTCCCTCTCCTGCACACGGAGCAAAGAACTGAACGCTCTAGTGCTCTTGGTTGATCAAAGGAGACAGGTTCTTCTTATCAGATATAGGTCCGTGTGTCAACAGCCTCTTTGTATGATTCAAAAGGGTTGGACTGTGGTTCATGCAGAGGGCAGAGTTTCAGTGGTGGCTGCTACTGCTACATGACCCTGCATGGTTGGATTACAGTTCCCATTTTCTCTGGCCACTGGCTGTGCTGGCTGCTGGGGCTGGTGGAAGTCCAGCGACATCTAGAGGGTCCCAGGTCCCCCCCGATTTCAAGTATTGAATTTAAATATGCTAATATTCAATTCATGTTTGAATTGATTACTTGGTTTTAAAACCCTATGGTTTTTTAAAAAAAAAATCCTGCTTCTTCCAAGCCTCCAACCAGAGTTTAACATTTATTAACATTCAACAGAATCGGATAAGGCAGAATGAAAACAGCAGGTTGGATCTAGTAGTTATTTCAACTTTTCTGCTGAAAAATCAACAGGAAAAGATACTCGTGACTTAAGTTCCATTGATTTCAACTAACTTAAGTCTAGACCTGACCCAACACATCTCTCCTCAAACAGGTTGAGGATCGCAAAGACAGCGACGATGAGAAATCTGACCGGAACAAACCATGGTGGAGGAAACGTTTTGTTTCGGCTATGCCCAGAGGTGTGGTTTTATATCTCACTTCTTAGATAAGTTATGTGTATAATGCCTTATTTCTTCTACTGTGCATTTTTCTAGTGGCAGTGCAGTTCCTGTGGCCACAACTCAGCTGTGGGTTGAAGACCAGTGTCCTAACATATCACCCTAAATAGGTAGCAAAAAATCAGGTTTGGTTATTTGTTCAAAAGCTGGACTTGGGCAAGTTTTCTTTTTAAAAAAATATAAAAAAACCCAACGATTTTCAGCAGTAATACCATAAGCATATCATAAAAACAAGAACAACAAATGGAGTACATATTATTGGCTTGTCGGTTACAAAAAGTAACAGGTACATGCATAGTAAGTTCCCTGATTAGTTAGCTGGGTGAGGTAGTCCTCTCCATCGACATACATGTGTTGTAGGGGGTTGCAATAACTGTGCTGACTTATTGATGTGAGCAATGTTTTTACTGCCTGGTTGACAGAGGCAAATAAGCAATTCCAAAAACCCAATGATATATTCAACTAAAGGAAGGGCATGCAAAACCTGAATATATTAAATGGCAATCATATTTTTCCAAATGGCACAGGGAGAGATACTTGTATATCTTAAACTGAAGTATATGAAATAAAATCCCACCATACTCAGTCTTCCTGCCCCGTAGATACCTGTAAATTATGTGTTACTTCTTATGCACCTACTAAATTCTGAAGGTTTTTTATAACATAATGGATATAGTCATTTTTTAAGCAATTTCTATTGTGCTGTAGAGATACTGGCAGTTGGCTTTTGTTGAAAGTTCCTTTTAGTTACAAAACAAAACAAAACAAAAAAACCTGATTGTCTTGCCCCGAAAACAGCTTGTTCGCTTCTTTGCCTGCTGATGCCTTGTTTCAGCTTCAAGTGTTGTTGCAGGAAGACTGGTGGGTTACTTTATATATATATATATGTACCTGTTTACCTATCACCTGGACTTGTGGCAATATCACTCAAAAGATGCCTAGAAGAAGCTCTCTCTAATGGGATTTTTGCACCTGTGGTATTTTAATTTTAATTTTATTTATTGAATTTATATACTGTCCTATACCCGGTGGTCTCTGGGCAGTTCACAGAATTTCTCTCCCTCTCACTTTTCAGATCCTTTCTCTCATTACCATGGGGTGAAATGTTTTTTGGGGATAATCTTGTGCAAACTGAGCTGTCATAGAAGTTCCTATTTCAAATTAAAATTCTTCTGCCTTCCGCCTTCCCCACATCCCCAGCTCCCATCCCATTTAGGAAAAAAGAGAAGCAGGATAAGGACAAAGAGGATTTTGTGCCTGATAGATACAACGCTCTTCAAGGTTAGTAGTTGCTGCTGAATTTTATAACATGGTTGACTTTAAATAAAGATCTCAAGGACTCTTAATCCTGGTCTAGGGATTCAGATAGGATTTACCTATGCAGTGGTGCCTCGCAAGACGAAATTAATTCGTTCTGCGAGTTTTTTCGTCTTGCGAAGCACCGCTGCGTATTGACGGTTTCTCATAGGAATGCATTGGCGGCTTAAAAAAAAGGCGCAAGACGTTCCGTCTTGCAAAGTAAGCCCATAAGGAAATCCGTCTTGCGAAGCAACTCAGAAAACGGAAAACTCTTTTGTCTTGCGAGTTTTTCATCTTCCGAGGCATTCGTCTGGCGAGGTACCACTGTACTTACTACATGAGAACACTCATTTTGGGGCCAGTCTGTATATGTGTGTGTTTTTGTGTTTCTCTGCACACAGATGGCTTGTATTAAACCAGGGGTGTGGAACCTGTGGCTGTCCAGATAACGTTGAACTGCAACTCACATCTTTCTTTTTATTTAGTGTTTATGTACCCCACTTTTCAACCAAAAAGGCTTCCAGAGCAGCCAACATACAATCAGCACAAGACAGTAGTCCCTACCTGCAGGCTTATAATCTAAAAATAAACACAAGGGGAAACTAATAAACAGGACACCACAGATAATATGAAGAGTTTTTAAGTGTGTGTTTGAACCAGAAAATGTTGTACTTTAGTTATTTCATTGCTATAACCATATTGAATGTCTGTAGCGGGAGTCTAAACCTTCTGAACCAGTTAAAAAAAAAGTTCTTTCCTCAAATCTGTGTTTTGGCATGTAAGTTTCACCATCCCACCCCTGTCGTCTTCCTCAAACTTATACTGTATACAACACCAATGTCTCATATCAAATGTAACTGGTCTGTAGAAAAGACTTTACAACTTGAAAAAAGAGAGAATGCACATACTTTTGTAAACCAAGACAATCTTTAATAAAAATAATTTTTTTAAAAAAACAAAAACCTGTGTTTCTGCAGCCATCTTTCCCACACATTTGATTTAATGGGGAAAGCAAAATGGCTGGGAGAAACCCCCAATGACAAATCTCTGTATTCTCACATTCAATCATGTCTGTAGTGGCTGCATGACTTCACCCACCACAGGATGCCTTTGGTATTTAGACTGCCTACTCGAGACCAACACCCACCCCTATGTTAATTCCTTGCTGCTTCTCCCCCCCCCTTTTTTTTTTACATTTTAGATGACTCTGGCCCTAGACTGAGCGCTCAGGCCCAGGCAGCGGAGGACATCCTGGACAAGTACAGGAATGCGATTAAGCGAACCAGCCCCAATGAGGGGGCTGTAGTGACCTATGACAATGCAGGTGAGAGTCTGTTCTTGCCCCCAGCCGTCATGGTTTTCAAGCAATGAGGGGAAGAGGGTGGCTGCTACCTGCTGATGATGTGAGAAGGCTAACTTTTCTATGCTCATTTGGTGGGCTGGGTTTAGATGCCATTGGAGATGGCGAGAGCATCCATGACTCTGTGCGGGACGACAACTTGCAGAACATATCCGCAGATGATCTTCCGGATTCTGCCAGCCAAGCAGCCCAGCCACAGGATTCGGCTTTCTCTTACAGGTAGCTTGACTCTGTGTGTGTGTGTGTGTGTGTGAGAGAGAGAGAGAGAGAGAGAGAGAGAGAGAGAGATGTTCACTGCAGTAGACAAAGGGACTTTGGGAAGAAGGCTAGATCCAAATACTGCCTAGGATTCTGTGTTTGGCGGAAATCCTCTGCCTCTAGTGTGGCGGTTAGAATGGTGGACCAGGACTCAGAGAAACACCAGTTTGAATCCTCCAACTCTGCCATGGCCGAGCCTTGGGGAACAGCGGCACACTCTCGCCCATACATATCCCACAGGGTGGTTGGGAGGATAAAATGGGAGGGTGAACCACGTACTCTACTCAAAGCAAAGGTGAGGTATAAATGTAGGAATATTAATAAATGAGCCCAAACACTAAGGCTGTTCGATGTATAGAGGCAGACACGGCGGGCATTTAGCTCTATGCTGAATAACATTCCCTGCTTTTGGAAGCTCTGCTTAGAAATTCTCCAGTGTGTAACTTGAGAGTGGAAACTGCCTACTGGTTTTCTATTCTCTTCCATCACTATGAAGGCAAGTGACTTGAATTGCTCTTTTGGGGGATGGGAGAGGCCCTGTGGCATCTATCCTCCTCTCCTGGTGTGTTCTTCCAGGGGATTTGGGGTTAGACCTTACAAAAATGGATTCCAACAAATGGCTCACAATACAGTGGTACCTCTGGTTACGAACGTAATTCGTTCCAGAGGTCCGTTCTTAACCTGAAATCGTTCTTAACTTGAGGAACCACTTTAGCTAATGGGGCCTCTCGCTGCTGCCATGTGATTTCTGTTCTCATCCTGAGGTAAAGTTCTTAACCCAAGGTACTACTTCCGGGTTTTTGGAGACTGTAACCCCTGAGGTACTACTTCCGGGTTAGCGGAGTCTGTAACCCAAAGTGTTTGTAACCTGAAGTACCACTGTATAAACTTCCTTCCTGTTGGAAAAGGGAGGAGAGCAGATTCGTATTAGACAATATGCATTTTCACATGAGGTGCTAGAGTCCACCACCACCTCTCTCTTTTTTTGGGAGCCACTGAAATAAAATATATTGCTTTTGGTGTTTATATGAAAATTCAAGGCAGAAATGAATATTTTCTCTCTCCCCCTCTGCCCCTTCCTCCCAGAGATGCAAAGAAGAAACTGCGGCTTGCCCTCTGTTCAGCAGATTCTGTAGCCTTCCCTATGTTGTCCCACTCAACGCGGAACGGCCTTCCGGATCATACGGACCCTGAAGGTAAAAGACCTCTTTTGACTTTCAGACTTCTAGTATAGCTACAACCACACTTAAAGCAAGAGGCACACTTGACACATGACACCACTCAGAAATATGTAAAATTGCTGGAAATTTTGAAGCAGGGACAGGGTGGTGTTGTCCCTGTCCCCACCGGAGGAAAAGTGGAAAATTTGAGAATTTATTCTGTTTATGGGATACCTTACCCACCCTTCATCATAAAGCCTCAGGGCATAAGTTATACAATGCTTACGGCTATATTTTAGTGTTAATCTCTTTACTGTGGTCAATGAACCAGTCTTCTCTAATGCTAGTCCTACTCGGAGTAGACTCATTGAAACAAAAGGGCATAACTTTTTTAAAAACAAATTTTTAATGCTTCTTAAATGAATACAGATACAATAACTATTAAACACTTATCCAGCAGTAAGGACATAACTAACATAAATCCTTTGACTTCAGCGTGTCTGCTCTGAGTAGGACTAACATTGGATATACAGTGGTGCCCCGCAAGACGAATGCCTCGCAAGACGAAAAACTCGCTAGACGAAAGAGTTTTCTGTTTTTTGAGTCGTTCCGCAAGACGAATTTCCCTATGGGCTTGCTTCGCAAGACGAAACATCTTGCGAGTTTGTTTCCTTTT
The DNA here is from genome assembly GCF_965153285.1 of Podarcis tiliguerta. Lineage (NCBI taxonomy): Eukaryota > Metazoa > Chordata > Lepidosauria > Squamata > Lacertidae > Podarcis > Podarcis tiliguerta. The sequence continues at coordinate 12,192,118 of NC_139553.1, read as the reverse complement.
TCTTAAAGCCGCTAAGCCATTAATAGCCTCTAAGCCGTTAATAGCCGCTAAGCCGCTAATGGGCTTGCTTCGCAAGACGAAAAAACGGCAAGACGAAGAGACTCGCGGAACGGATTAATTTCGTCTTGCGAGGCACCACTGTATAACTCATATCAAAGTCAAACTTATTTTACTTCTTTGACACACAGTTTGTCACTTAGAACAGGGGTTGGTAACATGAGTTTTCCATAGTGGGCCTTAAGGTATTACTGGACCAGATGTCCCACCAGCAACCATGACCAAGTCACCTGCTGGTAACTAGGCAGAGCATTCTTCTCCAACCTGGTGCCCCTCAGAAATTTTGGACTACAACTGCCATCAGCCCCAGCAAGCGTAATCAGTTGGGGATAATGGGAGTTTTAATCCAGAAACAGGTTGGGGAAGGCTGATATAGTGTGTTTGTGTGTGTTAGTGTGAAACGTAGACTAGGAAGAGTATGAGAGAAAGCAAAGTGTTGCCAAATATAGTCTATCTCTTGTGCCCCGGAAGATGGTAGGGAGGACAGCAGGGGGCGATCCCACAGGGCCACAACTCGGGGGGGGGGGGGTATTACCACAACTCTCCTTTACTCACTCTGTTTCCACTCCCCCTTTCCATTGAACAGACAATGAAATTGTATGCTTCCTAAAAGTCCAGCTAGCCGAAGCCATCAACCTTCAGGACAAGAACCTGATGGCTCAGATCCAGGAGACCATGCGTTGTGTTGGCCGCTTTGACAACAGGACCTGCCGCAAGCTGCTGGCCTCAATTGCTGAGGATTACAGGTAAATCCCTTACCTTCCATAAGAACACAAGAAGAACCCTGCTGGATCAGGCCCATCTAATACAGCAGTGGCTAGTCAGATGCCCCCAGGAAGTCAACAAGGGCAGCATTTTGTCTGCATCTCGCTCATATAAATTTGGGAGTAGAATTAGGCTGTCACTTCTCATGGGGCAGGTGCTTTGAAGCCACCCTAAACAGCTTGGAGCACCTCCCCCAAACTTGCACTTTCCAGATGTCATTGAGTTGTACAACTCTTTTCTCCCCACCCACCCCCAAATCCCAGGAAAAGGGCTCCCTATATTGCCTACCTGACACAGTGCCGCCAGGGTCTACAGACCACCCAGGCCCATCTGGAAAGGCTGTTGCAGAGAGTCCTGCGAGACAAAGAAGTGGCAAACCGATACTTCACCACAGTGTGTGTGCGGCTGTTGCTGGAGAGCAAAGAGTCAAAGATAAGGGCATTCATTCAAGGTAAGCCACTCCTGGCATTGTGCACAAGAGATGAAGTGGGATGTATGCAGTGTAGGGCCAGGCACACTTTGGTTCAAAGATTTACTGGGTGACGTTGGGCCATTGGCTGTACCCTAGTGAATGGCCCAAGACATATTAAGATAAAAGGGGTGAGGGGAAGACTCATAATTGGAGTTTTAGTCTGCCATTGGGGAAACCTTGGCTGCAGTTGGTTGAGCTGCTGTGATCTCACAGAAGGGGCTTCTAGTCCCACTCTGTGACATCAAGCCACTTGACGTTCTAAGGTAGGCAGAGAAGGCAGGAACCAGTCATGGAATTGGAAGCAGCAGGCCCATGTGGTATGTATTGCTGGTCTTGGTTCTTCTGCAGATCAGATCCAGTTAAACATTTCTCCCTTGGAAGTGCTCTTGGCCAGCTCACCTTTGCAACGGGTGCAGGTTCTTTGCATAGGGAATAGTAGTGCACATGTTATGGCTTTCCTGGATAACACATGGGGATTGTAATTTTGGAGCAGCTTCTAATTCCTATATTGTGTGTGAGGAGAGAGGGTGTGCTTCTCCCTCCCCAGTCCTGTGATTTCCTCCCTTGTGCTTTGTTGCCAAAGACTTCCAGAAGCTGACTGCAGCGGATGATAAAACTGCCCAGGTTGAGGACTTCCTCCAGTTTCTCTACGGTGTAATGGCCCAGGATGTCATCTGGCAGAACGCCAGCGAGGAGCAGCTCCAGGATGCCCAGCTGGCAATTGAGCGCAGCGTCATGAACCGCATCTTCAAACTGGCCTTCTACCCTAACCAGGATGGAGATATCCTGCGTGACCAGTGAGTGGGATGTGGCTGGTTTTCTTCAGGCTTGAGCAATAATGGCAGCAGAGGGCAAGCCACAGCCACCTTTCCTTGTGTGCTTCCTCTACTTCTGTGCAGGCCCAAGTTTCCTTCTGGTTGTAGCTTTTTCAAATACCCTAATTCTGTTCCATTCTGGTGCATTGCTTCCTTTGCAAGAAATGAGTGTTCAGTTTTTACATTTGTTCTGAACTCGGGGATTTTGCTAGGGCTTTCATTTGCCAGCCTGAGGGCCACATTTAGTCTGGGAAACCTTTCCGAGGCTGCATGCAAATGGTGGGTGGAGCAAGTGGGCAGAACAATAGGTGTAAATCCTACCTTTGTACAATAGATCCTTTTTTAGTTACCCATTTTAGAGGCATTATCAGAGTTCAAGGACACATTTCAGTCAGGCAAAACCACTCAGGGGGTGAGTGGAGGGTGTGGCTTGGGAAGAAGGGGTGTGGCTTGGGAAGAGTTCCAAGGGGCAGATTAAGAGGCCTGAAGGGTTGCACTGGGCCCTCAAGCCTGAGGTTCCCCACCCCTTCTGTATTGGGCCCAATCTACCTCTCTCCCCCCCCCCCCCTGTATATATAGCCTGTCCTTAGAGGCAACAAGAGAGAAAATGAGGGCTTGAGATTCTGGAAAAGTGGCAGCCTTGCCAATGCTTGGTCTCTTCTGTGCCAAAATAAGACAGGATAAACATGGATATTCTGATCTGTCTCTGAAGCTAGCTGATTGGTTTTTTAATTGCAAGTTCTTGCGTCCTTCTTCAGTAACCTGAAAATGTTACTTTCACTGAGGCATTATATTTAAATACAATTAGTCGCTTAAGCCATACAAGTTATTGGGTTGACAGCCCAGACTCCTTTGTAGGACAGATTTTTGTAAGGGGTGCTGCTGCAAGGAACTGAAGGTTGCGTAAGGAAGCCCCCTGTTACCTAACGGTGCTCGCTATGCAGAATCCCAGATTGTGCCATCTATATTACTTAAATTGTTTGGTTCTCCCCCCTCCCCCCTTTGTTTCTAGGCTTCTTTACGATCACATACAGAGGTTATCTAAAGTAGTGACTGCGAACCATAAAGCACTCCAGATTCCTGAGGTAAGTCCTTGGTGGTGCCTGGCACCTGAGAGTAAGACTTTGTCTGAACTATACCACTTGTGACTGAAGATGGCAGTTCATGATGTGGACTGCCACTGTAGTATGGGGGTGGGGGGTTTAATTTTGCACGCACGCACACCCACCCACCCACCCACCCACACAGCCAGTTTGGATATGCTGGAGTTGGGAGAAGGAAGAACTTTTCTCCCTAAACATTCAGATTGTGTGGAAGTGATTCTCCTGTATGGTTGAAAGTTTGGCATGTGGCTGTAGCTCAATGGCAGAGCATCTGCTTTGCATTCAGAAGGTCCCAGGTTCAATGCTTAGCATCTCCAGGAAGGGCTGAGAGAGACTTCTTGTCTGAAGCACTAGAGAGATACTGCTGCCAGTCAGTGTAGACAGTACTAAGCTAGAGGCCATGCTGGGCTTGGGGATCAGATTAGGCTGAAAAGCACCCAATAACTCAGTCTTAGTTCTGACTGAATTGGTAAGTACAAGACAGGGTTTGCATCACTTAATATTTGCTGGTACAAGTTTTTCTCCTCGCCACAGTGAGGTCTGGACGTAGTAGTAACCATCCTGTGGCTCTAGCTTTTCTAAGTGCATCCAGTCCTTTTAGGCTCAATGGATAAGTAGTCCCAACAAGTCCATATGTCCCATTCTTATTTGGTAGCATGTGGGAGCTTCCTTGCCTTTTGTGTGGTGGCTCCCTACAAATCTTCATTGTTTTGTACCAAAAAACCAAAAAGATCAGTGGTTAGAATCAGTGCATTTTTGAAAGTTTCAGTCTGCCATCTTGATTCAAAATGGGGCTCTGGTTGTTTCCAACCGTGGGTGAACACTTGCTCCTGGATCTCAGGAATGATCATGCAGAATTTGTTTACGATCCAAATACAAAGCAAGCAGGAAATTTTTCAAAATACGTACTAGGTGCTAGTTATAATATCGCATAACATTTGCGTAGAGGTCTCAAGCATTCAGAGCACATCACACGCAGGTTCTAGTTGTAATATTTCCAGCAACCCAGTAAGATAAGTCAGTGTTAGTATTTCCCAAATTGCAGACCGAGGCTCCAAGGGAGAGCGAGTGTGCCTTGTTTGAAGCCTCCTACTGAGTTCACAGCCGAGGTGAGATTTGAACTGGGGATACTCTGATTCATAGCTTGGCCTTTTAACCATTATGCTACACCAATCACAGGTATTTTAATAAGCTTGCATGTTTACCATGTGCAGTATATGTACACATTGCTGGATGCAAGGGGTTAATCGTGTTTGTATGTAGACATTTTCTCACCCTCCCTTTTCTAAACACTGTACTGTATTGGGCTAGAAGCAAGTCTTCTCCTTTCCTTGCAGGTCTACCTCCGCGAAGCACCATGGCCATCAGCACAGTCTGAGATCCGCACCATCAGCGCCTACAAGACCCCCCGGGACAAGCTGCAGTGTGTCTTGCGGATGTGCTCCACAATCATGAACCTGCTGAGCCTGGCAAACGAAGATTCTGTTCCTGGGGCAGACGACTTTGTCCCTGTTCTCGTCTTTGTTCTCATAAAGGTAAGGGTGATGTCCCCACACAAGAGCCTTGGGCCTCTCTCGCTCATAAAACAACTCAGACTGCAGACCGCTTTTTAGTATTTCCCTACATGAAACATTCTCTGCAGGTGTCGTAATTTTTTAAAAGTGAACCAGCCTGGTTCCTGCCTGCTCTGCTCTTTGTTTGCACTTGGGAGTATTCAAGAGACATGGCTGCGAGTAACACAGTCCATTCTCCTGCCCCTCTCTCCCATCTGCCATTTTGATGCTCCTGTGGGCTAGGCTTCAAGCCTGTGACAAAAAGGGACACTTGTTCTCCCAACTGCAAGGTGCAGGTCTGTGCACAAGATAGATGGCTTTCCACACCCAAGAACCATACACAGGTCATGGGAGCTATTGGGTGCTCCTTAGAAGAAAATATCTAGCAGGTATGGAGCAGGATATACTGTTTTGGGCTAGTCTCCAGTCCAGTCCAGATGGCTATAATAATAGAATTGTATTTTTGGAAGGGACTCTCAAGAGTCATCTAGTCCAACCCTCTGCAATGCAGGAATCTCGACTTTTAAAGCTACCCCCCAAAAAACCTTACAATTCCCAGCGCAAACTATTGTTCCTGTTATTCTTGGTTGTGGAAGATGCTTTACATCAGGCACCCCCAAACTTTGCCGTCCAGCTGTTTTGGGACTACAACTCCCATCATCCCTAGCTAACAGGACCAGTGGTCAGGGATGATGGGAACTGTAGTTCCAAAACAGCTGGAGGGCCGAGTTTGGGGAGCCTGCTTTACATGTATGCTGTGCCTTACCTGCTTCTGGCTGGTTCAACTGCTGTGGCAGCTGTTATCCAGTGGCTGGACCAGGCCTTGGGAGGGGTGTGTGTGTGTCATTGGTGAAAAGAGTCTCCAACAAGCACAGTGCCTCCACCTGCTGCTTCACTTAATCCTGCCTTGGCAGGGGCCACAAACTGGCGTGTATGGCTTACGGTCCTTTGACTTCTTCCACGCCAGAGGTGTGACTCCTCTGTACCCTTTTCTCATGAGAGGGTTCAATTAGGGGGTGTTCAGTGTCTTTCTCTGGAAGGCTCTGCCCCTCCTGCGCTGCGGGTTTGTGGTCCGTCTCCATCCTTTGGCTCTGAGCTAAACCCCGACAAACCATATCTCTTTCTCTTTCTAAGAGGGAGAGAGAAGGGGTGCAGGGGGGCGGTGATCAGCCCTTTCAGTGCCCCTTCTTTCCCCTTTGGCCAACATTATCTTCTGGGAGAGAGGGACACAGTTCCTCCCTCCCTCCTAGCATATCCTACCCTACATATTATTTTTTTGAGTGGTGGGGAAGAAATGAGATTATAATCTAGGTTGCAAGAAAAATAAAATTGGAGGTGGAGGAGGGAGCGATTTGGGGTGGGGAATCTTCCTGCATTTTGAGGGGGAGGGTGTACCCTAGCTACTGCCTCCTCCCTGTAGTAGGGTGGTTGGAAGGGGGCTAAATGCCTCAGCCCCTTAAGGTATCCTTGTTCATGGGGACCCCACCCCGATCCTTCCGGCCACCTGCACTTTGCTGCTGCTGCCAAGGAACCAAGTGCCACCATCTTCCTCCTCAGAAGGCAGGTACCTTCCCCATTACTTCTTCAGATGTATCTGCAGAGTTCTGTTGTATTTGCAAATGGTATTTTTGCCTGCTTTCCAAGCTGTTATAAAGGGGGGGGGGGGCTGGCATGGTGCCCTCAATATGTTGTTGGACTTGAGCTCCCATCATATGATGATGATTAACTGCTTGATGCCAAAATAGGCTTCTAAGCAGCTTACAAGAATAAAAACCCATTGCACGAGCGTTAAAATATAAATACTCTTACTTAAAATATGCAACAAAACAATACTATTAGAACAACACAGTAATTAAAACAGGAGTCTCAGTTTGAGACAGCAAAGGAATTGCCTGTGTAAACAGGTGTGCCTTCAAAAGCAGACGGGATGCCCATGCAGATGGGGACCTCTCATATTTCAGCCGGGTGGGCATTCCATAACATAGGCACCATGGTGGGGAAAAAATTATGCTGGCTAGGGCTGATAGGAGTTGGAGTCCAATGACCTCTGGAGACAACAGGCCTTCCAACCGTGACATACATCTCCTCCTCTCTGCAGGCCAATCCGCCCTGCTTGTTGTCCACTGTCCAGTACATCAGCAGTTTCTACGCCAACTGTTTAACTGGAGAAGAATCCTACTGGTGGATGCAGTTCACAGCGGCAGTTGAGTTCATTAAAACGATAGACGAGCGCAAGTAAACCCAGCCCAGCCAGCATCTCTGCTGAGAACCAAATGGCTCACAGAGGAGGACCTTTATGAATGTATGACGCCTGGTCTCTGCCCATCAGGCTGCAGGAAAACAAAGAGAGAAGACCTCCATGTGTAAATACTGTAAAGGAGTTCCAAGCATTTTCAAACAAACCTTTACTAATTGGACTAATTCCAGCAGGGTGGTTTGAGGTATTACTTTGGTTGTGTGTGCTTCCTTTTCTTTTTGAATCCTCTTTCCCATAGAAACTAGCACTGTGTCAAATCATAATAAAAATAAAAGGGACCACTTGTTAAAGTATCCTGGAATCTCCAGGCATTTTTTCTGCTGCCACGACCTCCATGTCAAAAAAACCTTTTCCTTAACAGTTTAGTTAGAACTTTTTAAAAGCTTGGTGAGTGGAGAGAATAAAGGTAAGCACTTTCTAATGATTTTTATTTACAAGAATTCATTTGTCTTGTTGAGGTGGAATGCACCAGTCACAGAGGAGCTTTTGCAGCAAGTGAAGGGGTCAAACTTGAATCATGAAAGAGCAATGTATTTATTAAATTGTAAATGCTCACCAAATGGTATACTAAAACTGGAAGATATTCATATGGCCTTTATCATAATTAGCACATTCTTCCTAATTTTGGACAGGGCATTAGAGTTATTCATCTGTTGCACAAAAGAGGTGATGTTTAAGGGTTTATAGGGGGAAGCGGGATTGCTTGAAGAGAATTTAAAAATATAAGCGAAAGAAAGAAACATCAATAACCTTACGTTTGTTTTGTTTTTGTTTTCCTTCGGAAATACTGTGTATACTGTACAAACCCGAAATGGAACTTTCCCCCTATGAAACCAGAATCTGTAATATATATTTTGATTATTCGTATTAAAAGCATACATCAAGCATTTGGGTGAAAATCTTTTGTGTCTTTTGGCTTGTCATTCTCTTTGCTGTTTGTATTTTTAAACTGGGTGTCTCTAGGATAACACTCTTTTTTCAATAAGAAAAACAAATATACAGTGGTGCCCCACAAGACGAATGCCTTGCAAGACGGAAAACCCGCTAGATGAAAGGGTTTTCTGTTTTGGAGGTGCTTCGCAAAACGAATTTGCTATGGGCTTGCTTCGCAAGACGAAAATGTCTTGTGAGTTCTGCAGGGTTTTTTCCCCTCCCCCCCTTTCCCCCCAGCCCCTAAGCTGCTTAACAGCTGTTAGCTAAGCCGCTTGACAGCTGATGGCTAAGCCGCCTAACAGATGATCTAAGCCGCTTATCAGCTGATCTAAGCCGCTAATAGCCTTTTAGCAGCTAATCCGCTAATCCCTTAAACCTCTAATAGCCGCTAAACCGCTAATAGCGCGAATCCGCTAATGGGCTTGCTTCGCAAGACGAAAAAAACCGCAAGACGAAGAGACTGGCGGAACGGATTCTTTTCGTCTTGCGAGGCACCACTGTATAGGGGCTTATTATACAAATTATGGGGCTGCTTTTGTGTGTGTGTAAAAGCAGTTGGTAGAGGACTAGGCATAGTCTCTGGCTATCTTGGAGATGTGGGGTGGGGGGAAGCAGAGAATAAAATGGGGAATTGGGGTTGGGGGGAGGTGGAATGGAGTATCCAGGATGAAGGCCAGGCTGGCTGGCTGGCTCCCTGTACAACAGGACTCCACAGACCATTTATTATTTATATAGTGCTATCTTTCTACAATGACAGGGCGTGTCCCCGTCCCAAGGAGCTTACAATTTAAACATAGATACAAAGGGATATAAGAGAGGAAGTGTTCCTAATCAGAGAGAAAAATAAGTAACTCTCTGTGTTTTGCTTGTACATTAAAGGTAAAGGTAAAGGTAAAGGTACCCCTGCCCGTACGGGCCAGTCTTGACAGACTCTAGGGCTGTGCGCCCATCTCACTCAAAGAGGCCGGGGGCCAGCGCTGTCCGAAGACACTTCCAGGTCACGTGGCCAGCGTGACATCGCTGCTCTGGCGAGCCAGAGCCGCACACGGAAACGCCGTTTACCTTCCCGCTAGTAAGCGGTCCCTATTTATCTACTTGCACCCAGGGGTGCTTTCGAACTGCTAGGTTGGCAGGCGCTGGGACCGAACAGCGGGAGCGCACCCCGCCACGGGGATTCGAACCGCCGACCTTTCGATCGGCAAGCCCTAGGCACTGAGGCTTTTACCCACAGCGCCACCCGCGTCCCTGCTTGTACATTACATAATTATAAATGGACTATGATAACCCCACCCTTCCCCAGTGTAAGCTTCATAGAATCATAGAGTCTATATGACATCCTTTTATATATTTGAACATGGCTATCATATCACCCCTTAACCTCCTCTTCTCCAGGCTAAACATGCCCAGCTCCCTTAGCCGTTCCTCATAAGCCTGGGGAGCCTGTGATTTTCCAGATGTTAGGACTCCCAACTCCCATTGGCCCCAGGCAAGGATGGCCAAGGATGGGTCAACTAAGGATGATGGGAGTCAAGAGTCTAGCAACAGCTGGAGGGTCACAAGCGAACATGCAAACAGGCCCCAGAGTTTACAGCTGTGTTTTCTTTGACATAGCAAGCTCAGCTCGGACCCTGCCTTTGGCACTCTCACCACGACACTTCTGCCTGTGGGTTTGATCAAACTTGTTGCTGCGCATGTTGGGGGAAAGGGCTAAAGTGTTGTTTTCCTTTTGAGTTTTACAAGTTAAAATGTGATGGATTGTACAATCAAGGGGTTGTCTCTCAGTGGTAGAGTATCCATTTTGCACGCAGGAGCTCCCAGGTTCAAACCCCAATGGCATCCAGGTAGGGCTGGAGAGACTCCTGCCTCCAAAACAGTATGGTTGCTTCCAGTCAGTGTAGGCAATACTGAGCTAGATGGACCGAAGGGATTCTCAGTTTCATGTATACTGAGTAGCAGCACCTGTCCAGGCTTTCAAGCAGAGGTCTTTGTCATTATCTGACTCCCCCTTTCTCTTTTTGGACAGTATAGGAGAGGGTTGACGAACCTGCTGCTCTTCCAATGCTGTTTGACTCCCAACTCCCATCATCCCTGATCCTTAGCCATACCAACTGGGACTGATGGGAGTTGGCATCTAACAGTAGGAGGACCAGGAGTTTTCCACTTTGCTGCACCCAGAGGCAGAGAGCAGGGTTGCTTTGTGTGTGATGGCCCAATTGCCACCCATACCTTGTTTTCTGGGAACAAAATTCTTAACAGGTCCTTCAACTCTTGTGGATAAATGTATGTTGGGTTAGTTTCTGGAGAGCCAGTGTTTCATTTCCGCTTTAAAAACAGAAGCATGGACGATGAAGGCTTAAAAGGCAAAAGCATTGATGTCTTTTTCAATCGGCACATTTCACTTCTGTTTCTGAGACTGTCGGCCATTTAGCCAGCTGCTCTATTTCATGTTCCTGAATGGGATATTCAACAACCTCATACATAGCTTGGAAATAGGAGACCCAGTGGTCAGGTGGAATTTGTGTGGACAGAGGGGAAACAGCCTTGGGGGAGCCGAAGGTAACCAATTTCCAAAATAGTTACTGATGTTTCCCCTTTGCCGCGCTAATTAGGTTCGACCAGCGTTTTCTGCTGTAGGCATATTTTTGGTGGGTTATTAGGGCTTTGTATTCTTTTATTAGAGCGTGGACAGAAAGATAGGCACATTTGAATTTGATCCAACCTCGTTTTTGGGATGGTGACTGCAACTGTTGCTCAGAATGCAAAACGTTTGCTGCGTTCCACAAGAGCCCTCAGGGAGGCTGTGCAGTTAAATCACTGGTGTCTGGCACAGAACTGGACATACCAAAAACCTTTTAAAAAAAACAACAAACAAGTTTCTAGCCCTTACAATGGAAAAATAGAGCTTGCTCTCACCAAATATTTGAAGATGAGTTTGTATGCCTGCTTCAGTCATCATCTTTGTCAGCTGCCTGCTTAATGAGTGGTACCATGCAGAGGGGAATCCTACAGTAGAGTCAGAATGTGTGTTTGTCTGCATGGTACTGGTAAGAAAATGTTGCAACATATCCTCAATAAATGTTTCTGTTCAGCCAGGCACCTCTCTTTCCAGCATGTTCCCTAGGCTCTTGTTTCCTACTTTTCTTTTCCAGGTGTCACTCAACATTCTATTGCTACTGAGCATGCTCAGTTCTTATTGGGCTGCTTTGTTTGGGGGGTGTCCTTTTTATTTTAAGGAACTATTTGTCTTCTACAGACCTTGCAGATAGAGTGGTACCTCGCAAGATGAATGCCTCGGAAGACGAAAAACTCGCAAGACGAAAGAGTTTTTCGTTTTCTGAGTTGCTTCGCAAGACGGATTTCCCTATGGGCTTGCTTCGCAAGACGAAACGTCTTGCGCCTTTTTTTTAAAACCACCAATGCATTCCTATGGGAAACCGTCAATACACAGTGGTGCTTCGCAAGACGAAAAAACTCGTAGAACGAAAAAACTCGCAGAACGAATTAATTTCGTCTTGCGAGGCACCACTGTACTTCACTTTTCTTTTCCTCAGTGGCTCCGTTTGGTTATTAGAATATTACATCTGTATAAAATGTCACATTTCTGTCCCTAATCTTTGGAAGGGGAGGGAGCAATGCTTAACATCTTTGCACAAGAGCCAGATTCACCCTTGGCCAGAAGTGGGTGGGAGTAGTCTCACACCCACACGCTTGCAATGCATACAGTTCCCCCTCCTCAATTCCTGCCGATCAGCTTAGGAAAGCAGCTGCCTCTTGGGGGATTTCCCCCTTCTTCAGTCACTTGCAGACTCGTACTGCAAACTCCAGATTGTGCAAGAAGTCTTGCATGACCCACTTCTTTTTCTCAGCGAAGATTTGACTTTCTGCAATAAGGAAGAAGTGATTGGAAAATATATAATCTAATAATAAAATTGTCCAGTAGCACCTTAGAGACCAACTAAGTCTCTAAGGTGCTACTGGACAATTTATATATATATATATTTCAACTGCGTCAAACCAACACGGCTACCTACCTGATTGGAAAATGCATAGTAAAATGTGGGACCCTTGCTTTGATTCCACATCATCTAACCTCTCCACAGACCAATCAGACTAAATGCTAATTTAAATGGCTAATGTCATTTAATTTACCTGCAAACACTTGATAAGCATATACAGTAATCTGGAGGCACCCTCCCTCTCTTAGGGTTGTATCAATGATGTTCCCTGAACACTCTCACACACCTCTCTACAACACACATACCTCAGCTGCTGACACTGCCGTGGGACACTTTCTATGATCTCAGGGCTCCAGCAGTATTGAAACTTACACTGGACTACAAGAGAAAAGGGAGGTGTTTTTCTGAAAGCCTTAACCTTGGCAAAGACCTGGGCATATTACCTGTGCATGCCTTGAGTGACATCTAGTGGCCAAGTTTCTGTACTACCCTAGGGCCCCCCATTTAGTATGATGGCTTGACCTCTGTGACCTTAGGCGCTGCTTAAGAGCATAATAGAATCTGCTGGATTAGGCCAATGGCCCATCTGTCCAGCATCCTGTTCTCACAGGGGCCAGCCAGAGTTCCTAATGGGAAGCCCACAAGCTGGAACCAAGCAAATGAGACTCTCCCCTCCTGAAAATAGTATTCAGATGCATAGAGCCTCCAACCGTGGAGGCAGAGGATAGCCATTGTGGCTAGTAGCCATTTAAAGTGTTATCCTCCATGAATTTGTCCAGCCTGCTTTTAAGGCCTTCCAAATTTGTGGCTGTTCCTGCTGATGTTGGTTACTTATACATCACTGCCTCCTGTGGGTCTGAGTTTCATAATTTAATTGTGCCCTGCTTGAATATGTCAGGAGTGCTCTGATGGTGTTTCCTGCTTGGCAGGGGGTTGGACTCGATGGCCCTTATGGTCTCTTCCAACTCTATGATTCTATGAATAAGTCTGAATCTTTCAACATTGGATGTTCCTGAGTTCTAGCATTATGAGAGGGAGGAATAAAAATTTCTCCTATTCACTTCCTCCAAGTTATGCATCATTGTATGAACTTCTATCATGTCCCCTCTTCCTTGCCTTTTTTTCTTTTCTTTGCTAAACTAAAAAGTCCCCAATGCTGCAACTTTTCCTCCTAGGAGAGCCACTCTCCACCCCCCCACCCCCGATCATTTTGGTTTTCCTTTTCTGAACCTTTCCCAACTCTGCAAGATGCTTTTGGAGTGAGGCAGGCAGAATACCCAGTATTCCAAATGCAGTTTTGCAGTTGTATACAGTGGTACCTTGGGTTAAGAACTTAATTCGTTCTGGAGGTCCATTCTTAACCTGAAACTGTTCTTAACCTGAGGTACCACTTTAGCTAATGGGGCCTCCTGCTGCCACTACGCCACCACCACGCGATTTTTGTTCTCATCCTGAAGCAAAGTTCTTAACCCGAGGTTATGGGTTAGCGGAGTCTGTAACCTGAAGCGTCTGTAACCCGAGGTACCACTGTATATCAACATTATGATATTGGGAGCTATATCTTCAAGTCCTCTTCTAACGGTGTCTAGCATGGAGTTTGCCTTTTTCACAGTTGCTGCACACTGGGCCAACAGTTTCATCAAGCTATTGACTACAATCCTAAGGTCTCGTTCCTGATCAGTTTGCCAGTTCAGCCTCCAATGTTTCTACATTCACTGGTGATCTGTGAAAGAGCTCCATACTGAGTATTTTCCTTAGAATAATAGAATCATAGAGTTGGAAGAGATCACAAGGGCCATCGAGTCCAACCCCCTGCCAAGCAGGAAACACCATCACAGCACTCCTGACATATGGTTGTCAAGCCTCTGCTTAAAGACCTCCAAAGAAGGAGACTCCACCACACTCCTTGGCAGCAAATTCCACTGTCAAACAGCTCTTACTGTCAGGAAGTTCTTCCTAATGTTTAGGTGGAATCTTCTTTCTTGCAGTTTGGATCCATTGCTCCGTGTCCGCTTCTCTGGAGCAGTAGAAAACAACCTTTCTCCCTCCTCTATATGACATCCTTTTATATATTTGAACATGGCTATCATCCTTATTTTTGGTTGTTCAAAACTGCTGGGGTTGTGTGTGTGTGTGTGTGTGTGGTGTATGATTTGTCATTTCAGCCAATCCCGGGCAGCTGACCTTACTGCACCTGGCAAAGCATTTTGCAAAATGCTGGGCCTGAGTCGTGCCAATCTCCTCCGCCATGGCAGCTCTCCCCACTGCCTCCACTCCTGCCGTAAAGTCCCTGCCGTGTGATTGACCTTGAATCTCATTCGCTCGCTGCCGGCATTTTTCATCCCCTGGAAGATGGCGTTTGGGGACCTTTCCATCATTAAGTGGATTTACAGCAATTTCCTTATGTGTTTTCTCCAAGGGATTGTGTTATGAGAGGCACATTAAATCTCCATTAATACCTCATTATCCCACAGATAAGATTACCATGATAATGAGGCAGAAATTCTAATTGTCTCACTTCTTATTGTGCCTTTCATTAAATCATATACCTGGAAGCGTGAACAGGAGGAGGGGTGTTCTTGAGCCAACAGGCCCCTGGGAAGGCCTACAAACACACATATGTACACACTGCTCCAGGTGTTTTGGGTGGGTGGGGGTCTGCACAGAGGGGCATTCCCACAGAGCACTAGTGGATTCTCTGGGATCCATTCCTTAACGGTTTAAGAACCGTTACATACGTAAACTACCTCTGTTTACGTATTCGAGGGCCAGGGCCAGCAAGTCCATTGGGCATAGGGAGGCAACTGCCTCAGGTGGCAGAAGTTGAGGGGGTAGCAGCAGCAGCAGCTCCTCCTTGACTGTTCCCTCTGTAGGAGGACAGGAGCTGGAGTGCCCTGTGTCAGCAGCCCTCGTGTGGGCTGGGGGATTCTGCTATTGCTATCCTGATGCCAGCAATGAAGCTTGAGTCAGCTCTCAGTAGAGTCACCATCTGAAAATGGGAGAGGGAGAGGGTGGGCACCATATTGTCCTTTGCCTCAGGCCGCACAATGTCTGGGACCAGCTCTGCTGAGGACTGCTGAACATTCAAGTGTAATAAAAGTCATAAGAGCCCTTCCAGACATCCTTTTCATTGTGCATTCATGATGATTTGTGCTCGTAGAACGATCCCACTTTTGAAATTGCTCTTGGACTTGCCGGTCTGAAGTTTGAATCCTCGTGATGGAGTGAGTTCCCATTGCTCTGTCCCAGTTCCTGTCAGCCTAGCAGTTTGAAAGCACCCCAGTGCATGTAAATAAATAGGTACTACTCCGGCGGGAAGGTAAACGGCGTTTCCATGTGCTCTGGATTCCGTCACGGTGTTCCGTTGTGTCAGAAGCAGTTTAGTCATGCTGGTCACATGACCCGGAAAGCTGTCTGTGAACAAACGCCGGCTCCTTTGGCCTGAAAGCGAGATGAGCACCGCAACCCCATAGTCGCCTTTGACTGGACTTAACCGTCCAGGGGTCCTTTACCTTTTACCTTACAGTAACATTGGCAGAGCACTGCAGAACTACTGATAAAGTGGAATGATGCATTGATGGTCCAACATGAATCCACCATAAACGCACTATGTAGCAAAAACATCCCCAGTCTAAAGTGTCCATAAGTCTGTTGTGAAGTTTGGTTCCACGACACTTGAGATTTTGCCATGCTCCCTCCACACAAGACCTTCTAGTTTTAGTCAGCCTCTGCCGACAAGCTTCCAGATTTATCTGTGTTGTGCCCACCCCAGCTTTCTCTCATCTGCTTCGCTCCACCTACCAGGTTTGTATCCACCTAACTTGTACTCAGACCCATTGAAATCAATGGACTTGCATTAGTCATCTCTATTCATTCCAATGGGTCTAGTCTGAGTCGGACTAATGTTGGATGCAGCCCATAGTATTTCTTGCAGGCTGGACATTCCACTCGTTCTCATTGATCCTAAGAAGAGAGAGCAGTGGGGGTTCAGGCTTCAAGTTGCTTTGCCATAAGGACCCTGGGCCACAGGGTTGACAACCTGTTTTTTTAAAACAGGTCCTGCTCCTGTGCCTTGAAGTTTGCTGCCAAGGTCTTAGGCTGATTATGTTACTTTCTAGCTTGGAAATGATGCTGCGTGGCAGGGAATCTTGGCTGCTTACTTTTAAAAGTATTCTGTCTTTCTGATCATGGCAGAGGTGCTCCCCACCCAACCATCCCAAAAAGGTGTTATTGACTAAGCACAGAAACGGAGCACAGAAAAGATGGTAGGCTTGAAGACTGGTAGAGTCCAAGCTCTTTGGAAATCTGCTGGCTGCGATAAAGCAAATGTGTTGCATGCAGGAGGTTCTGGGTTCAATCCAGGGCATCTCCAGGTAGGGCTAGGAAGGCTCCCTGCCTGAAACCCTTGAAAGCTGCTACCATGCAGTGCTAAGCTAAAGATACTGATGGTCTGGCTATGTACGAGGCAGTTTTCTATATTCTTACACACCCCACATGCCACCTCTGGTAAAAAAAAGAATTTTAAGAGTCCTTTGAAAAGAGTCATTTTCTGCCCAAAGCACCTCTGCCAGTCAGAGAATGCATTGCTGGGCTAGATGCGCCAATGGTCCGAAATCAACACAAAGCAAATTTGTTAAATATTCAACAAGAATCTCTATTCCCTGAAATAGACGTTTCGACTAGCCCCCCCCGCCTCCGGATGTGGGAGCAGGGGGATAATCCCAGCTTCTCAAGGACACAGTAAAATACAGGTGGCTTTATATGGCACTGCTGTGTCTTCAAAAGCAGCAAACCAGGCTGGTATTCAACGGGTGCAGCCACTACTTGCATTGAAGTGACATGATTGCAAGTAACTGCTTGATGTGCTTTTGACATTTGGTTATTTGTAAATTATTGTACGTATGTGTGTGTGTGTGAACATATCATATCTTATCATCATATCATAACATACTTTATTATAGATTTTGTTTCCGTTATGTTGCAAGCGACCAGTATGGCAGCCTAATTTTTCCCCTTTAAAAATACTCCCCCCCCCCATCATTTGTTCATTTCATCTCATTCCATTTATGGATCACTTCCTACAAAACATCTCGGAGCAATCTAACATTAAAAACACCAGCAATTATAGATACAGATTACATATTTAAAAACAAATCAATTTTGTCATTAAAAACCATTTAAAATCCAGTACAGATGCAGCCTGGGATTTATTATTAAAAATAAAATAAAAATCCTGAACCTTGTTTATTAAATATTGTGACAAAGCTTCACTTGTTGAATTCCTGTCTGTTCCACCACCATGAACGGCCCAGGAGAGCTCCCTGGAAAGAAGGGTTGATTGTTAACCACTCTGGGAGTTGTACCTTTGTGAGGAGAACAGGGGTCCCCTAACAACTCGCAGTATCCTTAACAAACCCCATTTCCCCTAATTCTTTGTGGGAAGCCATGACTGTTTAAAGTGGCATCATAGTGCTTTGAATGCATGGTGCGAATGTGGCCACAACATGCCAAATGGCCTTGGCGGATGATCAGCCTGACCGTTCCCCCTTCCTTGACAAAAGCTGCGCCGCCCCTGCCCTGCAGCCTTTGGCAGGTGCTCTGATTGACAGCGACAGCTCCAGAGCCGGCGGGAGGGAGCAACGGTGTCGAGGTCGGCCATTATTCACCGCCACCCTGCCGAAAGCTCCCCATTGGCCTAATAATGAGACCTGCCATTAACGGCTCGTCCCCCCATGGCTGAGGCAGCTACAATGGCGGAGCCCTTGCTGGGCCAATGACTAAACTCAGGGCAGGACAGCTTGACCCCAGGACAGCTTCCAGAGCCCTGGGGTTCAACGGGCTGCTAGGAATGTGGGCCCAGAGCCAAAACCAGGAGGGTAGAAATGGCTTTGAGGAAACAGACATGTTCAAAGTCCTCATCCCAAACCAGCCTATGAGCAAAGTGTTTAGCGTGGCCCAACTTTTCAGAAGTCTTGGCATCACAGGCTGAATGGCTCTGGTCTTCTTCAGACTAGGGTTTTGCTTCTTTGGAATGGCAAAAAGTTTTCATTTTGAAAAGCTTAAGAACACTGAGGGCTGGAGCTCAGGTCCAAATCCCATTTTATTTTAATTGCAAAAGCAAAAAACCAAAAACCCCAGTTTATTTTAGATGTTGATATATAAACCTTTGTATGTAATGAATCTCTTGCCCACCTAGCAGTTTGAAAGCACGTCTGTGGACAAACGTCGGCTCCCTTGGCCTATAGAGCGAGATGAGCGCGCAACCCCAGAGTTGTCCGCAACTGGACTTAACTGTCAGGGGTCCTTTACCTTTTTATGTTTCACTTTGCACATTGTTGCAAAAAGTACAATTTATTTATTTATTGCAGTTATAGCTCACATTTTTTCCTCCAAGGAGCTCAAGGTGGCAAACATAGAATGGCTGTCCCTCTCCTCAATTAACCCCAACAACAACAACCCTGTGAAGTAGGTTAGCTTCAGCGGCAGTGACTGGCCCAAGTTCACACACAGTGAGCTTCATGGCTGAGTAGGGATTTGAACCCTGGTATCCTCATCACTATACCACACTGGCTCTCTCAGGGAGTTTGGTGTTAAAAATGAGGACCACGACTCCCATCATCCCTGGCCATTGGCCATGCTGGCTGAGGTTGATGGGAGCTGGAGTCCAGTGTCAACAGACGGGAGGGCCAGGAAGCGTGACTTAAAAAGCTCTGATGGTGCAGCAAAATGAGAAACTGCACATATTTCTGCCCCATTGTTTCATCAACCAGCCTTTTGACTAAAAAACTCCATGAAAATAAATGTTACCTTACTTTACCTCAGGGGACACGGGTGGCGCTGTGGGTAAAAGCCTCAGCACCTAGGGCTTGCCAATCAAAAGGTTGGCGGTTCGAATCCCCACAGCGGGGTGCGCTCCCGTTGTTCGGTCCCAGCGCCTGCCAACCTAGCAGTTCAAAAGCACTCCCGGGTGCAAGTAGATAAATAGGGACCGCTTACTAGCGGGAAGGTAAACGGCGTTTCCGTGTGTGGCTCTGGCTTGCCAGAGCAGCGATGTCACGCTGGCCACGTGACCCGGAAGTGTCTCCGGACAGCGCTGGCCCCCGGCCTCTTGAGTGAGATGGGCGCACAACCCTAGAGTCTGTCAAGACTGGCCCGTATGGGCAGGGGTACCTTTACCTTTACTTTACCTCAGAGCATTCCAAACTGTTTCTTGCGACACGTTAGTGTGTCGGCTGCAGCATGTAGGTGTGTCACCCAAACACTTGCCACCCTCCTCCTGGGCCTGGAAAGGGGTTAGTTTAACCTCTGGTTTGCTAGTAAAAATGAAATACTGTGTCGCGAAAGGCTGCCTCTCTAAAAAGTGTGTCCCCAACATGGAAAGTCTGGAAAGCTCTGCTTTCACCCTTGTATCACTCATCTCATGCCCAGACCCTTTCAACAGGACCCAAGTGATTAGATATTAAGGCCAGCCCAGGAAAGGTACATATTCCTGCATTGCAGGGGGTTGGACTAGATGATCCTCAGGGTCCCGTCCACCCCAACAATTCTACAATTCTATTATGCTAAGTTTTCTACACTGGCTGGCAGCAGCTCTCCAGGGTTTCAGGCAGGGTTCTCTCCCATCCCTATCTGGGGATACCATTGGGGATTGAACCTGGGACCTTCTGCATGCAAAGCAGATGTTCTACCACTGAGCTATAGCCCCTTTCCCTAAAAATAAAGTAATATAGTAGTCTGCATAGTTGTGAAATGTAGAGGACATAGAAAGCTGTCATACACTGACTTGGACCAATGTTAGTCCACCTAGCTCAGTATTGTCTACACTGACTGGCAGCGACTCTCTGGGGTTTTAGATAGAGTATCTTATGCCAGTCCTATCTGGAGATGCAGAGGATTAAACCTGGGACCTTCTGCATGCCAAGCAGGTGCTCTACCACTAAGCTCTTGCCTCTTCCCTGCATTCTAATTTGGTGGGGATCCAAACATCTTCCTGTCCTCAACTCCAGGTCTTTAAAACTGGGTCGTTCTCTTTTTAAAAAAAAGAAAAAAAAAAGGAAGAAGCTGTTTTTCAAAACAGATTTTCTCCAGTCCCAAAATGAGATCATGATTGTAAATTAAAGTGTAATTAGCCTTTATGCTTTTATATTCATTAACTCTTCTCTGTTAATGATGCAGAGGCTGGAGTGTGAAAGCTGGGCATTATGAAACCACATCCAGGAAATAAAATAGTGATTTAGATAATGGCCAGAATGTATTGCTACTTGCACATAATTAAACAAATGCTCCATTTAAACTTGGAAACATGAATGAATGTTGATTAACCCCAACCCAATGAATCTGCATGCGATTTGGTTAAGTGGCTGCGTGGCTGGCAGGGAAGAAGCAGAAGGAAGACGAGAAGGATCTGTCAAGCTACACCTGCGTTGGACAGGTGCAGCCTTGGGTTTGGGTGCAGTTGTGGGAAGGAGCATAAGAATGTTAAGAAGAGCCTGAGACCAAATGGCCCATCTAGTCCAGCATCATATTCTCACAGTGGCCAATCAGATGTCCCAATGGGCAGCCCACAATTGACTGGGCACAAGAGCTCTCACCCCACCTGTAATATCCAGCAACTGGCATTCAGACACAGTACTGCCTCTGACTATGGAGGCAGAGTATAGTCGCCATGACTAGTAGCCATTGGTAGCCTTGTCCTCCATGAATTTGTTTAATCCAGGGGCTGGCCACCTAAGGCCTGTGGGCTGGATGCGGCCCAATCACCTTCTCAATCCGGCCCACGGACAGTCTGGGAATCAGCGTGTTTTTACATGAGTAGAATGTGCGCTTTAATTTAAAATGCATCTCTGGGTTATTTGTGGGGCACAGGAATTTGTTCATTCCCTCCCCCCACAAAAAAATATAGTCCAGCCCCCCACAAGGTCTGAGGGATGGTGGACTGGCCCACAGCTGAAAAAGGTTGCTGACCCCTGGTTTAATCCTCTTTAAAGGCCATCCAAATTGATGAACATTGTGGGAGGGAGTTCCATAGCTTAACTACGGTAAGTACTTTGTGAAGAATTCCCCCCCCCCAACTCTGAGTCTTCCAATACCATCATTGGATGTCCCCAAGTTCTAGTGCATTGTCTTAGAAACTTGTGCCCCTCTTACTTGCCTTTTCCACGAGTTAAAAAGTCCCAAATGCTGTGACCTTTCATCGCAGGGGAGCTGCTCATTTGGGTTGAACATTTGGGTTGCCTTTTATTGAACATCTTCCAACTTTACAATATCCTCTCCAATGTGAGGTGAAGAGAACTGTGTGCAGCATTCCGGACACTGTATCTGAAATCCAGCAGTCAGGGCGGTGATCTTCAAAGACTACAGGCTGGGCTCAACCAGCCCAGCATGTGCTCTGACTTCCGTCACAGTGTCCTGTTGCGCCAGAAGTGGTATAGTCATGCTGGCCACATGACCCCGGAAAGCTGTCTGTGGACAAACGCTGGCTCCCTCGGCCTGAAAACAGAGACAAGCACTGCATCCCATAGTCAGATTCAACTGGACTTAACCGTCCAGGGGTCCTTTTACCTTTTTTTTGCTAGTGGAAGACATTGCAATGGCTCCTGCTAGCTCAGTGAGACTTTTCCCACTCCCCCAGAGATGCTCTGCTACTGAGCTATGGTCCCGTCTGCTATAAATAAGAAAGATTCTAGTCCTCATTGTTTTGAAAAAAGAGTGGATTTAAATAGGATTCTGCTTTAAACAGAGTGAGGCTGTTGGTGCTTCCAGTTCAATATTTTTCAGGCTCTCCAGAGTTTCAGATGGATAGGACATTCCCAGTCCTATCCACAGTGGCCTGGGATTGAATATGGGACCTTCTGCATGCAAAGCTACATCTCTCATAACAGTTAGGAATTTTTCCATTCATTACATAAAGGTAAAGGTAAAGGGACCCCTGACCATTAGGTCCAATCGTGACCGACTCTGGTGTTGCGGCACTTATCTCGCTTTATTGGCCGAGGGAGCCAGCGTACAGCTTCTGGGTCATGTGGCCAGCATGACTAAGCCGCTTCTGGCGAACCAGAGCAGCTCACGGAAACGCCGTTTACCTTCCTGCCAGAGCGGTACCTATTTATCTACTTGCACTTTTTTGGTGTGCTTTCAAACTGCTAGGTTGGCAGGAGCTGGGACCGAGCAACAGGAGCTCACCCCGTCATGGGGATTCGAACTGCCAACTTTCTGATCAGCAAGCCCAAGAGGCTCAGTGGTTTAGACCACCGTGCCACCCGCGTCCCCGAAACATACCTCTTGCTTAAAATCCACACATTTATTAATTTTGCAGTGAAGATTTTCATCCAAATCACACTTACAAGAAATGTGTGTGAGGGGAGCGGAGGCATCATAATGCTTATCTTAGTGAAAATACTATACCTGCTCTGAGATGCTTCAGGGAGTTTTGAAGAAAGTAGACTTGATATGAGGCCTAGTTTACCCCTGGAGCAGGAAAGAGGCTGTTATATGAAAATTTGGGGTTGGCCTTTACAGCCCAACTCCTCGAAGGGACAATGTATCCCCTAAGTCCATTATTGTTCAGAGAAGAATTGGGTGGAAGCAGGAACCTGTAGAAGAAAAACAAGGAAGATCTTTATTTTCTGTTGTAACAGCGTCCCCCCACCCACCACTTGCAAGGAAGTGAGGACAAAGTTGTGTGATAGCTTTTAAAGGCTCTAAAAATTGCCCAACCCCATAGCCAAAGACCACCCAAAAATTTGAGAGTGTGGCTTGTCTCTTGTTTGCCTATACATGATAATGCTTGCTAATTGCCTTATCCTGGCCAGTCTTTCAAAATGGGAAATACTCTGGTTCTTGAAGCCATTGTCCCAGACCTGTGAGCACAGGACCTTGAAGGATTTTGCAAGTGAAAAGAAGAATTATTGGGAAAGGTTTTTCCAATATACTTTCTTCTACTGCAGAGGAAATATTTGGGGTCATTAAGAGAGTCAAGATGGCTTCGGAATTGCCCTCTGTACTAAAACAAAATGTATTTTTTTCAGGGAATATTTCCTAATTTTGAAGAGTGGAGGATTGGTTTTCTGTGGAATGTGGCCTGCTATGTGTGCGCACGTTAAAATTATTATAACAATCCCTTCCTCTGGGGCTATAATTTTAACTAAAATTGTTGTCCCACTATACAACCTGGTATCCACTCTTCCCGGATGTTGCAGCTGGATGGTTTTATGTAAACCTGAAGAGGGACTTGCATGACAGGTCTCTTAAGACTATTCACAAGTGAAGCAGTACACATAGGCAGACATGGGAGTCTGTAACACACAAATATAATGCATACCGTACTGGAGACAAGAATGAATGAAATTCCTTTGAAAATTCCTTTGAACTATTCCATCAGGCTAAAGCAGAGTGAGAGACAAAACCATGGGGTCTCCACAGCCAACAGATCAGCCTCTTTTGTCTCCTCGAACCCATTCCACACCATCTGACTGTTACAAAAACTCAAAGTTTTTAGCGACTGAGCTCCTTCCCCCACTCCTTCTTCACCCCCCCTTTTCCTTTTGTGTCATTAATTTTTATTGCAAGCCTGAGGACAGCGTGATCCTATCACTGATATTTGCAAGACACTCTTGGAAACTTTTTCGGCTTTAGCTTTATACAATGCAATGCAATACATTGCAGAAGCCCCCTCTGGTTTAGGGTGGAGGGCTTACCGTCTGGTGGTCTCCATGTTTTCCCCAACGTAAGTTGACTCAAAATACCATTAAAAGAGCCCTGAAACTAGGTCATGCCCCAAAGTCTAGGTCTAGCCCAGAAGCCTGCTTTCACAGTGGTCCACTAGATGCCTCTGCTCAAAAGCAGGGCCTGAGCGTAAGAGCGCTCTCTCTGCTTGTGGTTCCCAGCAACTGGTATTTAGAACCCATGAATTTGTCTGTTCTGCTATTAAAGCAATCCAAGGCTGAGTCCCCTGCATATTTTAAAGCACATTACTCCATGCAAAGAATCCTGTGTAGTTTGTTGAGGGTGCTAGGAATTCAGCTCTGTGCTGGGTAAACTACAGGTTCCAGGATTCTTTGCATGAAGTAACGTGCTTTGAATGTGCTTTAAATGTTTGCTGGCCATCACTGCCTCTTTTGTGAGCGGATTCCATGGTTTAACTATGTGCTTATGTGAGGAGGATACCTTCTTGTGCCCGCTAGCACTCTGTGGCCTCTAGATGGCACGAGCGAGCTATTTTTAATCCTACTTGAAGACGATGATTTGGAAAGGGGGAGTCTTCTGCAGGGCACCAACCATAGGAAAATAAAGCAATTTAGGGTTGCTATATTTCAAAAAGTGAAAACCCAGAAGTGAAAAAGTTGTTGAGCTTTTTTATATATATATTGGCCAAAATCTAGACTTCTGACATGGGTTACCGGACGTACATTTGCTGACCTGGGAGAAGTGTATGCCTGTTCTAGCACTGTGCTAGCCAGCAAGAGGTGAGAAACACGTGAGCAGCAAAAAGCGTGAGATTCCAAAAATGTCTGGCTCACTGAAACTTACTGGGACAATGTACGTGAATCACGAGACTTAGTTCTAATCTAGGTTGGGCTTGCACACTGCAGCAAGAGTTATTGGTCTACCACAAATGGGCAGTTTGTTCCTGGTAGGCTCCTTTCTGCAAACTGAGTGAAAGCAACCATCAGGATCCTTGTAGTGTCAGAAGTGGCTGCACCTGCTTTGCATGCCAAAGGTCATAGGTTCAATCTCTGGCATCTCCAGCTAGGCCTGGGGAAGACCTGCTTTCTGAAACCCTGGAGTGCTGCTGCCAGTCAGTGTGGACAATACTGAGCTTGGTGAAGCAATGTCCTGACTCATATGAGGCAACTTTCTATACTCCTATTTAAAACTAGCTCTGTATTCAGGACCATATGGACTAGAACCTTACTCACACAGCCTTGAGGGCTGAACATCTGAGCTAAGGAACAAAACAAAGCACTAGTCTTGAGATTCTCAAGAACACTGCATTCTGTAGCATTGAGCACTTGTGTCAAGCAAATGCCGCTGCACTCAAAGATGCTGAAGGCTATTGTTATTGTGTGTGCATCACAATGTGGTTATGTATTTGTGGCTTTATTGCTTTCCCCCTTTATTTGCGCACCTTTCTGAGAGCCTTTTTAGTTGCAAAGTGGGGTAAGAATATTTTAAGTCACTTTAAGTCATGAAAGTAAGTATTTATGCCTGCTTTGGAGGAGGTTGGACTAGACAGCCCTCTGGGACACTTCCATCTCTACAATTCCATAATTCTGTAAGTTAAGGATGATGCCAATGAGTTAAGGCACAAACATGCAAGGCTGCTTGCACTCTCTAGAGACTGCATATACGGTGGTACCTCTGTTGTGAACGGGATCCATTCCGGAGACCCGTTTGCAACATGAAAAGCCCACAACCTGAAGTGCTGTATCTGCGCAGGTGCGTGGCGCGATTTGGCGCTTGTGCGCATACCGCAATTTAGCGCTTCTGCGCATGTGTGAGCGGCGAAAGCCAGAAGTAACCCTTTCCATTACTTCCGGGTTGCCAGAGGACGCAACCTGAAAATGTGCATCCTGAAGCAAATGCAACACGAGGTATGACTGTACACCATACAAATAAAGCACACACACACCTCTAAAGTTTATTAATGGGTGCTGGGAACTGTAGTTCTACGAGGAGTGAACTGCAGTTCACAGGATTCTTTTGGGGTGCAGGGATATGTGCTTTAAATGTACTGTGTGTACAATGCCTCCCACCCTCTCTGTCTCTGGCAGTAGTGTGTGCGTCCTTCCACTTCCCAGAGCCGATGGCTCGAAGTGGCCGGCCAGCCATCTGCCTAGGTTGAATTTCAAAAGCTCAGCATTTGCGCCGGCCTCCGGAGACTCCACCGAATACATTTCGCAAGCGTGTGTCTCCTCTTGACTAATGTGCTGAGTCCAGCGATGGAAGGCTGGCCTGCTCCCCAGGGGGATCGTTCCCCAAACTTCCTGAACGCTGAGACACACTTTTCTCTCTCTCATAAAACTGAAACAATGCAAAAGTTGGGGGGGGGGGGATGGCATCTACGGTAGGAACATAGGCAGCTGCCTTATATGGAGCCAGACTATTGGTCCATTTAGCTCAGTATTGTTGTCACTGACTGGCAGCAGCTTTCCAGGGCCTCAGGCAGGAGTCACTCAGTCACAACCCTACCAGAAGATGCCATTTGGTATTGAACTTAGGGCCTCTGCATACAAAGCAGCCATGTCTGTTATTTCTGGTGGGCCTACTCTGAGTAGGACCAGCACTGGCTAAAACTCAAAAATACCACCATCCAGTGCTTTTTTTCCTTTTAAAAATGTTTAGGGGTACTCTATTTTGACTCAAGAAAATCACCATTTTGTTGTTCAAATAGGGAAAAATAAATACAGAAAATGGACAAAAGTACAAAGATTCACAAAATGTTTAGGGGTATGCGTCCCCCTGTGTCCCCCCAGAAAAAAAGCACTGCCACCATCAACAAAATATGAAGGATGAGGCATGGCATCCGGTGCTAGAGCTATTCCGAGCAGACCCATTGGAAACACTGAACATGGCTAACTTAGATACATTCATTTCAAAGGGTCTACTTTAACTTAGCTGGAGACAACCCATGATCATCTATCTATCTATCTATCTATCTATCTATCTATCTATCTATCTATGAAAGAACAAGTACCTGAGTTGCTCTCATGTTCTCTGCTGTAGGATGACTGTGGCATCTAGCCAGATGGGGAAGGAGAAGATCCACCGATCTGCGTCTTTGACCACCTCTTTGTGCCTGTAAATTGTGGTACTTAACTAGCCAGCCAAGACCATTATAAACTGGGCTAACCAGTTCAGCAGCCTTTTCTACTAGATTCATCTAAACCTCACTGGACCTGGACCCACAGGTATAATCTAGACTGCCCCCCACAACCCATAACAATATATTTTGGATAAGTTGTTTGTTCACCGTGTGTTTGGATACTTCTTACAATATCGTTACCAAATTTTGCATGAAGGTTCCTGATCGAGCAGTTTTTCTACCATGTTTGGACACGGTTTTGAATCAAAATGGCAGACCTAAGCTTTCAAAATTTCACAGGTTTTAATTGCAGATTTCAAAACTCCAGCTTGATTAACTGATTGCATTAATTTTGGGGGTTTCTTTGAATTCTGGAGCAATAACAGGTATGAGGCAGCTAGTAATACATACATACATGCACACATACACGATACATGCATTCATAAGTGGTGCAGAAAATAAACTTTGCACAAGTAGGTGAGGCTTATTATTTGGATGGGTGCCTTGACCGTCTGAGCAGGTTCAGGTGCAAAGCTCTAGTGAACAGCACTGGCTCACAAATTTACACCTCAAGCACGTCCTCTTGAGTCCTGCGTTTTGCCCATATTGTCTCCATATTGATGTGTGAGAGGTTCTCCTCATCCCCTGGAAGAACCTCTAGACAGTTTGTCATCTGGCCTGTCACTCGGTGACGGGGCTGTGTCTCGCTAATGAACACATCAAGCCGCCTGAGTGTTTGTGCTGCCTAATTGAAAGAGCTCACAATTGGGAATTTTAAAAAAAATGTGGCTTAGATGACAACACTTGGGACGAAGGGGGGAGAGCTGTGCCCTCTGCAAGCGAGATAAATTATAAATAAAATGACCATGTGTAGCACTGTGACTTTTAATCAATTTGTTGATTAGATTCATGATTTAAAAACAAAACAAAGCAAAAACAAACCCTTTAATTGACTAAGAATATGTTCCCAATTAGATCGGACAGAACTGTAGTTGGTTACGGGTTCCAGATATTGTTAGGAGACCTTTAGTCCCCTCCCAGATCTACAGTTCCCAGGGTAAAAGGTAAAGGTAAAGGTACCCCTGCCCGTACGGGCCAGTCTTGCCAGACTCTAGGGTTGTGCGCTCATCTCACTCTATAGGCCCGGAGCCAGCACTGTCCGCAGACACTTCCGTGTCACGTGGCCAGCGTGACAAGCTGCATCTGGCGAGCCAGCGCAGCACACGGAACGCCATTTACCTTCCCGCTGGTAAGCAGTCCCTATTTATCTACTTGCACCCGGGGGTGCTTTCGAACTGCTAGGTTGGCAGGCGCTGGGACCGAACGACGGGAGCGCACCCCGCCGCGGGGATTCGAACCGCCGACCACGTGATCGGCAAGTCCTAGGCGCTGAGGTTTTACCCACAGCGCCAACCGCATCCCAGGGTACTTTAACTATAAATCCCTCTTCTCAGAGAACTCTGAGAATTGTAGCTCTGTGTGCGGAAATGATGGTTGCCTGACACCGCTCAGCATCCTTAACAAACTACAGTTCCCAGGATATTCTGGGGGAAGCAATGACTATTTAAAGTGGTATAAAGGGGGAGAGTATAAAAGAGCCTTGAGTTCAGCCAGTGCTGGCTGGGGTTGATGGGATTTGTAGTCCAAAATTTCTAGAAGGTGCTAGGTTGGTGAAGGCTGGTGAGGCATTTCAAATTGTGGCCTCCTTGGGAATCCTTATCACTGGGCAAGGTTCCATAAGTCATTTCCTTGTCCCATGCACCATGTATGGAGAATACAAACCAGCCATGGTTCTCCCTACAACCTCATGTGTGGCCTACCATGTCCCATATTGCAGTGGGATGCTTTGGGCCACAGCCACACTTAAAGCACCTATGATAGCACTTCGAACAGTCATGGAGAATTCTTGGAGAGTCGTTCATTAAGGGCAGTGAGCTGTTAGGAGATCCTGATTCCTGCCCCAGGGCTAAAAGTAATCCGCAGAGTTCCCTGGGAAGAGGGATCAATTGTTAAACCACTCTGGGAATGGGATCTGAGTGAGGTGAACAGGTGCCTCCAATCAACACTCAGTGCTTTAACAAACAGCAGCTCCCAGAATCCTTTGGCGGAAGCCATGACTGTTTAAAGCGGCACTGTAGTGCTTTAAATGTATGGAGTGACTGTGGACTTAAGCTCACTGCAGTTGATCCCCTCCTGGTCTCCCTCTCTCCCTCACTCTCGCTCCACCCTCAAATGCCTCCCACCCCCATCTATGTGCTGGGCCAAGCTGAGGACAGCTTCAAAGACGTTAACCAGCTTTTCAATTTTTCATCACTGCTCATGGTAACCATACCTTCAACTTGCTGCCTCCCTCAGGCTAACCCACCCAGCCTGCTGTCCGTTCTTTGGAATATTAATAATTCCTGCGCCAGTCTGCTCAGCGCGGCCCCTTCCCATTGGCTGACACCGGGCAGAGCAGCCGTTGGGTTCATTAGAAGTCCTGATGATCACAAGCCAGGCAGAAAACCACCTGCACTGCCAGCCTGTCAGCAAGGAGAGTGAAGGCAACACAGACCAGCTGTTTGCGGAGCCTCGAGAAAGTAACATATTTTTGCTCCTCGTCCATCGGAACTACACACTGGGCCTATGACGCTGCGTCTTCTACTTTAGTTTGATGGCCAGGAATGTTAGTAGTGTGTTACAGACTGCACACATACACCGTACATTTAAAACACAGGCTCCACTTCCCAAGATTCCTGGGAACTGTAGTTTTTAAGGGTGCTGGAAAACTACAGTTCCCAGTATTTTTTGGGGGGTGTGATAATGTGCTTTAAATGTATGATGAGTTCGCGAGTGCAGCAGGGCTATGTTAATCATGGCAGACTGCCTGATTTCCACTGGAGCGATCAATGTGAGGTTGGTTAGACTGAGAGACAGTAACTGGCATAGAGTCACACCCAGCATAGTTTCATGGTGGGGTGAGCATTTGAACCCTGGTCTCCCAAATCACAGCACAGTACTCTAACCACTACAACACACTGACTCCCAATTCTACAATATCTTTTTTCAAAAGATGAGGGTGACCAGACCTGCATGCAGTATTCCAAGTGTGGTTGCTCATCAGATTTACTAAGAGGTGTTTCAATATTGGCATTTATATTTTTGATCCTGCTCCTAACGATCCTTAGTGTGGAATTTACTTCCCCCCTGCACAGCCGTCATGCAAACTGTGTCAACATATTTCAACTTTTTTCTACGGGAGAAATCAAGGGATGAAACGCTCAGGCCATAAAAATTGGCAGAATTACAATTTTCCTTTAATTTGTGTGTGCTTCCTCAAGCCTCCTCCCTCCCTCCCCCCCCCCCGTTCTTCTTTTCCATCCTCATATTTGCTAACTTCATTGTGCAGTTATTCAGGGAAGACTGCCTCACCACGATGTTCTGCATATTGTGATTGTAAGCTGGATTGATTCCTTACTGCCTATGTAAAAATTTCTCTGTAGTGTTACGATCTTCCTGAGAGGGCTATAAAATATAATGTGGAAAAAAATGTTTAATAAAATGTAGAGCATCAAAAAAACAGTGCCTGAATTATGCAAGGAGAGGTTGAAGGGATTCCCATAGCTAACAGGGGTAAACAGAGTCATGCTTGCTCCCTGCGCTGCCTGAGGCTGGGCTTCTGTTTGGGACAAGTGCCAACTGGGCAGGGTTTTGGGGAGCACCTGTAAGGAGAAGCTGGTGGCAGGTGCCCAGTGGAACTTGTAAGGCAGAAAACATGGACCGCCACAATAGTGGGAGCCAATAACAGGTGGAGCTGGGTGTAGGTAAGCCACACTGCTGAGTCAGTGCAGCATAGTGGTTAGAGCATCGGTAGGCAAACTAAGGTCCGGGGGCCAAATCCGGCCAAATCGCCTTCTAAATCCGGCCTGTGGATGATCCAGGAATCAGTGTGTTTTTACATGAGTAGAATGTGCCCTTTTATTTAAAATGCACCTCTGGTTTATTTGTGGAGCCTGCCTGGTGTCTTTACATGAGTAGAATGTGTGCTTTTATTTAAAATGCATCTCTCGTTTATTTGTGGGGCATAGGAATTTGTTCACCCCCCCCCCCAAATATAGTCTGCCCCCCCCACAAGGTCTGAGGGATAGTGGACCAGCCCCCTGCTGAAGAGGTTTGCTGACTCCTGGGTTAGAGTGTTGGTCTAAGACCTGGGAGGACAGGGTTCAAATTCTCTCTCAGCCATGAAGCTTACTGGGCATTTCTGAGCCAGTGCCTCTCTGCCTGACCGCAGGGTGGTTCTGGGCATTAAACGAGAAGAAGAGAATCATGTATGCTGCTTCAAGCTCCTTGGAGAAAAAGGTGGGGTTTAAATGTAATTAATCAATAAAAGTATGACTAAAAGAAGGCAGACAGGTCAGGGTCTGGAGGAAGGCAGGCTGAGGTTTGTGGGGCAGTGACCCATTAGCCCTAGCAGATCACAGGCTGCACACAGGTTTACAGAGGCACCCAAAACAGGCCATTGTTGCCTAGCCTCAGAGCTATCGCTCAAATCCTAAAGCCGGACTAGGGGATCTGTTGCTGAACTTCAAGCCCCATCATTCCTGACCACTAGCCCTGGTGGCTGGGGCTGATGGGAGTTGGAATCCTACTCCAGTAGATGCCAAGAAGACAACAGAGGCTGTGCCAGTCTAATATTTAAAGAGAAGGCATTGCAAGGGGCAGTCGCCACAACACTAAAATCCAATATTGTGTCAAATGGACTTCCTGGTAAGAAGTGCAGGAGCTGAGACAACCTTTCAGGCATGCTGGTCCCAAGCTGTATAGGGTTTTCTCCACTAGAACTAGCACCTTGAACTTAGCCTATTAGCTAACTGGCAGCCAGAGAGAAACCACAGAGTTTCTCATTGAAATGCAAGCAAAACCCAATGTTTCTCTGAATCCCTTCCTTCCTCCCTGCTCCCAGCCCCCAGCTTTGTACTGTACGCATCCTCTTTGACCTGGAAAAGACCAGCCTGACTCCAGCAACGGTGGCAGCGAAAGGGAGCAAGCCGGCAAATAGGACATGACAGCATATCACAGGCCGATATGGTAACCAGCTGTCTCCAGTTCATGGGCCAGTCGGAGCACTTGGGAAGGAGAGAGGAGCACCCACCTGAGGCCAGGCGTCTGCAGGAGAAGGGGATGGTGAGAGAGAGAGAGAGAGAGAGAGAGAGAGAGAGGATGTTACTGACGTGTGGGTCCTACCTCCCCCTTTCCGTGAATCCCTGGACGTCATGTATTGCTTGGACATGCTGCAAAACTTGCAAGCTAGGAACATAGAAAGCTGCCTTATACTGTCAGTTCATTGGTCTATTTAGCTCAGTATTGTTTGCGCTGACTGGCAGCAGCTCTCCAGCATTTCAGACAGGAGAGCCTCCTGGCTCTACCCTGGCAATCCCTGGCTGGGATAAGACTCCTTGTCTGGAACCCTGGAGAACCACTGCCAGTCTGTGTCTCATTGAGAGGCAGCTTCCTATGTCACTATTTCAGCCAGCCCTTGATTTAGAAACATGAGGACTACAGCCTTACTTTGTTTTTACAGGAAATGCCACAACTCAGTGGTCAAACACCTGCTGTGAACATAGAAGGGCCCAGGATCAATCCCTGGCATTTCTTATGTTCTTATTTTGAATCAACCCTTTATTTAGAATCATGAGGACTGGAAACTTACTTTGTTTTTGTGGGAAATGCCATAGCTCAGCAGAGGAGCACCTGTGTTGCATGTAGAAGGTCCCAGCCTCAGTCCCTGGCATCTCCAGGTAGGGTTGGGCAAGGCTCCCTGCCTGAAACCCTAGAGAGCTGCTGCCAGCCTGTGTGGACAACACTGAAGCAGATGGAGCAAGGGTGTGACTCTGGATAAGCTTCCCAGATTCCTATTTAAAACCAGCTCTTTATTCAGGGCAGTGAGGACTAAAATCTTACTTTATCTCTAGGGGAACGGCCATTGCTGACAGGCTCAGCACATGCTCTTCATGAGGAAGCCCCCAGATTCAACACCCAGCATCCCCACGTAGGGCTCTGAATGTCTCCTTCCTGAAACCCTGGAGAGCCAATCAGGTTAGACGGTGCTGAACTAGATGGACCAATGGTCTGGCTTGGTATAAGGCAGTGTTTTAGAAGCATGAGGACTGGAATCTTACTTTGTTCTAAACAAGGAACACCATAGCTCAGTGACAGCGCTCCTATGCTCTAGGTTCCTATGCTCTTGCATCCTGCAAGAGGCACGCATGCAACGACCAAAGGACCTATCTGCAGGCATCAGGATGCTGCCAGCCCTCTCTTGCATAACTACCCTTGGCTCCCGTCCATCGCTTCCAGGCCAGCAGCCTGAGCCAGCCGAAAACGGACTCTAATGAAGCCACTGTCTGTTTCTCGCACAAAGCGCCGTCCCCGGCAGACACATCGCCATAAAAACCCAGCCGTGCCGGCTTGTTCAACCTGCTCGTGTCCCCGGCTCCAAGGCAATCACCAAGCTGCTTAGCTGCCCTGTAAATGGTACCGTACAAGCCATAACACCGGCTGTCGGTTCTCAGCAATGGCCTGGACCCATCTAGAGAGCACTTGCCTCTTAAACTCTTGGCCTCGTAATGGCATTGGAAATTTGCATCCTGAGCTGGCTGGGGGGAAGAGGCAGGGCTGGAGGTGAGGGGAAGACGTTGACAGTGAAATAATAATAATAATAATAATAATAATAATAATAATTATACTTCAAATCATGCAATAATGAGAAAAGCGATATATACAACTGATGGAGCAAAGAGTACAAATTTTAACCCCAAGATGGAATGGCGTGAGGTCGAGATCTTACCAAGGGCA
Source organism: Podarcis tiliguerta (assembly GCF_965153285.1). Taxonomy (NCBI): domain Eukaryota; kingdom Metazoa; phylum Chordata; class Lepidosauria; order Squamata; family Lacertidae; genus Podarcis; species Podarcis tiliguerta. The sequence goes on along the minus strand of NC_139553.1, from coordinate 12,158,570 downwards.
TCCCCAGGGAGAGGTGGGAGAGAACCTTGCCAGAATCCCTGGATTCAGTGTAGACAGGGCTGAGCTAGATGGACTCACGGGCTGACTCTGCATAAGGCAGCTTCCTAGGCTCCTAAAAGAGAAAGTCGGCCCGCAATGAAACAAAGATAAAGACAAGCCTTACGACACCCAGATATTCTTAGCTGTTTCTGACATGTAGGACTGCACATGCAAAATATATTAATTTATTTTGTGCATATGAAATAAAGTTCCACCAAAAAGCCCTGGATGACTGTGGTTTCTTGTTCCCTATTTGACAAAAACTGCAGAGCACAGACTTCAGCTTCATTGGGCCACAGAACATAAGAGGGTAGGAACACAGGGAACAGCCTTCTACTAAATCAGTCCATTGGTCCGGCTAGTTCTGTATTGTTTACACTGACTGGTAGCAGCTCTCCAGGGTGTTAAGCAGATTTTTCAGCCATGCTCACAGGTGATGTTGTGCTCACCAGTCCCACATTATGAGCCATACTCAGGCTGTTTGTAAGTTACGCATTATGCAAACGCTCAAGGCTCCCACTTTTTCAGATCCAGGGCTCTTTTACTAGTCTCATCCCAAAGCATGGAAACTACATAAAATAAAATAAAATTTAACCACATGTGAACATAAGAAGAGCACTGTTGGATCAGGCCAATGTCCCATCTAGTCCAGCACCCCGTTCTCACTGTGACCAACCAGATGCCTGTAGGAAACCCACAAGCAGGACCTGAGCACAAGAGCGCTCTCCCCTCCTGTGGTTTCCATCAACGGGAAGCATTCCTGCCTCCAGCTGTGGAGGCAGAGTCATGGATTGCCCCCATCTATAGCCCTCTCCTCCATAAATGTGTCTAATCCTCTTTCAAAGCCATCTAGGTTGGTGGCCAGGGACATGGGTGGCACTGTGGGTTAAACCACAGAGCCTAGGACTTGCCGATCAGAAGGTTGGTGGTTCACCAACCTAGCAGTTCAAAAGCATGTCAAAGTGCAAGTAGATAAATAGGTACCGCTCCAGTGGGAAGGTAAACGCCGTTTCCGTGCGCTGCTCTGGTTCGCCAGAATCGGCTTAGTCATGCCGGCCACATGACCCGGAAGCTGTACGCCGGCTCCTTCGGCCAGTAAAGCGAGATGAGCGCTGCAACACCAGAGTCGGCCACGACTGGACCTTTAGGTTGGTGGCCACCTCTGCCTCTTGCTGAACCTTGCTAAACCTAATCCAGCATTCAGGTTTATCTCTCTCAAATAACCCTGGGTACTGGAGCGGGTTAAGGATGCTGAGAACTGCAGCTCAGATCGGGGTAAATTGCAGTGCCCAAGATTCTTTGGAGGTGGGGTGGGGAAAGGAGTGATTTAAATGTTCTTTAAGTGAATGCTATGCGAGTGGCGCTGTGGTCTAAACCACAGGGCTTGCCGATCAGAAGGTTGGCGGTTCAAATCCCCGTGACGGGGTGAGCTCCCATTGCTTGGTCCCTGCTCAAAGTGCAAGTAGATAAATAGGTACTGCTCCGGCGGGAAGTTAAACGGTGTTTCCATGCACTGCTCTGGTTCGCCAGAAGCGGCTTAGTCATGCTGGCCACATGACCCGGAAGCTGTACGCCGGCTCCCTTGGCTAATAAAGCGAAATGGGCGCCGCAATCCCAGAGTCGGCCACGACTGGACCTAATGGTCAGGGGTCCCTTTACCTAAGCAGTTTGAGAGAGTGGCCTTCACAGGGCCTGCTTCCAGATGCCAGGGCTGGACCTGGGACACTCTGCATGCTAAGCACCACCAAGCTATGGTACTTTGGGTGTGCCAGACTTGCTGACTCACTGTAAAGTTTCACAATGTCACTGTCACATCAAAATTATTTCTCTATCTTACACACACACACACACACACACACACACACACAATTTTCCCAGCACATCCTGAAATGACAGAGTCCATCCAGGCTTCTGATTTGACCCCAGAATGTCCTGTTTCAGTGTTCTAGCGCTGCTGCTGCCAAGCACAGGGAGGAGGGGAGGAGCTGGTGTTTGCAGCCAGAGTTACAGCCAGTGCTTGCACTTAGAGTGGAACCCTCATGAAGCAGGACCCTTGTGCGCAGGGGAGGCAGTTCCCCCTGGAGCAGAGGTGGCAGATGCACACAACGCTCTTGCCAGCCCCTCTCTGCTGCCGCCAAAGCCGCTGCTGCTGTGATGGCAGCATGAGGTGCAGCACAGGTGGAGGCAGTGAGGGGAGGAGGTAAGGGAGAGAGTAGCTGCTGGGCTGGGGCAGCAGGGGAGGCAGCCAGCTGACTTACATGGCAGCGCACACCTAAAGACACGCGTCCTCATTTTCAGCCGAAGAATGTTGGAGGGTATGTTCTTTTGCAAACTCCCAAATTTCCCTTTCTAAGAGATGCACAATTTGGCGGATGCAATTCCCACATCATCTACATAAACGCCTGGGGCTGTTTTTACATCTTTATGCATTAGCTCGACATGAATATACAAGAAGTATTTCAACTCTAATTCTGTTTGAAAATGCTAGAATAGTGTCTGTATACATTCTCTAGGAAAAGTAGGTCCCTTGAGTTCTGAAGCGTGTGTGTGCATGTGCGTGTGTGTGTGTGTGTGCATGTATTTACATATTTCCATGTAAATCTGGGTTTAGAATCTAATGTTCCCTTTTAAATAGGCATTAAAACGTCAAGCACTTCCCTTAAACGCTTGCTATAGATCAGCAGATTAGTCTGCATGTGCTGGGAAAAGACACAGATCTGGCAAAGGTGAGTGTGTTGTGGGGTAGGTCAGAGGTCTTTCATTGTTTATTTTATATATTTTTACATTAATACTCCAGCTTTCCTCTAAGGAGCTCCAGGTGGTGTACAATGTTTTCTCTTTCTCCCCAGATTTATCCTCACAATAACCCTGTGAAGTAGGCTAAGGTGAGAGTGAGTGACTAGCTTGAGGTTACCCAGTAAGCTTCATGGCTGAGTTGGGATTTGAACTCTTGTCTCCCAGGTCTTACTTAGTGTTATGTACTGAGTTGAATAGGATCCAAAAGGCAGCAGTCTGATTGGTCCTAGAACAATAGGATTCAGAGTGCAGCAGTCTGATTGGTCCTAGAACAATAGGATTCAGAATGCGGCAGTCTGATTGGTCCACAGGAGCCACCCAATCCAGCTCCAGGTGGAAGTGAATCCGCAACATGATTGGCCTACAGGATTAGCCAATCACATGGGGTCCATTGTGTAAATAATGTATATAAAGCAGACATTCTGGGGGAACTTTCATTCCTCCTCACCACCATGAGCTGAATAAAGAGAATGAAATCCACTCTCGACTCTATTTCACTTAGTCCAACACTCTAACCACTGTACCACACTCTAACCCTCCAGAGGCTGTGAAGTGCCATTACTTTACTCCTGGGCTTGGGGAAGGACCACAAAAATTAATGTCATACCCTGTCTTATTTGCTAGGATTTCATAAACTTTTCCCAACTTGCTGCCCTCCAGCTTATTTGGACTACAACTCCTATCAGCTGCTGGCCAGGGTTGATGGGAGTTGTAGTCCAAGCCAGCAAGAGGGCACCAGGATAGGGAAGGCTCGCTGACACTCTGGGTGCTTAATTGCTGTCTCCTTTTCAGAGATGGGCTCCGGCCATGAACTGATATATTTTGCTGCTGCCATGTGGAACAGTCAGAGCTAAGATGTAATCTTGAAGTCAATAGCAGAGGGCCAGGCAGCCTAAATGGAAATACGTTAAGGCAGGGAGAGGGAGCTTCAGGCACAGGGGCCAAATGTGGCCCTCCAGGTCTCCCTGTCTGGCCCTCAGAACTGTCTTCAGGCCACACACCCTCTCCCTAGGCTACGCCCCTCACTAGGCCTGCTTTGCACCTTCCTTCAGTGTGTTTACCTGGCTGGAATGTGTCCTTGAGCTCTGATAATGCCTCTTGTTTGTCCGGATGGAGATGGGTGTGTCAGTATCTGTATAAAGTAGCCTTTGGTACAAAAAGTGAACTTCACAGGTTCACACACACACAATTCTGCTCCTTGAGGTCTTTCAGAAGCTACCAGCATGAGTTTGACCAAACTGTGGGAGGAAGTGGAAGATAGGAGGGCCTGGTGTGCTCTGGTCCATGGGGTCACAAAGAGTCGGACACGACTAAACAACAACAGATGTTGTCTTGCAAAATGCTTCAATCCGGCAACTCAAGTCCTGAAAACTCTCCTTGAATTGTCATAGAGAGCTGGAGGGAGGTTCACATGCCACCAACCAGATCTAAGGCAAAGACAGAATTCAGAGCAGGAGAAATTACTGCCATGCATTTTTAAAATAAAAAAAATTGATCAGTCGTTCCTGGATGAAACACATTAAACACAACCACACACACACACACACACAACGGAAGGTAGCCTTCCGTGCTTGACACGCTGACAGTTTCCCTCCCTGTTCTTCTCGTTGTGAAACATTATTATCTGCCAGTAAAAGTTAAATCTCTCAATTGAAATGGGCTCCTTCCCTGCTGGGTAGCAGAAGGCAACTCCTGCCCTTCCTGATTAGCACTATGTAACCCCCCAGGTTTGGTTTAAAAACAAACCCCCAACAACTACTCCCTCCAAAAGGGACAAACTAATAAAGATCTAATCCAATTACGGCTCTGAACAGCATGGGGAGCTTTGTTTGTGTTTGTGTGTGGTTGTAATAGTACCCTTTAAGTATTGCCCCTTATCCCACTCTCTCTTTCCTTTCCTCCTGCCGCTTTCTCCAGGACCGGCTAGAGTAAAAAAGCAGGCTGTTAGGTTGTGTGAGGATTTAAGAACCAGGCAAAACAGTCACTTCACCCTGGTCCAGCCCGTTTAGAGTTTTGAAGGCTCTCTGCCAAATAAGAAAAATGGGGGCCTGTAAGAAACAGAAGTTCTTCTTCTGTTGTTGTTAGCCTCCAGTTCTCTTCAGTAATGCAGAGCAGGGTCCTAGGGAGAGAAATGTTGGCAATCCTACCCGCCATTGCACTCACCTTGGAAGAGCATTTGGAGATGCAGGGAGAGTGTGTTTTGACTCTATGTGATTCTGGATATGTGCTGCCCCCAGAATGTAAACCTTGCATAAGCTGAGAGTTGATTGGATTCCTGAATGCTTAGCTTTGGAGGAGACAGAACAAGAACTCCTTGGTGTTCTTCCTGAACACCTCCAGAGTGACCCTAGGAGCCAATCCTCCATGGCTGACTCACCTCCTTTCGCTCTGATTGGTTCCAGTCAGCACAAAGGGTGAGAACACTTCTCATTGGCTCACTGGAGGTGAACAAAAGAATCTAAGGACATAGTAAGAGCCCAGCTCAATCAGGCCCGTGGTCCATCTTGTGGTCCATCACAGGGGGCAGTCAGATGTGTATGAGAAGCCCACAAGCAAGACCTGGGCACAGCAGCACTCTCCCCACTTGAGGTTCCCAGCAACTGAAATTCAGAGACATACTGCCTCCACCCATGGAGAAACAGCATAGCCATGAATCTAATAGATGGTCAATGGTTACTAGCCAAAATGGCTGCACTCTGCCACCACCGTTGGAGGCAGTAAAATGGGTGTGGCCAGGAGTTTTTGGGGCGGAGAGTAGGTCTTTTGTTAGGGGGCCAGAACCTCAGTTTGCTATGTATTTTTATTGATGGGGGGCAGCTGCCCCTTCCTGCCCCCAATTTGCTATGCCCACGGGCAGTAATGCTTCTGAATAACACTTATTTGAAGCTACAGGAGGGGAGAGTTACTCTTGTGCTCAGATCCTGTTTGCAGGCTTCCCGCAGGCATTTGGTTGACCACTGTGAGAATAGGATGCTGTACTAGATGGGCCATCGGCCTGATCCAGCAGGCTCTAATTATGTTATTAATGGTTGAACTGTGGAACTCACTCCCAAAAGGTATAGTGATGGATGGCTCAGATGGCTTTAAAAGAGGATTAGGAAGACCTAGTGGCGTAGCGTGGCTTGTCAGCACCCGGGGCAAGGCAAGTAATTTGCGCCCCCTAACCCGTGGATTTTAGCAGGGGGCAGAGAGCTGCAAGTGCAAGCGCCCCCCCCAGATGTTGCGCTTGGTGCGGCCGGCCCCCCCTGCACCCCCCACGCTACGCCACTGGGAAGACCATAGCTTGCCATACAAAAGTAAGTATCACATTCATTCCTTTGCCCACTTTTGCTTCTGGCTGGCCCCACCTACCACTGGCATGTGACCTCCAGATGATTGGAGAGAATGCAGCCCTTGGGCTGAAAAAGCTCCACCCCCTATTTCATGTTTTCCCCTATAACCAGGAAAGCTCCTTTTCCAATTGGGACAAGTAAGTGTCTTGTTTCACACTGTGAAGACCCTTCCACCTCCAAGTTCTGTATATTTACTGGCTTATACGAGGGAGACAGATGCTGCCGTCTTAAGAGAGTTTCGGCAGCCCTTCCAACAGATCTTGCTCTTTCCCTTTCCATCTGCAACCAGGTCACCCTATAGCCCGAGGGACCCAACATCTGATGTCCACAGTTGGTATGGAAAACAGCTGCTACTCACCCTGAGTTGTGGAGAGAAAGAGTCTGTTGTTCCAGCTGACAGTCCACGCAAGACAGGTCATGGTTGGGAGCAAGGCCATCCAAGAAGAGACGGATTGGTTGCAAGAGAAGTGGGAAGAATTACTTAATTGGGCTGATGAGGAGGAGGAAGATCAGGATCTCTTGTTCAACCTCTGGGTAGCTTTCAGTAGATCAGCAAGAGTTTCTGTGCCTCTTGATATAATTTTCATTCATTTTGTATTATCTAAAATGCATAGCAAAACAAATAACAGATAACAATTCAGAGAATAGCATATACCCCAATCTATCTGCAAGCATTTCTGACTCCCTGCAATCGATGGACAAATTGGTCAGTTTCACTTCTCTACATTTTTATTTTTCCATTCCATATTTCTATAGCAATTTGAGCTGTTGTTGTTTTTTAAATCCTCAAGAAAATTTGTCAGAATTTAAGTGTGAATGTTTCCTATTAGACACATTTTTGTATGCAATTTTGCCTAAGGTACACATTTTATGCAAACAATTCCCCCCTAATATAATGCATTTGTTATTTTCACTAAAAATGCATTCGTATGCATACGTTACATTAGGATCTGCCTATTTATACCCATGACTTGATTGGAGAACTGCGCTGCAAAATCTGGAGAACTGCCTCTTTTAAAGGGCAGTTGTATTCCCATTTATGAAAACACATTTTTGAAGCTGCAACTTAAGGAGTTTGGTCTTTAAATGCAAAGTGAATTTATCTCCCATCCTTGGAGTAAAGGGCGATAAGTTCCCAAGTCAATCCTCCGATTCTAAAAAACGTCAACTCCACAGGGCTCCACAGAAGGTGGGTGGATTTCTGGCTGCTTTTTCCTCCCACGACCTCGAGGTGGCGAGCTAAGTATGGAAAGCAGAGTCCCTCTCTGGCCCGTTTTCAGAACAAAGGCATATTAGCCCAGCAGCTCGGGCAAATCGGCTTCTCCCTCCAAGAACGCCGAACCCTTTCCAAAACTTGCATCTGTAGGGCAGAAACTCAAACAAAACAAAAGGACATTTAGGGGATGATCTAAGCAAAGTTTACCTAGAATTACTATGCTTATGTATGCATGTACGTACTATGTAACTGTGAAGCCTTTTTTCATCTGCATTGTAGACACAGGAGGTCCTAGCTTCAAATCTCAACAGCTCTGGATAGGGCTGGGAATGCCCGCTGCCTGAAACCCTGGAGAGATCCCGCTGATCTGTGTGGACAGTATTTATTTCTTTATTGTATTTAATAAAATTTATATACCGCTTGATTGTAAAAAAACAAAACAAAACAAAACAACCTCAAAGTGGTTTGCAATAACAATAAAACAGCAAACTTGTGGGGGGGGGGGAACCCTGTTAAAAACACATATTTAAAACACACCTAAAATCAGCGATAAGTGAAAGAACAAATCAAAACATAGGTCAGCATTCTACATATCCTGATTGATTTGCCTAAACAGAAATGTTTATAGCAGGTGCCAAAAGAAAGGAACAGTGAAGGCACCTACCTGGTGTCAACAGGCAGGAAGTTCAAAAGTTTCCACCTATGAATCACCTATGAACATCACAAAGCTCAATATGGAACTAGACTGCTTGGTAGTTTGTGAGGTGGGGTTCAAATACATTCTGGCGAATTCAAGTTGTGTGGGACAACAATTGCTCTTTGTGGCATCGTATAACCTTCCAGCAAATATATCAGAGCAAATACTCAATAGACAATGGCTGTTGTATAACTGCCTCGCAAGCTCTGTGTGTACAAAAATCAGGATGAATGCCCAAGAAACAAGTTGACTTGGTTGCTACCCTAGATGGATCAGTGGTCTGACTCTCTATAAGGCAGATTCCTATTTTCTGTAAGAGGTGTGGAGATTCGAGGTTGAACGGTGGTTACTTGGGTCAAAGAAAAGAACGCTGTGGAAATCCTGGTGCGTTTGCTCCACAAAGGCCCTCATCTCTTGCAAAGGGAAGTTGAAAACAATTTCTCTGGAGCTGACAGAAAACAGAGAGGCATACTTTTAGGAGATGCTATAGCTTCTCTCCATCTCCATCTCTCCTCTCTACTCCCCCCCCCCCCCGTTCCCCCCTTTGCTGTCAGGGAGACAATCTGTTCCTCCTTTGCTGAGGAGGAACTTTACAATATGGTGACGAGATGTCAGGAATCATTAAAGAAAACAAAGAAAGATGGAGCAGGGACGTTCATGAGAAACATCTTTTCAGCATGAGGGGTAGAGGAGTGTTGAGCACCCAGCTGAAGAAGCTTCTTAAAGCTTGGCAGGGAGGCAAGGCCTCTGTTGTTTATTATTCTGATCCACCTTGATCTCCCTCAGATGCCTCCCATTCTTAGCATACACAGGGGATTTGCAGTGGGTAGGATTTGGATGTGGATATGGGGAATCCCACTTTCAGCTTACCACCCACCAGGAGATTGTGAGACTCAGGCTGATGGCACCAGATCAAGAGGAGGATGTGCCCAAATCTAAACCCAGGATATGTGTGCTCCAGAGTCTCTTGTTCTGGAGCAGAAACAAGAACCCCCAAGTGCAGTCGGTCTTATTCCAGGAAAATCCAAGGTGCTGTGTTCCAGATGTTGTTTGACTACAATTCCCACCAGTCCCAGCCAACATGGGATTGGATGATGGGAGTTGTAGTCAAACAACAGCTGAAAGGCACCTTGTTTATATCAAGCTGGGTCAGTTCCAAGCCTTGATACTGCCTGGCAATCACAGTGGCTGATGTTGCAAACCCGCAGTTCCTTCTGTGTCTGCAGACGGCTCTGAGGCAACTGAGCGGGCATGATCCTGGGGAGTTTGTTGGGGTAGGTGCCTCTCAACCTCAGCTTCTTAAAATCCATAGCATGCTCTGATCTACCTTGCAAAAATATGGAAGATGGGCAGGATATATATGGAAACAGTTATAACTACTTGCTCTCCCTATGCAGATCTGAACAAGGAAAGCATGCTGTAAATTTTCCTGAGTGTCGTCCATTGACCCCAATCGTCACTGTTCTGAAGACTGGGTGTAAGCAGTTATGGAAGGCTATGGGGCTCCCCGAGCACCTATCTCAATTTGGACAGTAACTTGCTTTAAGACAGGGGACTGCCCGCCCCCCGTCTCAGTTTAGATTGTAAGTTCCCTTGGGCGAGTGATTAAATAGCAATCTGAATGAGCACAAGACTGTTCATGCTGATGTGTAAAGCTCAATGTACACTAGTGGCATTCTAACAAATAATAAAACAAAATACAGTGTGCCTAACACAGCATGTAGTTTGACCCTTAGACTGTAAGTTCCTAGAAGGCAGAGATCATCCCTTGTCTGAATTTAGCCTGTAAGTTCAATTTCAGTGTAGATTCAACAGGGACAGTTGTGACCACATAGCAAATTGAATAGACATACACTTAAGACTCTTAACAACAACAACAGCAATATAATGACTGTTATTTGTAGTAGTTCCAGTAGTAGCGGAAGATGTATCCCACCCTTCCCCCCAAAGGAGTCCAGGGTGGCAAACAAATAAACAATAAAACAATTTAAACACGTGAAAACATCTAAAAACAATTCCAGATATGCAGATATGCAGATGCTGTTGCGTCAAGGGCAAATGCACACCAGTGGCACTATAGTAAATAAGATAAAAGATAAACAACCACACCAGTAATACTTAATCTCCCTCCTCCTCTTCCTCTGGAGATAATTCTTCCAGCTACAGTCAAACAGATGTACCTGTTTGCAACTGTCAGATGTTGGTAGGGGACCCCTCAATCCTTCATGGCCCCCCTCCTTTTAAAGATTTAAGGCTGACAAGTGTCGCTAACAGAGGATGGCTTCTCACTCCTTGCCTGCAAATGTTGGAATATCCCCCTCTGCCCCCCCTCCCCGTTCCTGCTTCTCCCTCATCATCTGGGCTCTGTCACATCTTCTGCCATCAAGTCACGGCACTCCAAACATGACAACATTGATGCGATGTGTCACAGCCTGTGTTCCATGGCAGCAGCTATCACAAAAAGGCCAAAGTTTGCTCCTGGACATGTTTCTGTTCGTGCCAAGAGGCCCAGGGGTGGAGGGCCATGGAAAAAGAACAAAATTTAAACTTTGCGAGTGGCAGCAATGAAGGCTGAGATACAGTTGTGCGCTCTCTCTCTCTCTCTCTGTGTGTGTGTTAGATTGGGCCTGTGTGTTTTCCCAGCTGTTGACAAATAAAACCCAGTGTGTGTGATTTTCAAGAAACTTGGGGATAGAGCAGAGGTAGGCAACCTAAGGTCCGTGGAGCGGATGCGGCCCAATCGCCTTCTCAATCCGGGCTGCAGATGGTCTGGGAATCAGCGTGTTTTTACATGAGTAGAATGTGTCCTTTTATTTAAAATGCATCTCTGGATTATCTGTGGGGCCTGCCTGGTGTTTTCACATGAGTAGAATGTGTGCTTTTATTTAAAATGCATCTCTCGGTTATTTGTGGGGCACAGGAATTCATTCATTATTTTTTTTCAAAATATAGTCCGGCCCACCACACGGTCTGAGGGACAGTGGACCGGCCCATGGCTGGAAAAGGTTGCTGACCCCTGAGATAGAGTATTTAGCAACATAGTGAATATCTTAACTATCACGACGGTGAATAGTTTGCTCAAACAGCAGATCATGTTGTAAAGCAAAAGGGGGGGGGGACTTCAAAAAGTGGTCCTTCGGGTCCCACTCCCTGACCTTCAGAACTCTCTGCAGGCCACACCCCCTTCTCCCCAGGCCATAATCCTCACAGCCCCTGCCTTGCACCCTCACTCCGTGGAATGCATCCTTGAACTCCAAACAAGCTTCTTGCTTTTCTGTAGGGAGGATGGTGAAGGTTGTGTGTAGAAACGAGGCTGATGTGAAAAGCTAGAATTTACATAACTTGCACTGCCCGCTTTTGTCTCTTTCCCGCCCCCCACATGTGGCCCCAGGAATGTTGCCAAGGAGGTGATGAGCCTTCTCCCCACCTGCACTTTAAAGCAAGGTGTGTATTTTAAAAGAGAATCATAGAATTGGAAGGGACCCCAAGGATCATCTAGTCTAGTTCCAGTCTGGAAGAAAAATGTATACGAATGCAAGAAGAAGCCTTTTGTATCAGAGAAGAGACCTGCATATTCTTATTCCAGCGGCTCCCAAACTCCCCCCACCCACAGACCACATGAAATTTGCTGAGCGTCTTGGTGGCCCACCAAACGATTGTTCCTGCCTTCTGTAGCAGTTGTAATTCCATAGAATTCAAACTGCAGTACCATAAAAGCAATAAAAAGAAGCAATAAGAATACAGTTAAAAATCAGTACAAATGTTTAATTTGATGGATGTGCCATCTTCTGACTCTGACCACAAATCCAAAGGTCTTCTGTGGGCCCCTGGTGGTCCACAGATCGTATTTTGGGAACCCTGGCCTATCCTGTTTTCACAATGGCTGACCAGACACTTTAGGGAAACCCATAAAGGGAACGGGAGCCCCACAGCGTTCCGCTGCTTGAATGCTCCGGTAATCAAACACAGAGTACCACTGATACTGAACGTAATATTGCTATTGTGGCTAATAGCCTTATCCTCTGTGAATTTGTCTCACTCCATTTTAAAGCTGTTCAAGTTTATTTCTATTCCACTTTTCCTTTCCTTTTGGAAAGGAGATGTACTTGGGTCCCCATATTGTTTCAGGAGCTGGTTGATAGATAAACCCATTTCTCCCCCATCTCAGGTTGACATCACGACACAACCAAATGAAAATGCACACACATCCTGCGTCTTCCAGGCTCTTAAGTCCCCCCCCCCAAGTAGATCCATCAACCCTCCCCCCCCCCCCCAGTGCTTCATTTAATCATAATAATGAAAGGTGTGAGCCACTATTAATTTGAAGGCATTCGCATTAGCCCTGCACTCAGCTACCAGGAAGCCATGGCCATTTTCCAAATGAATGTGCCGAGGCCATAAATTGGAAAGTAGAGATCTGACCGACAGCAGCTCTTCATGTCTGTACATCCCCCTCCTTCTGAGAGGCACTTTACACACACTTTCTCTCTGTACGGCAAAAGAGCCTCCTTAATTAAGTGAAAGTGGCAGCAAAAGAGCAGGCCTAAGTGTGGAAAGAGGCAGCTTAAAAACGTATTTGATTCATTATAAATAATAATAACTGGAAGGTGGGAGAAGGGTGGTGTCAGAACAGAAGCAGGGGAGAACAGCTTGCAAAAAATAAAACAGGAACACTGGAAGCTTCCTTGCAGAAGGTCAGGCTGTTTTGTCCACCTAGGCCAGCATTCTTAGCAGCAGTAAAAAAAGAATGAAGAATTCTGGGGCACCTTCGGGAGGAGCAAATGCAGCATGGCAGAGGCTCCCAGCCTGACACCTATAAATCTTTCATTATTGCCCCTTGGAAAGGCCCCCCCAGCTTTCTTTTGAAAAAGGAAGTCCATCTCTAGCCCTCCTAGAAAGAAAGTTATGGAACAAAATGTGCAGGTACCTTCTAAGCGGTTTCTGTGAAATGAGAGTAAGTGCGATGTGGTCTATTTTTCCTGATATTGAGGAATACTGCCTCTTGCTGTTAGACAGCAACACCATCAGTGTATGTGCATCTCCACTTAGGACCAGGAGAATCCACTCTCTGAAACCCTGGAATGATGCTGCTAGTCAGTGCAGACATTATGGAGCTAGATGGAGTCAGGGTTTGATTTGGTATAAGGTATATTCCTTTGTTTCTGTCCCCACAAACAAATCAGCAATAGAAGCACAGAATCATAGAATTGTAGAGTTGGAAGGAACCTTGGAATCTAGCCCAAACCCCTGTAGTGCAGGGATCTCAACTAAAGCATCCATGACAGATAGCCACCCAACCTCTGCTTATGCACCTCCAGTGGAAGATAATCTACCTTCTCCTGAGGAATAATAATAATAATAATAATAATAATAATTTATTTCTACCCCACCCATCTGGTTGGGTTTCCCCAGCCATTCTGGGCGGCTTCCAATAGAAGGTTAAAAATGAGGAAGTCTGTTCTATTGTCAAAGAGCTCTTACCATCAGAAAGGTCTTCCTATTGTTTAGTCAGAATCTACTTTCTTGTTCCTTGAAGCCATTGGTTTGGGTCCTACCCTCCACAAAAGATGGAAGTGACCCATGTCTCTCTGGATCTCCAAGAGGCTCTGCTGATGGGAGCTGGAGTCCAGTAACATCTGGAGGGTCATAAGTTCCCCACCTCTTATATAGAGAAGTGATGATGAATCCTCATATGCAGACTGAGTATACCTTTAAGGGTTGAAGGAGGGGATGAGGTGAGTGTAAGTAATCTTCAGGAATTCCTACTGGACTTTAGAGAAGCAGAATTATGGAGTTGATCCTTAATGTCCTTCTTTTTATACATTCTATCCAAAGTCAACCTGTGGCCATCTGGAACACAGCTCCCTCATAGTGAGTCAGACCACTATCCATCTAGTTAAGTAATGCCAACACTGGCTGGCAGCAAATCTCTAGGATTTCAGTCATGGTGTCTCTCTCAGCCCTACTTGGAAATGCTGTTTGGGACTGAGCCTGGGACTTGCATGCAAAGCAGATGCTCTACTGCTCTTAAGAGCCAGCTCCTAGAGGCCGAGGTCCTTTTGGTTCAACCAATAAACTATTTGAGGGGGCTGCCTCCCCAAAGTTGATGGGCATTGCCATTTAAATCATGTTTGTGAGCTGTGTCATGTGATCAATTATGTAGGAGGGGCTTACCTGCCCCCCCCCCAGTATTGTATCCAAGTTGACACCCCTCCTACCATACCATTGAATTATTGTTTTTCATCTAAAAACAAAATAAGACTCAGTTCCCCATGATTCTGAACAGGAGATGTTGAGGATTGAACCTGAGACCTTCGGCATGCAAAGCAGATGTTCTACTGCTGAATTCCTTAATCTAAAAATAACAAGGCTCCAATCCTCATGATTCTGATTAGGAGATGCTGGGAACTGAATTGGGGGTCTTCTTCATGCAAAGCAGATGCTCTGCCACTGAGTTACGGCCCTTCCCCAACACCCCATCACCTTTAGCAACTAACCAGTGATGGTTAAGTTCTCCCCACCATGCCAGTAGCAGCATGTTCCTGCGGTCCCCACATGGCAGTGGGCGCACCCTCGCTCAGTTGCAGCTGCTGGTCCGTTTATAAATCACTGCATCACTCTGCCTGCATTTTAGCATTTAACGTGCCTTCGTCTGTGATCCTTAAAAGCTGAAATTAATGACAACCTTGCCGCCGCTCATTAATAATTGCTTCATTACTGTATACGACTGCAGCCTCTTGACAATAACGGAGTTTGCTCGGGTATTTCTAATTATCTGGCATTTCAGCTTCCTAATGGAGCCCCCCCCCCCAATTCCTCTCTGTGGAAGCAGCACAGGTTTGGGCCGAACGACACGGCACAGAAAGGACCCCAAACATCCTGTAGGCCTGGCATTTATTAATCATTCCAGGACAGAGGGGGGGGGGGACAGGCCATGAACTGCAGGGGACCAGTGGACCTCCAACTGTGTAGTCTTCTACACATCAACTTAGAAGTAGGGAAGGGAGATGAATTCAATTCACATTTGAAGGGTCACCCACCTCATTCACATTCTCTGAAGCAATGTTGCCGAACTGAAACACAGAAATCCTTTTGCGCTTCTCTGAATTTTGCAATGTAGTTCTGCAGCCAAGTAATGTGTACAAAACTACATACACTAGAGTGAAGCCTATGCACTGAGATGCACTGAAATCTGTGGAGGGGATGTAGCTCAGAAGTAGAGCACCTGCTTTGCATGCAGAAGGTCCCAAGTTCAATCCCCAGCATCACCAGGGCCTGGAGAGCTGCTGCCAGTCAGAATAGACAATACTGAGCTAGCTGCACCAATGGTCTGGTTTGGGTATAGGTCAGTATAGAAATAATAATAATAATAATAATAATAATAATGATGATGATGATGATGTAGTGTCCAGTGTTCACTAAAAGCCTGATGAATTTTCATGAGGACTTTTTTTTTTAAAATGCCACAAACCAATGTAGAAATGTGGAGAGCTGTACAGGTAGTGGCTGTTTAAGGCATGACTATTTGTTGCACAACTGTACACACATGTATCACACTGACCCTGGAACTGGCTGGAAAAGGGGGGGGGGGAACAAGGCCTACACATTCTCCACCAATGCATGGGGGGGATGGACAGGAATGCAACCCCTGTGCAAAACAGCTGTTGCCTGTATTTATGATTGGAAAAAGCACCTGAACCGTCTTCAAAGGCAGCCCCATATTTAAAGCAAGGCAATAATCCAGCCAGGTGGTAACCAGAGCACTGGATCACCATGCCCAGGTTAATTCAAGAATTCCAGACTTTTTTTTGTGGGAAATTGTATTTAATTTGGGCCCACCAACTCCTAAAAAGTCCACAGCTTTTTACACTATGCAGCCAAGCACTACACTTGCCCTCTGTTCAGAACACCAGCATGAATGATACACTGACTGTGAGCTGAAAAGCTTGTGTGACTCCAGGCCTCATTTTCCTGGGATTCCCCATCCCCAACTCCCGGAAGGAGTTTTCAGACATTACAATGCTGACACCTCAATGGACAAACGTCTGCAAAGGGCATTTGCTGAGAATCCGCTGAGCATTGCAATCAAATTTGCTGAATCTCTCTAGGAAGTGGGAACGACTGAGAGGTGGGGAGAAAGGAAGAAAAAAGCAAAAACTGCCTGCAAAAGGATGGTTGGCTTCTCATCCTGTTTGGTGTGACCACCTCAGCTATTGTGACGCAGAGCACACCTCACCTACTCAAAAGGATTGGCAGGTGCTTTTGCAAGGTAGCAGGGAAGTCTTTTGCTGTGCTACGTTGAAATTCCAGCTGCCCTCCTGTCTCAGGGTGGGGTGTGTGGAGAGAGATGAGGTGTGTGTGTGTGTGTGTGTGTGTGTGTGTGTGTGTGTGTAGCTGGAATTACAACCTACTCAGGTAATTAGCAAAATTCGGAGCAGACAGATTTCCGCTTGCACCGCTGGAACTTGTCACAGGGGACCTGCTAATTAAGCTGGCTTTGGAACTGGTTGCAACCGCTGCCACAGCAGAACAGAAAAGCCATATGCAGCTCCTTGGGGGTGGAGGCCTTGCTACCTTGTCTTGTCTGAAAGGTGCCATTCTGGTGGTCACAGACCCCAAGTGAACTGCTACCTCTCGTTACCAGAACAGCAGCCATGGGCTGCCCCCTCCCCCCCGATGCTTGCAACAGAAAGGTGCTTTCTGTGTCCAGAAGTCCACCTGTGTTTATTGTTCCCTGTCAATCACCCCCTGGGGAAAGGTGTCCATAGCACTGTATTCTTTTTCCTATGTTCACTGTGTGTACAAGGGCCGCTGCCCAGACCTGCATTAAAACAGATCCTCAGATTAGAAAATAAGAGCTAATTCCCCCTTAGGGATGGGGGGAGGCATCTGATTCAGCTGGCGTTTAAAGACAGAACTACCTAATTCATACATTCTGAAACAATTTGCAAACTGAAGCACAGTTCTCCAGCCAAGTAATGTGTACGGAAATGCACATACTTGGGCAAAGTGTGCAGATAAATGCATGTGTTAGTGAAAATAATACACAACACTACATTGTATTAGGGAGAAATTGTTTTGCAAGAATATATATCTTAGCCAGGATTACATTCAAAAATCTGTAAATGAGGATAAATTTGCACTGAGACGCATATTCATGAGGAATATGAATGAGACTGATGTGGAAATGTGCAGGAGTTAAAGATTGGAAAAACAAGAAACTGCCTGTCCCTAATTCTCCAAGATTCGGAGATTCTCAGCAGGGAATACTCTTCTCTCAGACGTTCACAATCTGAATATAATCTTTAAGAAGTGAGTAGCTCAAATGCTGTTTGGGACTGCAACCCCCAACATCTGTGGCCACTGGTCATGCTGGATGCGGCTGATGAGAGTTTGAATCCAATAACATATTGAGGGCACCATGTTGGCGATTCCTGCTTTAAGTGGCTGCTCATTTCTTTTTCTGCTGTCCTCAGCTTCCCCCTTCTGTGTCCACCCTCTTGGGAAAAGCAATGGTGTCTAATAGCTGACAATGTCCATTGTGGCTCAGGCCATGCTGAAGTAGCATCCGCAAGGCAAGCCAGGCTTGAACCCTTCAGTCTGCCTCAGGGACAAACCCTCTTTTGTAGGAGGTGTTAGGTGTGGTGCACCAGGAAAGGCTTTGCTCTCCACAACAAAAAATCCTGAAATGATTCACATGAAGCATAAAATACAGGAAGAAAAATACCCAAATGCATTAAAAACACAGCCAGAATATAATATCCAATTGTTTGTGCTGCCCAAAAAGTCTGATGCTCTAATGATGACAATGTTGGAGCCAGCTGGGCCTTACTGAGGAGAGGAGAGGTGCTGCAGAATAGTCCTCTCATTGCCAGACTAAGGACCACCCTCAGAGGTGAGCAGGGGGCTGGACTAGATGACCTTTGGGGTCCATTCCAAACTCTACAGTTCTATGATTTTAGAAAACTATGTATGGAAGAACCAGATTGAAATACCCCTGAACAAATGGGAAAATAATACCTGGGATATAGCAATGTCTGAGCATCTCACCAGACACAGGAGAGCAATTAAAGGCATAGCGAATAGAGACACCTTCCAAGGAACAGGGACCCCTTTCTTTAACTATGTTAATGACCAAAATCAAGTCCTTATTATACCTGCTCCATTTTCTCAGTGGAGAGGTTACGTTAAGTAATAGGTTTGAACACTGAATGTGTGAATTAATGTCTAAAGTCAATGGACAGAACAAACACTATTAGATGTACTGCTGGATGTTCCATGGTTATTGTTATTGTATTTGCTTAAAAAGCAATAAAAAATTGTTTTAAAAACCCACTATGTATGGCATAGAGAAAACAGATAGAGAGACCTTTCTTCCCACCCTCTGCCATGATACTGTTGGGGAAATCTTCTTCTTCTTTGGCGATCACTCAGAGCTGAGTAAGATGGTTTTCCAAAAACATGGTTTTAACAATGAGCCCGTAAGTGACTGTGGAGGCCAATTCTGGATCCACACGTCCTTCCACAGTGGGGACATGGGTTACTGGGTGGGAGTTGATCACGGTCCGGATTTGCCAAGCGTGCCTTCCTCTTAGCATGTTTCTCCTTTGCGTCTTGAGTTTGAGTGTCTTCAAAGCCCATGACACCTTTGGTAAAGGCTGGTCTCCAACTGGAGTGCTCGCAGGCCAGTGTTTCCCAGTTGTTGGTGTTTATATGACTTTTTTTAGATTTGCCTTGAGACTGTCTTTAAACTCTTTTGTTGACCACCAGCATTACGCTTTCCATTTTTAAGTTTGGAATAGAGTAGTTGCTTTAGGGTTCCAGCTGCCTGGAACAGCCCACTGAAGGCAGACACCAATTGTCAGCAAAACAGGACATTTATTTAGGCATTGCAAGATTGGAGTGACACAGCCTAAACCAGCAAGTAGTTGGGGGGGGGGCAGCACACTAAATATGAAAAAGAGCATAAGCATTCCTATGCAAAGGGAAGCAAAGGGCAGTTGTGTCCATATTTGGCAATATTTCCTTCTACTAGCTTCCATTGGGGTAAGGCATACCAACTTCTTATATTTCCCTCTTTCCTTTGTCCTTAACAGTTATAGCAGCTGGTCCTGCTCACATGTCCTTCTGTCCTTATCTCAAGGTTCCTCTTGCAAACACAACCTTCACATTTCAACCTTCACTTCCTCAGCCCTTCTCATAGACATTTCAATTTTATTTAATTTGTTAATTCCTTTATAATTTTATTCTTCTTCCACAGTGTCAAAAAAACTATCTATGGATTCAGGACAAGTAAAAGGAAAGGTTTGTTCATATATGCATGAACTACTATATATTTTGGAAAGCTTTGTTCACTATGCATTCGGATGCCTCTTAAGATATCATAACCCAGTTCAGCATGATGGTTCCTGAAATCTAAGAGTAGTCTTTCATCTATGTTTGGCTACAGTCAGAGGGCTTTTTGAATCAAGATGGCAGACTGAACCTTTGAAAGCTGTAGTGATTTTAACCACTGACTAAAAAACAGCACTGAGGTTTTTTTCTTACTTAGAATTCCCAACCCATACTAGATATGAGGCTCCTACTCCATTTATACTTCTGCCACCCCAATATGTGGTCACAAATTTAAATAGCTTAAAGGGGGAATTAGATTAATCTAGGGTTGCCATAGGTCCTGATTTTCCCAGACATTTCCACGATTTCTGCCCAGACATTGCAGCTGACTGCAATATTCTGGATATGTTCAGGAAAGTCTGGTTTGCTGAGCTGATGGGTTATGAAACATGATAGCTAAAGAGAACGTCCATGTGCAAAGGCAGCCTAACTCCGAGTTCTATATGCTGAGGATGAACAATTGAAGAAAGGCTGCTCTGCTCGTGTCCTGCTTGTCAGCTTCCCAGAAGTATCTGGTTGGCCACCATGGAAAACAGAATGTTAGACTGAGTCTCTCTTGGATCTGATCAAGTGCAGCTCTTTTTAAGACCTTATGAAAAAGGAGTTAGGCATGCCCATGGAGTGAACTTACCAACAGCTGTTAGCTATGACAGTTAATGGAGTTTCTAGGTTCAGGTCAGGACCCAGGATATCTCAGAATGCCAGTTGCTGAGGAATAACAGTAGGAAAGAGCTACTGCCTTCTCAGCCTTACCTGTGAGCTTTCTATAGTCATTTGGAGAAGGAGGTGCTGAACTTGATAGGGCTTTTGTCCTGATCCTAAAGGACTCTAACTTTGGTTAGACATACATCTATTCTGGCAGAAAGGCAAGAGACCAGTGCAATTCAGTATTGGCAGCTAAATAAAGCAACAATGGGCAAGCCAGGGGTGGAATAATCCTTAATTCCTTGCCAAGCTGCTAGGAGAAATGCTGGCAGTAGCCAGAGGTGGAATCAGCCACACCTTCCCCAGATGTGATCACTCATGCTGGTTGTTCCTAAACACCTTTCTGGAGGAGACATTAACTTTGTTGGGGTGATGCTCTTGGGCCCCTCTCCCCACGGCACACCTGAGAGAGGCCCTCCTCATTTGCTGTTAAAAAAATCTATTGTGACTTGTCAGAAAAAGTGAATAAACGAGGGCATTATTTTTTCATTCTGGAGCTGAGCGTCTGTTTGCCTAATCAAGAGAGAGAGCCAGGAGAGTCAACCACGGTTGACGCACACATTTTATTTAACTTTTCCTCTGTCAAAAGGAGTTTAAATGTGTAATGAACAGGCCACGGCGATTTGAAATATAATCCCATTACTCTGATGAGATTACCAAGGCTGGGAGAGTTCACAAATCATGCTTAGGGCTTTTTATAGCCAACATCACCCTGTTGAGATTTTTACATTTAAAGCAAGAGGTGTGCAGCAAGAATAAAACGTGACAAGGAGACCTGTTTTAACCATTCATTCGCCCGATTTGCAGGCAACTGACTCTCTGCCCATCTCCAAAGGAGGAGCCAGTCTGGGAAGATCAGTCTCTGAGCTAATTCTGAAGGGTGGCCTATATATGCATCAGACTGAGGTGGTAGAGCCCTGAGGTAGCTGAAGGGATTATACCACTTTGTCCTTCCAGCTGGGGCTTTACTTGATTTTTGTCCAGACACTGCTCACATCTTCAGATCTGTCTGCGGTTATATGGTCTAGGAAGTTGAAAAAGAAAGCAATCATTCTGTTCCTCTTTTAATGCTAGATCGAAATCTAGCTGTCACCTTTCAACTCTTGACATTGTAGTGCATTTGGGTGAGAGGTAAAGTCTCCTAACTGAAATCTTTATCTTCCCCTGGCACGTGATACCATGTGGGTGTGCCATACATTTTTGGATGCTGCCTCAGTCCACAGCGACCATTGGCAAGTCCCAGTGTTCCTTGCCCCCAATCCATTGTTGAACTGAACGTGCTCCAGTGGAGATTCCCAGAATCTTCTGCAGTGAGCCAAGGAGGAGGGGCAAAGGTTCCACAGCAGAGGCATTAAGGATTCTTAGCAAACAAAGCCGATGTGTATGTGTGTATGGGGGTGCAGAAGGGATCTCTAATGGCAGGAAGTTTTGAGCGCCACTGCTTTATAGCCTCCCTCCAGAGAGTCCCTCCTCCTCCTCTTTTGGTGCATCGTAAAAACCTTTTGCCTGGCTCCCAGTTGCGGCAGAGGCCATGAAGAAGGCCATTTGGCACTCGAGCTGATGATTTAAGCAGCATTAATTTCAGCCGAAGCTCTCTCCTGAAATGTAGCAACAACTCTGGGAGGCAGATTCCTCTGGAAATTCATGGTTCCATTACAGACATGTCTCTGTGAATAACTGCCCCCATTAATCTTGGCTGGGCTGCACCCAAGCATTGCCTTAATGAGGTTCCTTCCTTCTGGTTTCTCCCAGAGGGTGGGCTCGAGAGCCTGGGCATCTCACTCCTTGGGGAGAAAGTGCTCTGAACTCTCTCCAGGCCTCCCAAGAAGGTGCATGGCGGCGAAAGGAGTTCCCGCCACACAATATACCATGAAGTGGGTGACCCAAAGGCCAAATCCAGTTCACAACCAAGAAACAGCCTAGCCTTGCAATTTGGTGCCTCTGGAAAGGAAAAAAATGGCTTCCCAGTGATTAGATGGGTTCCCACTGCAGTGGAGCTACAACCTCTATAGGACTGTCCTGGGTTCTGCCACGACAGCTCAATTGGTTGTCTACCAGCCTTTAAAGCAGCAGGTTAGCTAAGGGTAGTCAAAAATCCCATGAGAAGTCACCACAGTGCCACCTTATTCACCATGAAGCAGAACTTTGGTGCCTGCACATGCAGCTTGGAATTCTCCCTCAAAACCTGAACTGCCAAACTGCTGAGCATACCACAAATAAATGGGAAAATCTCAGAAGCCAGAAGGGGCATGAGTTGGATTTCTAGCAATCGGGAAATGGGATTGCAGTGTCATACTTACCATTCCTGGCAGAGCTGGTTAGGTGTGAGTTGGGAGATCCACAAGTGAAATCATACCTTATTACTTGGCTTGAGCCATGGACTTAGTAGGTCACAAATAGCCTCTGAGCCTCAGCTCCTTCGTTGTAATGTTTTCATGTTAATAAACCAGAACTAGCCTACAGGGCTGTTGCATGAAGGATCAGTGAAAACCTGTAGGAGGACAGGTGTGGAATGAGGTGGTAGAATGGGCCAAACCACTTGAGATTGTAGGCGGAGAGATTTCTCTTTTTAATACTTTCCCCCACCCCACAAAACTCCCTGCAAAATGGCATTTTGGCACCTGAAACAAACAGGTTCTACCACCACCTTTTGCTGAGCTAGCTTTCTATCTGCAGGGAGATATAGATATATATACACATAGCTGAGCATTGAAAATGACCTTTCTGGGCATTTTGAGTGGTTGTCTACTTCAGCACTCTCATCAGGTCATTCTGTTGCAGGTGAGATCCAGAAAGGACAACAGGCTTCCCCTCTGAGACAGTCTATCCACCTGATAGATGCAGGGGTGCAGTGGAAGTGATCTGAAGTGCTATAAAAAAGCTCAATACTCTCCCTATCTCTTCAAGGACAAAGCGTTTAATCCAGTGCATAGTTTAACTATGGAACTCACTCCCACAGGAGGCAGTGATGGCCAACAACCTAGATGGCCTTTTTAAAAAAGTTACACAAATTAACAGATAGAGGAGTGGGCTTGTAATGCCTATTAGCTGTGATGGCTGTGTTCTGCCTCTACGTCCCAAGGCAGCAATGCATCTGAAAAGAAGCTGCTGTAAACCACAAAAGAGGAGACAGGAGTGGTCTAATCCTGCCTGCTGCCTCCCCACTGGAACATCTGGTTGGGCACTGTGAGAATGTGATGCTGGACTAGATGGGCCACTCTTCTAGTCCAGCAAACTCTTCTTATGTTCTTACATTCTTCTCTGAATCTGGCCCATCAGAGATATGTGCTTTGTCCTACACCCCTCCCTCCCTGCTGACCACATCCCTGGCCCTGCTCTAAGAACGAATTGACCGACCTATTTTGGCTCTCTCCGTTTTTCCAATCTTAAATCCAGTTAGTTCTCCACATTTCTGCAAGCGATTCGCAATTTTGTTACTAAAATCTGGACGGACATTCGTCCACATTTTAGTGCAAATTTCTGCCAATAATTTCTGTATTCTTTGTCTAATATACACATTTTTTGGAAGCAGTTTCACTTAATGCAATACATTTCTGTATGCTATTTTCCCCTATTTTTAACGCACACCTTCCTCTCATACATGCATTTCTGTACACACTGATTGGTTGGAGAGCTGCCTCCGATTTTCAAAGGATAGTAGTGTTTTAGGTTCATGTATTGGTTTGAGAAATGCCAATTAGGCAGGTTTTTACAAAATAAATAAAAATGCATGCAACAACTGAATTTCTCCTCTGTTGTCACGAAAAGTCCAGAGCAATGGATGATTTGGGATATGTATGTGTGTATGTTTCAGAGTAAAGAAAAACACTACATGGTTCACAGCAGAAGACAATGAATTTGGGATAACAAGACCAGCCGACTTTTCCATCTTTGACCACACCACTGAAAGAATCAATCACTGAAATTAAGACATTGAAAAAGAGTACAATTTGTTTATTAGTAACAAAAATGGATACATTTGTCCTGTTTGTTGGTTTTTAGGAAATTTGATCATGTCAGCAGCGATACGTTTGTCTTTGTGGGTTTGTCTGTGAGCTGTGCGCTCCTGTGTGTGTGTGTAGGCTACAAACAAGGGCCATTCGGTTTTCACCTCTGGACTTTATTTTTTTGCGATCCTATGGCACTTTCCTTGCAACTGTACCTTGGAGATTTCTACAAAAACAGACAGACAAACAAACAAACAGACAAACAAACAGACAAACAAACAAACAAACAGGAAGTCAAGCCTATAGAGGCCTCTATTGGCCCCAGCGGGAGACATTGAAAGCCCAACTATGTCCTCTTTGGGGCTGATATGGCTCTTTTTTCTTTTCCTATGAAAGGGCAAAGCCCATTGCCAAAAGCGGCTGTGTAAAATATGTCATGTCGACCTGTAAAATAATACCTGTAAAATAATTCCTATGCTGGCTGGCCACTAGCCACCAGAATTCATGAGTCCCTCTTGTCCCAGAGGGAGCGTTTCCTACTTATTCCCAAGCAGGGCAGCTGGACTCCAGACAAGTCTAGACTTCACTGCTGCCCTGATTTCTTTTCCTTTTGGAAGCTGAAGCTGGTCCTTCGACTCAGTTTTCTTTGCTTTTGAGCCAAGTAATCTGCTCGTGTTGTACTGGCACGGGATTCCAGGATATAGTTCACCTATTGGGGGAAAAACACAGAGGAAGAGCTGTTTCACTTTTAAGGCAGCAGCATGAGAAAGCCCTGCTCCTAAGCAGGCTTACTTGGAAAACAAGCCCCACTGATTTCAAACAGGGCTTCATTCACAGTAGGCAGGATTATCCTAGAAGGGATTTTTTAAAAATATATTTAATCTCGGCCTCCCATGGTTTTTTGCAAGCTTGTGGCTTGCTATAAGAAAATGCCAACCCTGACTGAGAGCTACTGTTTCAAGTAGCAGAGTCTTAACACACATTTCAGCTCTTAAAAAACATCACCCACTTACCCCTGGGAAGGTATCCACCCATCCATCCAAGAATTGGCTTTTGACATTTGCTCATCCCACAAAAAACCAGAAGCCGAGTATTGGCTGGGGCTAGTAAGAGTTGTGGTCAAAATCACCTGGAGGGCAGCAGGGTGTTGAAGGCTGTTCAGCGGACTTCTCCCACCACCCCATCTCAATCCAAAACCAGCAGCCCAGCTGATTATAGCATTCTGTCCCCTACAAGGCCCTCTTAGAGAGACAATTCTTGTTTACAGGCTTCCTTCCCTAATGTTAACATCCTTAGGGGGAAGTGCACAGAGCTCAGTGGTAGAGCGTTTGCTTTGCATGCGGAAGTCCCAGGTTCAATTCCTGGAATCCACAGGTAGAGAGTGCCCAAAATGCAAGAGATCCCCTGCCAGTCAGTGTAGACAATAGTGAGATGGATGGACCAATGGCCTGACTTGGTATAAGGCAGCTACCTATGTTTCTATCCAGAAAACTGGCACTGATCACTCTTTGACTGATAAACACTGTTACTCAGGGTTGCATGCAGTGTAAGTCCTAATCAGAATACTCACTTAAATTGGCTGGCATAGCTAATTTAGGTGCATTTATTTCAATGGAACTGACTTGGACACATTCCTCAGCAAGGTGCTGCTGTACTGAGCTCGAGCCATTAAATAGTCTGCAATAAAGGGCACTTTATTCTACCAGGCCACTTCTTTCCTTACGAAGTTTGTGGTCTTGGTTGTTTTTTATGTGCCCAGGATGTTTTGGCACATGTTTCTTGATGGAGGCATTTTTAAATGATATTTAGCAAGCCAGCTCTTCCTTAAAATTTATTATCTCCCAGTGCTTGGGCGATAATCACATAGATAATTTTAATGGAAGGTTAATGCAAAAATCAAAAGATAAAAACGCCCTTTGCTCCGCCATTAGCTGGTTAATATGCTGTGGCATGAAATCTCACCCAATTTTATGCACCGCAGGGTGTTTCTCTTCTGTTGCAGATGAAGCTGTGGGGGCTAGGGGTGGATTGGAAGAATATATCTAAATAGCTATATATCTATATGCCCATGTATATGTATGTATGGAGGTTTCGTGGTAAGTAGAGTCTCAGGTCTTTTATTTCTTGATCATGCAAAGGATCTAATTGGAGAAGTGTGAGCCAAGCTCCATCCCTTCCTCTACAGAAATAAATGGATTAATCAGCGAATTCATGAACCAACCAACCCCAAACAAAATCATCACCACGACCCAGGTTGCACTTTGTGTATGTGCATGTGACTTAGCTCACTTGGATGAGTTGCCTGCCAACCAGAAAGTAATTTCATTTGATTTTAATTTAGTGTATTTCACATTTTATTTCACCATTTTGCCATGAAGCACGATGCAGTATGTATGGCTCCTCCTCTCCTCCTCCTCTCCTTATAGCAACCCTGTGAGGTGACCAAGACGAGAGGAAGCCCAATTGGCCCAAGGTGACTCAGCAAGCTTCATGGCTGAGTGAGGATTTGAACCTGTGTCTCCTGGGTCTCAGTTTGACACTCTTACGATTATACCATTAAACTCAATGCTATCTCTGTGCCCCAACCATCTTACTGACAAAGTTCATTCCCCCCCCCCCGGGATTAGAAAGGGGAGGGGGGGGAGAAAGTGATAAACCATTAGGTATAAAGTTGAGTCGTTCTCAGAAGAATCTATTCTGCTGTGTTGCTGTGTAAGTCAATCCCTTGAATGTGCACTGGAAGGAGACAAGCTCAGAGCAGTGACTCAGACAGAGAGACAACCGGCAGCTTCTACCTAGGGCAGTCAGTTCTACTGTGCCTTAGCAATGGGAATGTATGAACAACTTAACCATGCCTGACTCTGTAGAGAAATGGCCAAATTACCCATCCCTCTTAAGGAAGGATGACTGGAAGCAGGCAAGGCTCAAGCAGTCTTTGGGGGAAGGGGTGTAGCTCAGTGGCAGAACATCTGCTTTGCATGCAGAAGGTCCTAGGTTCAAGCATCTCCAAGGATGACCCGGAGATCCTTGTTTGAAGCCCCAGAGAGCTGCTGTCAGTTAGGGTAGACAGTTCTAAGCTGCATAGGAAATGGCCTGACTCTTAGGTAGGGCAACTTCCTGTGCTCCTAATTACTTGCTAATTAGCATGCTTCTGTTAGATTACTGCAACATGTTATACGTGGGGCTGCCTCCGAAGATGGTTTGGAAATTTCAGATGGTGAAGAATTCAATGGCCAGTTGCTCACTGGAGCGAGTCGGCTTGAGCATATCACACTGACCCTGGCCCATCTACACTGGATGCCAATTTAGTTTCTGGTCCCAATTCAAAGTCCTGGTTTTGACCAATAAAGCCTTAAATGGCTCACGGTCACAATACCTCAAGGACTGCCTCTCTCCATATGAATTGATACAGATCCTGTGATCATCTGAGGCCCTTCTTCATGTGCCTCTTCTGCAAGAGGCCTGGAGGGTGGCAACACAAGAACAGGCCTTTTCTGCAGTGGCTCCCAGTTTGTGGAATGCTCTCCCCAGGGAAGCTCACCAGGCACCTTCATTACATATATTTAGGTGCTAGGCAAAAACATTTCTCTTTTCCCAGGCCTTTGGCTAATTAAATAATTTATGGCCTTTTGAACTTACGAACTTATGAACTTTTGAATTTATGTGGGAGGGGCAGGTATTGTTTCTGCTTGTAACTATGTGATGCATTTTTGTGTTTTTATATGGTAAACCTCCCTGTGCTCCATGGATGAAGGGCAGTAGAGAAATTCAATAAACAACAACAGCAATAACAACAATAACAAAATAAATTCTGAGAACAGCTGGCAGCCTTGAGGACCAAGATCATTCCTCCACCTTCCCACAAAAATTGGGGTTATCAAATCCATGCCTAGTTATGGTTGTATGTAGTTGCCAATGCTATTGTGGGAGTACAAGAAGCAGGGACCATTGATCTTAACTCCTTTTTTTAAATACGCAAAAACCAAGGAAGGACAACAGTAGTTAAAGGGTTTAGCTGGGTCAGGCTAAAGACCCATCTAGTCCAGCAACCTGTTTCCACAGTAGTTCACCAGGTGTCCTTATGGGAAACTTGCAAGAAGAACCTGATTGCAGAAGTGCTCTCCCCACTTGCAATTCCTAGCAACTGATATTCAGAATCATACTGCCTCCACCGGTAAAGCGGGAACAGCTAGTAACCATTGATAGCCTTACACCCTCCATCATCTACCACCTGTCTTCCTCTAAACCTACCAATATTTTTAGAGTTCCAAAAAAAAGCAATGCCAAAAACTCTGCTAGGGATGCTGTAAAAATGTGAATGGTGAAGGCAACGACAAAGGAGGGAAAGTGGGAGCCTGGTGATGGGAGTTTGCACCGAGCCCTTTCTTTTTGCTTGGGTGGTGGGCAAGAACCAAGATTCCTTACCATATGTCAGTTACTGAACACTGCCATAAGCTTTACATGGGGGGAAAAAACGTTAAGGACTGGAAATGGCACATAAAGCTTATCACTAGAAAATTTTAAATTGCCATAAAAATAATAGATGGCAGCAAGTTCCGTTTAACCTTCCAACAGCATTAAGTGCCTCCGTTTCAGAAAGTAAATCAGCCGGGGTGTGCAGGCAAGCTGTATTTCCTTAAATTAAAGAAAAGAAAGTAAACCGTAGCAATAAAAAAGGGAGAAAGATTTCCCTTCAAAACAAACAAACAAACAAACAAGCAAACAAAAGCCTGAATGGAAAAGACAGTGCCAGGGATTGGAGACCTGCAAAAGGGTCTCTGTAAAGGGGGCAATGAAACTCACTCACTTGATTGCACCCCACCCACACAATCCAGGAGCTAGAATCAGAAAACCGGTACCCAAAAGTTTTTCAGATGTCAAGAGCAGACTCATGCTTTTAATGGAACACTCCTGAAATCTTTTGAGTAAGACGAACAGCGGCAATAAAGCCCAGGCACGACTGCAGTGGGATGCATGCTTAAATATTCCACACTATGCTCAAAGAACACTCCCATTTGTTAAATCCTTCAAAAGGGCCGTCGCTTAGCCAAGGCCACCCGTATGCAAGGAGGACATCTGCTTGGGTCGTGGGTGTTTGGGAGCTTGGCTGAAGCTAAAAGCATGTGATAGCGGAGGAAGGAGGGGAAACTTGTCTCCAATGAAATGGGAGGATCAGGCACCAGGTCCATGCTGAATCCACTTTTGGCTGCTTCCTCCAAGGTCAAGATCATGCCTGACCCTGTGACATAAAGTCTGAATACTCAGCAGAGTGCATCAGATAAATAGTGGGCCTATGCCAACTTGTCAGGTAGCAGGGGCCACCTGCTTCTGGTCCAAGTGTGCCAGCTGCTCACCCCTTCCCCCACATTTTCTTTTGAAAGAACCAGATGTAGTTTAACCAATAGCCTATCCATACCTAATGAAGTTCCCAGGCACTTGCAGTAGCTATCAGTGCCAACAACTACTACAAGCACACTGGACTACTAGGGTGCCCGTTTGCAGCCTTATCCTTACCTTGATTTTGGGGAAAGGAAAAAGCTGCTGACAAACCATTAGACTCTGACAGCAGCTTGTCGTGTAGGGCAATAGGGTGCTGGACGATGCTTTCTACAGCTAGATGCTACAGCCTTTCAGAGGCTTCTGCATGCGGGGACAGGCTCTTACAGGAACCAGGTTTCAGTAAAGGAGTTTTGCAAGTTCTTGGCCTCAAAATGATTGGTATTTAAGGTCAGAGAATGAGAGAGAGAGAGAGAGAGAGAGAGAGAGAGAGAGAGAGAGTGCATTCTTCAAATCAAGCTGGCTAAACCCTCTGGGTATATTTATGCTTTCCCTTGTAGCCTGTACCTTGACTTGCTTGTTTGTGCTCCTTTGAGCAAGGTGTTCAGTAAGCATATTTCCATAGTAGACCTGCTCTTGGCTTGTGGCACGTGATGGCTGAAACTCCCCAGTGCTAGACTAAGAGTACTCCATGACTACACAGCCTGAGCGCAAAACCATGGCCCTTGACAACAAAGTGAGTCTTTGACCTTCCTATTGCTTTGCTTACAAAACAAGTGCATTTCCAGCTTTTAACACAGCAAAAGTGAGAGCAATGCTTGGATTCTCAGAAGCAAGAAAAGGAAGGTTGTGTGTGTGGTACTGAGAACCAGATGCTTGCCCATTTGTTGAGGATGCTTCTTGCAAGTATTTATTCACCCAGGTCAGAGCAAACTGGAACCTCCCAGCAAATGGACCCCTGACCCAAAAACTAATTCTTTGGAAGCCACATACCTTCAGCACAATCTCGTTGACAGTAGCAGCATCAGACTCAAAGTAGAGATGTTTGTAGTCGTGATTGCTTAGATATGCGAGTTTAAATATTGCATGGCCTGTTAAAGGAATTAGAGGGAGAAAGAAAAGAGAAAGGATTGACATGACAAAATGCAGTGTTCACAAAAGTCCATTCTGGAATAAATAAAACAGAATAAGTGTTTAACCTATTCCCCATTGCTACCTCCCTTGAATTAAAATTGGGGACACAATGAGAAAGGTGTTTCACTCATCACTGAAATGGAAGAAATTTAAAAGGGCATCATTTTGGCCAGCTTGTGCCCTGAACTGCTCAGAAGAATAAGAACTAGCTGCCTTTTGAGGAGCCTACCCACTGTATCTCTGTCTGAATCCTTGTGTTCTTGGGTCGAAGAAGGCAAGTCAAGAGAAGGTGCACAGAGAGGCAGCAGGGAGCCTCCTTTGCAAGGCATAGGATTCTGCTGCACCTTTGCGCTGAATGACCAAATGATCCCACTGCACCTTACGTGTTTCTGACACCTGGTGGAGGCTGACTGGAAGGAGGCGAGGCTTGGGACTCAGGCAGTGACTCAGGAACCAGACTCTTCTGTGGGTAATCTTCTTTGGACTGGATTGGGAGCCTTTCGCTATTTAATTCATTTTGTTCTCTCGAGAAAACTGGCCCTTCTCTCCTGAGGCACACTTTGCGTGCTCCCCAGCAGCAGACAGTTTGGGAATGATTGCTCTGAAAACTTTCAGCAAAAGCTCGTGGGCATGACAGGAAGTGGAGAGGGAAGAGCACACAGATGGCGATCTTAGCATACCATCGGCAGAACAGACGGCAGGAGGGAGCCTGACAGCCTTCCCATGTCATTTCAATTTAAGGCGAGGGGTGGCTCACCAGAGAGGCTGAACTCCTATCAAGGAAAGTTCACTCCCTCCCCCTCTTCTCTCCCCCCCCCATAGCTTCCCCTCCGGAGGGAAAAATGCAAATATCTGCCACATGGCTAGTTGGGTGCCAGCCGGTCCCTGGACTGGATTCTTGCTTAAGCACCCTGGTTAGGGAGAAAAAGGATATTGCAAATTGTTCCCAATGTATAATTGCCATTGCCTGTGGAGGAGAGGTGGGGGACTTAAAAGTAAAATAAAAACAAAAGGTTGTTTTACTAAGGATTGAAGGTGCAACAAAACAAAAGCAGCACCTCAATATATAAGCTCAGCTGTCAAAGGCTACTAGCTATGATGCTTGGAGGTGCTATTGCTTCTGAATATCAGTTGCTGGAAATTGCAGATGGAGCAGGTGCTGCTAAGCTCAGGTCCTGCTTGTGGGTTTAAAAGGATGTATAAAGGTTCAATGAAGCAACTTGCCGATCAGAAGGTCGGCAGTTCGCATCCCCGCAACAGGGTGAGCTCCCGTTGCTCGGTCCCTGCTCCTGCCAACCTAGCAGTTCAAAAGCACGTCAAAGTGCAAGTAGATAAATAGGTACCGCTCCGGCGGGAAGGTAAACGGCGTTTCCGTGCGCTGCTCTGGTTCGCCAGAAGCGGCTTAGTCATGCTGGCCACATGACCCAGAAGCTGTACGTCGGCTCCCTCAGCCAGTAAAGCGAGATGAGCGCCGCAACCCCAGAGTCGTCCGCGACTGGAGCTAATGGTCAGTGGTACCTTTAATATTTAACAGGGAAAAATACGGCTTCTGTAACATGTTTACTCCCCCCAACCCCAGATCTCAATCAGTAAAGCGCTCTGAATGCAATATTGTTTGAAAAGGAAGAGGGAATCATGGAGGGCACCCTATCCCCTCCCCTTCCTCCTTTAGCCACGCCCCTTTGAGGAAATGAAACTCATTTTCATTATTACTCTGGCTGCATCATGCCCTGAGAACAGCCTTCCCTGACCAGATGAGCTCCAAGATGGGTGCAGCCAGGACTTATGTTGGGAGGGGGGTAGGCCATTGGGGTTTTTTTTGGGGGGGGGAGAACATCAGTTAGCTATGTATTGTTATTGACTGGAGGGCAGCCCCCCCTTGCCCCCCCGGCTATGCCCATGCCCTCCAGAGGAGTTGGACTACAAGTTCCATCAGTGTTAGCCATTAAGAAGCAGCTGACTGATTCTTCCTTGATTAAGCACCTCAGGTGGCTAATCTTATGACTTTGCCTTCCAGAAATTGGGGGGGGGGGGAGGAGTGGCTTCGGTGACTCTGGCTCAAGCAGTGCCCCACCCCCTGCAGCAGCAGCTGGACCGTCATCAGGGCTAAGATGCCCAATCTATGAATCAGGAAATGTCACTTTTGCTATCAACTCAGCTCACTTCTTTAGGGGAGTCGCTCTACAGAGCGTTCGGCCTGCCCTCCCCACCTAGGAAACCCAATCACAGTTATACTGTGTTATTTTACATGTTGTTTAATGTAGGTGCTAGTAGGACGTTAAGTTATTAATCTAGGTTTTACTTCGGTTTCTAACACCGTCCACCTCACTCCCAAGTGGACTACAAAAACATTGTAATAAAACTCAGCAATATCTAGTTCAAATATAATACTGCATGAAATAAAGCTAGATGTGTTCTGTGCTAGCTTAAGTTTGGCTATGAACTCCCACCTGCCCCCACCAAAAAGAAGATCCAAATGAATATGCTGAGGATCAGACTCTAGGGAGTTTCTAGGGAAAGGAAGTTTGCTTTAATATTCTCAGACAGTGTTTCCCAAAGTGGTACACATACCCATGGAGATATACAAAAGGGTTTAATAGGGTACATGGAGAATGTGTGTGTGTGTGTGTGTGTGCGCACGCATGCATGCATGCAACTATCTACCTATCTATTCATAAATAAAATTAGGGTTGCCATATTTCAAAAAGTGAAAATCCAGACACAAAAGTTGTTGAGCTTTCTTCTGTAAGGTTGTTGAAGTTTCTGAGCTATTTTTTAAAAGGAAATTCGCCAAAGAATCAACACTTCTGACATGGGTTGCCACTTTTACTGGACATTTTTTTTACTGATTTCCGGAAATTTTTGGACGCTGTTTTTGACAGATGAATCCTGGATATGTCCGGGAGATGCTGGACGTGTGGATAAAATAGTATTACTAAAGCTACCCCAAACTAATCTTTGCCCAATAAGGGGTATGCTGGCAGTAATATTAAACTCTCAAAATGTGATTACAGTGGTGCCTCGCAAGATGAAATTAATTCGTTCCGCGAGTCTCTTCGTCTAGCGGTTTTTTCGTCTTGCGAAGCAACCCTATTAGCGGCTTAGCGGATTAGCGCTATTAGCGGTTTAGCGGCTATTAGCGGCTATTAAAGGGTTAAGGGATTAGCGGATTAGCTGCTAAAAGGCTATTAGCGGTTTAGCGGCTTAGAAAAAGGGGGTGGGGAGCGAAAAAAAATCTCAAGACTCGCAAGACATTTTCGTCTTGCGAAGCAAGCCCATAGGGAAATTCGTCCTGCGAAGCGCATCGAAAAACGGAAAACCCTTTCGTCTAGCGGGTTTTCCGTCTTGCGAGGCATTCGTCTTGCGGGGCACCACTGTATTTTAAGTTTGGAAACACTGTGCCAGGTAGCTGGTGTACTCCTCAAGAAGCAGTGACAGATGGGAGTGTGCAGTGAGTGGAGTGTGCAGTGAGAAGTTTATGCTCTGCTATTTTGGTGGGCATCGAATACACAAGAAGCTGCCTTGTACAGACTCTTGATCCATCTAGCTCAATATTGTCTACATCACAGGTCAGCAACCTTTTTCAGCCATGGGCTGGTCCACTGTCCCTCACACCATGTGATGGGCTGGACTATATTTTGAAAAAAAATATGAACAAATTCCTATGCCCCACAAATAACCCAGAGATGCATTTTAAATAAATGGACACATTCTACTCATGTAAAAATATGCTGATTCCGTCCGCAGGCCGGATTGAGAAGGCAATTGGGCCGCATCTGGCCCCTGGGCCTTAGGTTGCTTACTCATGGTCCACATGCACTGTCAATGGCCCTTCAGGGATTCAGGCAGAAGTCTTTCCCAGCTCTACACGGGAATGCCAAGGATTGAACTTGGGGCCTTCTGTGTGCAAAGCAGATGCTCTACCACCAAGGTACCATGGAAAAGGTTCTCCATCTCTGTTGTTGGGTAATCTCTAAGTATACTTTGCTCTGTTCCCTACATGGCTGCTCTGGATACACCTTACATAGATGTTCCACAGCCAGGCCCTACACAGGATATTTGGTGCCCTTCATTCATATGAAAATCCATGCATTGGCAATTAAGATTTAATGTATTAGAGGTTGTTCTCTCCATTTTCATTTTAATGTGTTCAGTCCAAAGGTCCAACTTTAACTCGAATCTACAAAAATAACAGCATCATTTTAATGGAGATTTATCCACTTTTCCCGGAGGGGAGTGGATTTGAAACCTTTTCTACAGTAGCTTAATTTTCCAGATCTCCCCAAATAAACTGATATATGGCCAGCAAACTGGAGACCTTCGTATTTCATCACAACACGTTAATTAAACACAGTTATTGCATGCTAATCAGGAATTATGAATTCTCTACTGGAAAAAAAAACCTGGTGGACGATCCAAAACCAAACTTTAAATCACAGAAGCAAAAGAGAAAGCACATGGCATGAGAAGGGGCACACATTTTCTAAACTGGGAGTCTATAGGTGTGTGGTTATTTCTGTTGCTCCTTGTTCCAAGAAAACCAGTATTTGGCACTGTTGCTTGCTACTGGTGTGGTGGGTAAAATGCACTAAGGGCAAGAGACCAAGACCTTCCAAAAACAAGAGTTCTAAGTGGTACAGTCACCTATCCTCTCACACACAAACCTGCTCACCAAGTGAGATCAGATCCAGAGGCCCTTTTCCCAAGGCTCCCTACCTTCTGGGAATAAGATGAGGAACCTCAGCCCTGGGGGACAAATATGGTTCTGGACCTCAGAGAAAAGAAGGGGAAGGGTGCTGCCGCCATGCACTGAGGAGGGACAAGAGGAACAGAGGCAGGCTGGAGAAGGGCCCTCTGCTGAGGGTGCTCCAGTGAAGCTCCTGCCTAGCTCCCTTGGCCCAAAAGTGCATGGGAGCGGGAAGCTGCCCTTCGTGGCCTTTGTGCTCAGGAACAGAGCTCAAGGGAGCCCAGGGACCCAGACGGGTGCAAGGGCAGCTCCGAGCTGCCATCCCAGCCCTGAAGGCCTTGCCTTGATGAGGGAGCCTGTCGTGCGCCCTCTTGGGAATATGCTCCCAGGACCATGGCCACCTGGCGCTCCCCATTCTACACCTCGGCCTCCCCCCCATTCAGCATGCAGACAGTACTGAGCTAGATGGACCCTCAGCCTGACTTGTTATAAGGCAATTTCTTTTATTATATACCCCATATATATCCAGGGAAGGAGCCACAGCTCAGTGGTAGAGCATCTGTTTTGCTTGGGGAAGGTCTCAGGCTGAATCTCCAAAGGCATTCAAGGTAGGTCTGAGAGAGACATCTGCCTGAAGCCCTGGATAGCCAGTGACGGTACTCAATGATGAGCTAGATGGACCTGTGTTCCGACTCCATACAAGGCTGCTTTCTGTGTTCCTATGTCTTAAGGGAGGGCTGTAGCTCAGTGGTAGAGCATCCATTTTGCATGCAGAGGGCCCCAGGTTCAATACCCAATGGCATCTCCAGGTACAATCCAAACCTTGGAAAGCACCTGCCAATCAGTGTAGAGAACACTGAGCTAGATGGGCCAATGGTCTGACTCCATATAAAGCAGCTTCCTGTGTTCCTAAGTGGCACCTCCCAAAACAATCTAAAAACTGAAACGCTGCTATCCCTTGAAACCTGCACTTCTGCAAATTTTGCTATGTCGTTTCTCCAACCCCAGACAGTGCATACAGTTTTTTCTTTTTCATCTAAGAAAATTTATATACAGTGGTACCTCGGGTTAAGAACTTAATTCATTCCGGAGGTCCATTCTTAACCCGAAACTGTTATTAATCTGAGGTACCACTTTAGCTAATGGGGCCTCCCGCTGCCGCCATGCCGCTGGAGCACAATTTCTGTTCTCATCCTGAAGCAAAGTTCTTAACCCGAGGTACTATTTCTGGGTTAGTGGAGTCTGTAACCTGAAGCATCTGTAACCCGAGGTACCATTGTACTGTTTACTTGACAGAAAGCATCTAGGCAGCTCACAGAGAACAAACTAAGATATTAATTTAAATGCCCATAAAATCCAATAAACAAACAAACAAATAAACAAATTGGGTGTAAAATGTGTATATTAGTGTAAATAACATAGGGGGGAAAAACATTACATTAGGAAAAATGGCATACCAAAATGCAAAATGAAACCTAATCTGCAAAATTGTATATAGATACATGTACTAAAATGCTAACAATTTTTCCATGAAAACCTTTTCACCCGAACAATATTCACAAGCTGGTGCAGAAACACGGGAAACTGATTGGGAAAATAAAATGAGAAAGGGAGAGAAACTGTGATTGACAAATAACCTCCCTCCCTAATGCCTGGTCTGCTCTCTTTGGCTCATTTAGAACTGCCTCCCCACCTCCAAAATGAAAAGAGAGCTCAAGTGACATCTTCCCCAACCTTGCAAGGTGTCAAGGGGAAAGGGGCAATTGGGTGCCAGATCCACCAGGGGATGCAGAGTGAAGGGAAGGCACCTGCAACCTAGGTCTACATCCATACTTCATCCACTGTCTCCCTGCACTGTCTAAGGCAGTAATGCTTCTGAATAGAAGTGGCTGGAAACCAAAGGAGGGGGGAGTTGCTGTTGTGCTCAGGTGCTGCTTGAGGGCTCCCTATTAGGGCATCTGGCTGGCCACTGTGAGAACAGGATGCAGGACTAGATGGGCCACTGGCCTAACAGGCTCTTCCTATAGCCGTTACCATTCAGATGCCACCTCCCATCCCCAAATTATATGGACTACAGCTAATGAAAGTTGTAGTTTTAAACAGATGGAGGGAACCCATTTGGTGGAGGCTGAAACAAACAAACAAGCAAGCAAACAAAACGAAACAAAACAAAACAAAACAAAACGAACAAACGAACAAACAAACACTAATAGTACATACTCAGGGTCAAACTAGATGTGATGCAAAACACGTTGCTTGTTGTGCCTCCTCCATCCTTCCTTTCTTCCCTCTTCCTTTCGTTCGTTCTGGGTGGAAACCGCAGTGAGGAAGCATCACCCATTGCGGCTGTTATTAAGGATGACAAAGCAACCACCACCAAGGGCCATATTTAGCATCATGCCTGTTAAGTTCAGCCCATGGACTGTGAGGGGTGCTGCAGGAACCCGTTGCGCCGCACTCCCTTGCATGTTACAGGGGGAAGTATCAGCCAAGCTGTCGCTGAAGGAACGCCTGTCTATCATTCTTGACCCTCCTGTCAAGAAACTCCCGAGGAGCTTCTGAAGAACCCTAGGGCTCCCCGCGGAAGGCAGTCTGGCTCTCCATCTGTGTGGTGGGAATAATTAAGACTCACCTCCCAGGAGGAAGAGGTGGCACAAAAATACAGGGTTTGAGAGACACAGTGCTTACCAAGGAACAGCAGCAACAGGCCTGGGAAGATCACATTTTGGGCTGAACAACAAGGCTCACATCCGCTTCACAGGCTCTGGCATTCCCTCCTTTTATTTAAAGAGATGCAAACTAGTTTT
Organism: Podarcis tiliguerta; assembly: GCF_965153285.1. NCBI lineage: Eukaryota > Metazoa > Chordata > Lepidosauria > Squamata > Lacertidae > Podarcis > Podarcis tiliguerta. The sequence continues at coordinate 12,120,539 of NC_139553.1, read as the reverse complement.
GCCAGCAGGGCAGTTTCGAGTGCTGCAGCGGTCAAGGAGGAAGGGGTGGTGGGGTGGCAGCAGCGATCCACGGGCCTGATTTGGCTCAGGGGGCTGATGGTTGCTGACCCTTTGCATTACAGGCTTACTGTTTAGCACAGAGCCCCTGCAAGGCCTCTCACTGCCGGCCTCTCTCGCTTTTAAATCTGGTGATTTATCTCGTCTCTTCCGCTCTGGTATTTCACAGCTGACAGAAGCAGAACGCGGAACTTTATTTCAAATTCTTATTTTAGCTTTTTAAAGAGTCAGCCCTTTTCGGGGGCCATTACAGAGTCAGAGATGTCAATAATGCTTATGGCGGGGAGAGTAACAGGAGGCAGGGGTTTCAATCCATCATGGAAGATGCATCTTACTGGGGGGTGTGTGTGTGTGTGTGCACGCATGCACGCACACACAACCTTTTGTAGTAAGAGAGAGAACTATATTCCACAGCCAGGACCCTTGCTTTCCAAAATGGGATAAAAACTTTCCGTGGGCTGGGAGATACAGTTAGATTAGGAATCTCCAACCTGCGCATGCCACATATTACTTGACATAGTTGCTGAAGTCACTGCAAAGCTGGGATAGGGAAACCTTTTCAGCCTGAGGGCCACATTCCCCTCTGGGGGCCACATGGCAAGCAGGGTTAAAGGCAAAAATAGGCAGAGCAATAAATATACAGTCATACCTTGGGTTGTGAACACTGCGGGTTGACTGTTATGGACCATGCCAAACCCGGAAGTACTGGAATGGGTTACTTCCGAGTTTTGGCGCTCGCACATGTGCAGAAACACTAAATCATGCGTCACGCGCATGCGCGGCGCTGTGGGTTGCAAACGTGCCTCCCACAGGGATCACGTTCGCAGCACGAGGTATGACTGTAAATCTTACCTTTGTACAAGAGATTATTTCTATATAGAGCCACACAACCCTCTCTATCCTCTGCCCAGACAAGCAGAAGGCATTATCGGTCATCTTATTTTGAACCTATGAGCACTCTCCTTGTCCAATTAGATAAAACAAAACAAAACAAAAAATTCTTTCTAGTAGCACCTTAGACACCAACTAAGTTTGTTATTGGTATGAGCTTTCGTGTTATTAGTATGAGTTTTCGTTTTTATTTTGTTTCGACTACGGCAGACCAACACGGCTACCTACCTGTAACTGTCCAATTAGATGGCACTGATGTTTTCTTTTTTGGGGAGGTGTTAAATGTTCTGCATGTTAATTTCAGTGAATGCTTCCTACTTCAGTTAAATTGTGGACTAGAAAACTGGAAGATCATTATTAGTTCTGATCATTGTCAAAATTATCTTGTTGCAACCCCGCTCCCCCCGCCCCCAAACCGACGGCTTATCAAAATATCCCCCTTACTTTGAAAAAAGGGAGGAGACGGGCTGTGCTTCAGATTTATATGCCCCCCCCCAAATGATTTAGGAAACAAAAAGCCAGGGAGACTCGGGTGAGGGTTTTATGTCCCTCCATGCCCAAATTGTACACTGTTAACGGCGTGAAATATTTGTTCAGCAAAACGATCAAAGCGGCACTTTGCTCTGCTGCTAGTTGGGACAGATGCGAGTTTCTGGGTTGCGAGGGGCAAATTGATTTCCATTTCCAGGAGTGCTTAGAGAACGTGATATACGGCTCTGGAGCCACCTTCCAATAGAATGTCACCGTGGGTAATACAGAGATCGATGTGGATTTCAATTTATTTATTTTTTGCTCCCTGTGTGTAAGAATGAGATTATGGGGACTGCCAACAGCAAGGGTGCAGTGCTAACCACAGGAAGCAATATATACTAAGGAGAAGGGCCCATAGCTCAGGGGTAGAGCACCTGCTTTGCATGCAGAAGGTCCCAAGTTTCATCTCCGACATCTTTAGGTAGGGTCGGGAAAGACTCCTACCAATCAGCACAGAAGACGATACTGAACTAGACAGACCAATGGTCTGACTCTGTATAAGCCATTTTTCATATGCTCCTCTGTTTTCTTTTGAGAATGGACAATAGCTCAGTGGTCAGTCATAGGATTTGCACGCAGAAGGTTGTAGGTTCAATCCCAACATCTCCAGGTGGGGCTGGGAATGACTCTAGTTCAAAACTCTGCAGAGCCACTGGTAGATGCATCATTGGTTTGACTCTGTATAAGGCAGTTCCTGCTGTCCTTTCAAACTCATTCATTCCTAATATGGCAGACACGGGTACCTTGCTACCTTGGATGGGAAAGACAGGAATGTTCTACCTGGAGATGCTGGGGACTGAACCTGGGACCTTCTGCATGCAAGGTAGATGCTTTGTCACTGAGCTGTGGCCCTTACCTGGTGAAAAGGATTGGCAGGGGGTTCAGCCCTGAGAGGAGGAGGGTTCTTCACACAATCCCACATGATTCAAAGTGAAATTCAACATCCACAAGATGTGACTCCATGGGAAGTCGGTTTTAACAACAACAACTAATAATAATAATAATAATAATAATAATAATAGAATCATGCAATCATTGAATTGTAGAGTTGGAAGGGATCCCGAGAGTCATCTAGTCCAAACCCCTGCAATGAAGAAATCTCAACTAAAGCATCCATGACAGATGGCTGTCCAACCTCTGCTTAGAAACCTCCAAGGAAGGAGACTCCACCACCTTCCGAGGGAGATGTTCCACTGACAGCTCTTACTATCAGAAAGTTCTTCCTGATATTTAGTCGGAATCTTCTTTCTTGTAACTCAATTTGGGTTCTACCCTTCAGAGCAGGAGAAAACAAGGTTGCTCCATCTTCCATGTGACAGCCCTTTAGATATTTGAAGATGCCTATCCTATTTCCTCTCAGTCTCCTCTTATCCAGGCCAAATACAGTGGTACCTCGGGTTAAGTACTTAATTCGTTCTGGAGGTCCATTCTTAACCTGAAACTCTTCTTAACCTGAAGCCCCGCTTTCTTAACCTGAAGCACCAATTTCTGTTCTCATCCTGAAGCAAAGTTCTTAACCCGAGGTACTATTTCTGGGTCAGCGGAGTCTGTAACCTGAAGCATATATAACCTGAAGCGTACGTAACCCGAGGTACCACTGTATACCCAACTCCCTCAATGGCTCCTCATAAGACTTGGTTTCCAGACTCTGGATAATCTTGGTCATTCTCCTCTGCACAAGTTTCAGCTTGTCAATATCCTTTTTAAATTGTGCCCAGAACTAGACACAGTATTCCAGGTGGGGTCTGACCAAGGCAGAATAGAGTGGTACTATTACTTCCCTTGAACTGGACACTTTACTTCTGTTGATGCAGCCTAGAATAATATTAGATTTTTATTTTATTTTTTGCTGATGCATCACACTGTTGACTCATGTTAAACTCGTGGTTTGTGAAGACCCCCGGATCATTTTCACATGTACTACTAGCAAGCACCAGTAGTCTGGAGTAGTTTGTCTTCCTTTGGTCGCCACCCTGCACTCAGCTCTCGCCTGTGGCTCCTAGCAGTCAGCATGCAACAACAGCAACACCCTGGGAAATGGGTCTCAAACCTTTGGTGTGTTAGAGACTCCCCTGGCATGCGATGACAGGCTCAAGAGGATGGAGCAGTTGAGTGGGCCCAATAATAAAGAAGGTGGTTACTGCTTGTGCTGCAGAGGGAAATGAAGGGCAGATGGGCATGTCAACCTCAGAAAGTAGCCTATCTAGTAGAAGAAAAACTGATCCTAAACCTTCACTGCCTTTCAGCTCTATTCATTTGTGAGAAAGCCTATGGAGGAAACTGTGACAAGTTTTCGGACAGGATGAGTGACTTAAAGTGAGGAACCTCTATCATGCCCAAACACCACATAATAGTCCAGAAGGTTAGTCCTCAGTACTTAGTACTTAAGGTCCTCAGACCTTAGTACTTAAGGAAGGTTAGACATTAAGTCAGCTAACCCTCCCTTATTTTAATTACTTTTGGGATTGCGATGAATTACGACTGAGGTGATCTGTACTCCCAAAAAGTTGGTATTTTTTTGTGCTTTGGCATTCAGCTTCTTACACAGATACCACTCAGTATTTGGCTCTTTAACAGCTAAATTCTATGATTTTAATAGCTGTTGTTCACCCCAATTCACCCCACCCCTGAAAGCCTTCGAAGACCACATCCTCACCAATAAATCTAAAGCACTTTAACAGTCATGGCTTCCTCCCCAAAGAATTATGGGATCTGTAGTTTGTTAAGGGTGCTGACCCCACAGGCCTAGAATTCTCAGCACCCCTAACAAATTGCAGCTCTCAGGATTCCCCAAGACCTTTAAAAAGTTATAAGAGTGCTTTACATGCATGGTGTGGATGTGACCTAAGTCACGAGTCAACCTAAGACAAAAAAATGTATGCCTGCTTTTCATCCAGTGATATGAGATCAGAACCCAAGACTTATCGCATCCAGGTGGCAAATAGTGCCCTCAAACAAGGAGGCCGGATCCCGCCTCTGCTACTCCTGACATCTAAAATGAGAACCTTTTTGAGTTGTTGAGGCAGAGTCCTCTAGTGCCCAAACACCATTGGTTCTCATCCCTTTTAAGCTTACTCTCTGCAAGAAGGGCCCCCCCCCGCCCCCTTGTTTTGGAAGAGATGATAAATAAATCAAATTGCACTAAGCAGCCTTTCCACAGTTGCGATCGGGCTCCTTTGCCACGTCTGCACCTCATCAATCACACCATTGTCTGCTTGAGAGCCGAGCCTTGTAAATGTCATATCCACTCAAGCCCAAGGAGAAGCGAATCCAAATGCAGCAAAGGAGTTTTAATTGGATAGTGTAATTAAACTGGGGAGGGGGAAGAAAGAAAGAGAGGGAGAAAGACCCAGCAGGCTGCCTTTGACAGGATAGATGAAGCCCCCCTTTTAATAGGGCTACGAACATATTTGTTAAAGAGGATGAGGCAATGAATGGTCTCTTCCTGATGGTGCTCTGGAGCACTCTGTGTGCATACACACACACACACACACACACACAGAGAGAGAGAGAGAGAGAGAGAGAGAGGTCATTGCTGAATGGATGTGTCTAATAAGCTGGGGTCCTTTTGGGGTGTGTGAGAAGCCGACGGGCACACCCGCTTGGAGCAGGCTGCTATACGATAGAACTCTATCTCAAAAGGAATGGGGAAAGCCCATCTTTAGGAATGGAGAAGGCTGCTTCATACTGAATAGGGTCCTTAATCCAACTAGCTCAGTACCGTTTGCACTTACAGACAGCAGGTCTTTAAAAGGGGCTCATCAAAGAAAAGCCCTGGAATGGGTGACGGGAGACGAGAGTTTTGCTGTGAAGCTCCTGCAGCATATGATGGCACCATGCCAAGGGATAACAGCAAACGTAGGAAGCCGCCTTCTACTGGGTCAGACCACTGGGTCCATCTAGCTCAGCACTATCTACACTGACTGGCAGTGGCACTCCTGGCTTTCAGGCAGGGGTCACTCCCAGCCCTACCTGGAGATGCCGGGAATGAACGTTGGACCTTCTGCATGCAAAGCAGATGCTCTGCCGCTGAGCTGCAGCCTGTCCCAACTTTGCCTGCATACCTCATCCACCATGCCATAGTTGGCCTTGCTCTCAAGAGTAGTCAGTGGTGGAAGGTGGCCTTTCCCTGGGTCTAGAGGGAGAAAGTGTTTTAAACAGAGGAAGGGGTGAATCAAAGGAAGACATGAAAGAGAAAAGTTAAGAGCCTCTTGGGACTTAATTTTGCAGCCTCCATGCCAGTGCAATTTCAGAGTCTGGTTCTGGCCCAGAAGGAAGAGAGGGCTTTTGAACATCTCCACACCACCATTCAATAGCCACAGCTCATACATCTCTAGAACCTCCAGTGTGTGTGGCTGGCATTCCACATGGAAGTAGAGTACTGTCAAGACACAGAATGTGCTTTCCTGGCCCCATTTTCAGTAACTATCTTCGGTTTTATCAGGAAGCACACAATAGCTGCCATGCTGTGTCTATGACCATGCACTGATCACTCTTCTGCTGTGGTTGGTCCCCATCAAGGCTATTAGGGTGGAAGGAGGGGAGCCCAACAGCAGATGGCGCCAGAGCCAATTACTTCTAATTTTGTCGACATCCTCCTCCAGGTTTGAGTTATAAAAAGGCATCACTGAGCCCTTGACACTGCAATCCTATCCTCCACAGAAAGACATAATGGTGGCACACACGACTTCCCTGTTTTATCCTCACAACAAGCCTATGAGGTGGGTTAGGCTGAGAGATCTCAACTGGTGTAATGCTACTTGGTGAACTTTGTGGCTGAGCAGGGATTTGAATCTGTGTCTCCCCATTTCTAGCCTGATGCTAAACACAGAGCCATGTCCTAGAGGGACATGAGCAACCACTTTGCTGAAGTTAAGCAGGCCCAGGTCTGGTCAGTTTCTGGATGGGAGACCACTTGGGAACCCCATTTGCTTATTTACTGATTTTTATTTCTGAATTTATAAACTGCTCTGTGTTCAGAGGAAAACCATAACAGAGTACAGAAACAGAACTTAAAATTAATGATATTGAAACAAGAATTAAAAACTGCCGGAATGAAACAGATTTAATTTGAGAAGGATCGGGGCAAAAGGAAGTTTTCAACCAATGTTGAAAATGCTTCTGTTCTTAGGGATGCAAATGTAGCAAAGCTTCCTATCACTGATACTCAAAGGTGGCTGAATGGAAATCCAATAAAGACACAACAAAAGCAATAAATGCAAAATGGCATCATTAAAATGTAATCTAAGAACCCAACCATCCTAATCAGGAACATAAAGCATTTAAGGAAGTCTAAAAAGGCCCCATTGACACAGACATCAAGTCTTAGGTACCTGATGAAAGGTGAGCAGAGAGGGAGCCAGATGGATGTCTCTTGGGACCAACCATGCTCTGAATCAGCCTCCCCTAAGCTGGTGCCTTCCAGATGCTTTTGACTACCATGCCCATGCGGGATAGGGCTGATGGTGATTCAAAACATCTGGTGGACACTGGCTTGAGGAAAGCTCTTCAGCATTCTGTGCCACAGAATTCTGATTAGGACCTCAGACATGGATCTCAAGACTCAGGCAACTTTATAAGCGAAGAGGCAGTGGCTGCGATGATGAGAATTTATCCATTTTTCTACTCTGTGCTTCCTCCCAAAGGAGCCCAGGGCGAATACATCAATTTCATTAAAAAGCATTCTAGAAACAATTAAAAACATTTTAAAAACAATTGAAAGCAATCACATTCTCTAAGCCAATGATTTAATGGTTGCCAGGAGCAGCATTTTTCAAAAGCCTGGACAAACAGGAATGTTTTTTAAATCTTCCTGAAAGCTGATAATGAGGGAAGCAGACAAACCTCATCAAGGGGGGTGGGGGCATTCCACAAATGGGGACCCACCACTGAGAAGGCTCGTTACAGGCCAACATCACATGGGCAGCCCCTTGTGGTGGCACAACCAACGTGGCCTTAACTGCTGACCTCAGGGTTCAAAATGTTGGGGAAGGTGCTCTTTTACGTCCTTAGGTTCCAAACCATTTAAGCTTTGTATGCTAGGACTAAAACCTTGAATTGGGCCCAGCAGTTCACTGGCAAGTCATTGCAGCGCTTTCAGGACCAGTGGGAACTTAAATAAACAAACAGATGTGCTCAGCAAGCAAAACATCCTGTTGATTTCTGGGTCTGGGTCCTAACATAACCCCATTTGTAAACTCACAAGGGTGATGCTACACCCAATGCGTTCAGCCCAGGAAACGAAGACACCTTTGGCTGCAAATGCTTACCGCATATCAGAAACAAAGGCTAAAACAAAACAACAGCATTTGGGGGCCTGTTAATTTGGCTATCACTTACAAGCCAGCCTGGATTGTGCTGGAGAAAGCTATTTTCGTGGAGATGCCAAATTCGACGGGAAAAAGGACTGACTCGTGTAGCAACATCAATCAAAACGTCGGCCCTCTTGGCAGCTCTCGACAGTGAGGAGGGTTCAAAGGTTGCGGGATAAAGGAAAAGGGAGGAGGGGGGGTGGCAGCATAGGAGAAAGCTGTGCTCTGGTTCAGCTCTAATATGCCCTAGCTGGAAGTATTGTGCGGAGGTACCTACCACCCCTCTGCTGTATTAGGCAGCTTTCATTAATCTTCTCGCCATCTTCCTTAACTAGCCATGCAGAACCGCTCGATAGCAAGACACATAATGGGAAGGCCCCTGCGCCTATTACCAGGTTAACATTCTGTTAAGCCCCAGCACAACAATGGAACAGGAATCGAAAGGGAATCTTAAAACCGTGAGCCACAATCCAGGCAATTAAATTACAACTTGGGAGCCACCAGTGTACATGCGTGGGGCCCGCAGAGGGGTGTTGTGTGTGTGGAGTAGGGCCGCTGGGGAGAACGGAAAGTATTGCTGCCAGAGAATGACGAAATTCCATTTAGATAGAAATTATTCTATTAATGGGGATGGGGCCGTAGCTCAGTGGCAGAGCATTGTATGCAGAAGGTCCCAAGTTCAATCCCCAAAGGCACCTCCAAGTAGAGCTGGGAGAGGCTCCCTGCTTGAAACCCAGGCAAGCTGCCAATCAGTGTCAATGCAGAACTAGATGGATCAATGGGTTTGACTCAGTACAATGCAGTACTTGTACTGTTTAATTTAGCCCTGTATTGAGAACCAGAAGGGCCGAAGTATTCCTTTCTTTTCAAGTGAACAGCAACAGTAGTGCATTTGCTTTCCATGGGGACGGTCTTGGGTTCAAGCCCTGGCATCTCCAGGTTGGGCTGAGAGACTTGCTGCCTGAAACTCTGGAGAGCTGCTGTTACGTCAGCATAGACAGTGCTTGGCTAGATGGATCAATGGGCATGACTCAGTAGAAAGAAGTTTCCTATGCTCCTAATAAGTGAATTTAGTAAAACAATGGGGAGGAAAATGGCTGACATGGATTGGGTTTTTAATGCTCTTGCCACCAAGCTCAATGCTTGGCAACCACACCACTGGCTTCTGAGGTTGGTGGGTGGCACTACCGTGTGGTTGCCACATGTTGGAAGGCTGGGAGAAGCTAATGCAGAAGAATTATCATTATTGTGTATGATTCTCAAATGCCTAAAATGTTTTAAGTGCGATACAGAAGATAAATAGACAATCCCTGCCTGCAGGCTTGCAGCCCTTCCAGATAACCTGTTTATGGAGCCTTCATCCTGTTTTGTTTGCATGAAGCTTATACAGAGGTTAGATTACACCCGGTCTTTATTGAGCATTCATCCTGATTTGCTTGCAGGATGTTTACATGTCTTCCCATTCACCCCACATTTTCCAAAACTACAAAAAGTCTGGTATTTTTGCACTAAGATGCAAAAGTGGAGGGCTTTAATCCATTTTAAATGCACAAATCTAGAGTTTTGGTATGCAAGCGTGTCACTCCAGAAAAATACTAATTGTCTGCCATCTCAGAGACATGACACACACAAAAAAGGGATGTGGAGGAATGAGGTAAACTATATTGAGCATTAATCCTTATAGTTGTTCTGAGAATTCTCAGCAGGGGTGCCAACTTGAATAAAATATTGGGGTGGGGTTCCAGGTAAGCCCCACCCCATCACACCCCATTTGAATGACAATGCCCATCAACTTTGGGGGGCAGCCCCCACAAAAATTTTAGGGTTGTGGAGCTAAGGGACCTTGGCCCCTGGGAGTTGGCTTCTATGATTCCCAGCTTGAATGGAAACAACTTGAGGAGGGGCCAAATGGTAACTGGTCTCTCATCTTAGCCAATGGGAGAGGGCCTTGCTCTCCTGCCTCTACCTCTGCTGCAGCTGAGTGAGAGGAGGGCCCTCATCCCTGGGAGTTGTAGCCTAATAGCACCTGGAGGCTCTGCCCCCATTCTGGCAGGATGCTTGGCCCAACGCAGTAAGGCTCTTGTGGTGCTCCAGGTTTGAAAGGAAACAGATCTGGAGGCCAAACCCTCATGAACGAGTCAACAAAGTAAGCCATTCATTTGAACACTTGGTCAAAATGGCTGCCCTGCAGAAACTGTGCTAATCTGGTTACCTCAAGTTTTCAGCAGCACAACATGGCTATAAGCCACAAGGACTATGTTCTCCCTTCACAGTCAGAGGCAGTATCCCTCTATATACCAACTGCTGAACATCACAGGGAGGAAGGGTGCTGGGGGATTCAGGGCTCTCAGAGGCCTTTGACTGGCCACTGCAAGAACAAAATTATAGACTAGATGGACCACTGGGCTGATTCATCAGGGAACTTCTGATGCTCTTAAGTTAACATCCACACAGCCTTCATTGGTCATGTTCCACCCACAAGAGGTTTTTTTTGAGGAGCAGGCAACTGACTCCCGACCTGTCTTCTCCTCAAACAATGTAAAGAGACATTAAGAGAATCAGATTTCCTTTAAATTACACTATTGCCAAAGGACATAATTGTATTAAGCTTATTACGTTGCTTCCTTTAGACTTTATATTATGTATGCTTAATTGAGATACAGGGCTCTTTTTTGGCAATAAAAATGGTAGCTCCTTTATTAAGACTTAAATCTTCCTCGTTAACGACAGGACGCTTCCCCTCAAGATTCAAAACCTGCAAAATCTTTTGTGATAATCAGATGGTGGTTGATTTAAACAAGCACTTTATAGATATGGTGTTTTGCAAGATTCTAATGGGCTTGGGGTTTTACAAGCACCTCTCCCAGTGTTTGAGTTCAAGCAGCCGGATTTATATGGCAAATAAAGATTCAGAACCTTGAGCCAGCCTAGCATAAGAGGCAGAAATATTCTCAAAGGCCAATTAGGAGCAGAAACGACTTTGACACAGCCCTGTGCATCAGGCCATCTTCAAGCTGCCAAATTATTCCAGCAGGCAACAATCCTATCCTGGGTCCCATGGAAATCTGAGGGCTGACTGGATCAGGAGAAGCTTGGAGCGTTGGAGCTGGAAAACCAAAGGGAACATCCTAGATGGATGGGGAGGTGCAATTGGAATCCCAACAAGTGTGTGATTCTGGGGAGGGGTTCTACTCTGAGTAGGGCCAAGTGCTGGAAACAGCCCTATGTCCACAGACACCCACATTTAAGAGATGTTTCTGAAGGGTATTCTCTGGTGATCAGGGTAGAGGAAGGAAAGAGGTTTATGTTATTGAAATCAGAAGTTGACGCCTTTGGAGAGGGAGTCTCTTTTTAACAAAAGAGCAAAGGCGTCTTTGTACAGTGGAAGTGCAGGACCATCCGTTTGTGACACGTTCCAGTGCACCTCGGAAAGAGTAGATGGAGGATGGTTGTGTTACAAGAGATAAAAACATGGAAACAAAATATATTGCAGAACTCAAAAACCGTTATCTCCCCCTCAGCCTCGCTCCCTCTGCCATAATTCATTTCAAGGAAGCCCCAGGAATAATTTTTGATGTAAACTCTGCAACAAACATATATCACATTGCTGATAGGATCACAGGCAAACCTGGGGCTATGAAGAAAGCATCATTCCTTCATCCACCCAAATAAGTGTTATAAGTGTTACTTCCCCTCTTTAAAGGTTCAAAAGGGACTCATTGAAGAAAAAGCCCCAGAATGGGTGACAAAGAACCTGTTTTGCTGTGAACCTCCTGCAAGGCATGATGAGACAATGCCAGGCAATGTCAGCAAACAGATGACTTCCAATGGGTCAGAAAATTGGGTCCACCTAGTTCAGCAGTGTCTACACTGACTGGCAGCAGCTCTCCAGGATTTCAGGGAAAGGGCACTCCCAGACCCACTGGAGAAGCTAGGGATTGGACCTGGGACCTTCAGCATGGAAAACAGAGTATCTGGTAATCTACTGAGTTACAACTCTTTGCAGGAATACAATAAGTTGCCTTATACTGAAGCAAATCATCACTCCATCAAAGACAATATAGTGGTACCTCGGGTTGAGTACTTAATTTGTTCCAGAGGTTCGTTCTTAACCTGAAACTGTTCTTAACCTGAAGCACCACTTTAGCTAACGGGGCCTCCTGCTGCCTCTGCGCCACCGGAGCACGATTTCTGTTCTCATCCTGAAGCAAAGTTCTTAACCTGAGGTACTATTTCTGGGTTAGTAGAGTCTGTAACCTGAAGCGTATGTAACCTGAAGTGTACGTAACCCGAGGTACCACTGTATTGTCTACACTGTATGGCAGAGTTTCCCCAGGATTTCTGACAGCGGTTTTGCCCTGGACATTAAACCAGGGATGTTCCACATGGTAAGCACGTGCTCAATCACTGAACTCATCCTTTCCTCATGCAAAAAGTTTTTAAAATCTTTTTTCATTATTTTAAAACCATAAATATCTATTTTTGTTACATTACTTGTAGTTAATTTTTAAAAAGTTATACAAAATTTAAAAACTACAGTGCTATCAAACAGTATACATAAACCATGTGCAGTTATAGATCACTGTTGAACGAAAGCATAAATATATTTTGAGGTGTACCCAAAGAGAAATTAAAACTGAATGGATTCACCTCCAGGCTGAATTTCCTAAGGCGCAAAATGCATCTTTCCTCAACTCAAGCTGCTATTCTTCTGGGCAAGGATTCTTGACTTAAATTCCTCCAGGAGTTTGAAAAGGACGCTCTTTTCCCATCTGTGTGGGGAACGATGTACAGTGCAGTTAAGACCAAAGTTCCTTTCAAGCCATGTGCAACCTCCATATGCCGCTTAAAGGTCCCCAGAGATCCTTCTGACATTACAAAAAGGCGAATGAGCCAAAGTGGTCTAGCTAGGGACCGGGTCCTGGACCCCAATGACGCAGGACTGGCTAGATCCTGAATAATTATGTTGCACAAAAGTTTGATGGTGGAGGGTGACCTGGTTGTTGCTTAGAAAAGAGCCTCAAGATTGTAGGGAAGACAACATGGGTGGGATTCAAATAGCTGCAAGCTTCACTCCCGTTCCCTGAGAGCTTTAGGCACAGGAAACCAGGAAAGTGGAATTTAGGGGTCTGTGCACTGTAATGCTTGGGAGCGTGAGGGGGAGGGGGGCTTCTGGATCTTGACTCAGTCACTTTCTCTCATTATTTATGTATTGCAGCTTCACTTAGGGAGCAATCCCCAGTAACTATTAATTTTTTTTTGTTTATTTAGGGCATTTGTACCCTGCTCTTCAGCCAAAATGGTTCCTAGAAAGATGTATAGTCAAAAGAAGACAGTCCCTACCCATAGGTTTACAATCTAAAGAAGGGAAAAAAGTCTAACGCATGTCAAAATGAAAAAAATGTATGCCAAAATAACTATTTAAACTGTGAACTATAACAAAAAATATCACATGTTCAAATCCTGTGTGTGTGATTATCCCACTTCCCCCAATAATAATCAAATCAAATCATGAGAAAATAACTGTTTGGTCATGCACATTTCATACAAAGTTGTATTTGTATTTATCCCTCAAGCTTCTATTCCAGGGGCACAGGTGCTCCATAAAAAAATGGAAAGAGCCCTGCTGAAAGAGATGCAAAGGTCCACCCAGCCCAGCATCCCAGCTCCCAGCTCCCAGCCAGTCAAATGTTTCCAGTCAGGCCACCCTCTGCTTTTTAAAGAGCCGTCTAAATCTGGGACTGTGTGGTCCCACTTTATAGGAGTGAATTCCATAGCGCAATTCTGTATTCTGTGAAGAAGTACTTTCCCCCTGTTGGATCTAGGATTTATCCAATTAAGAAAGAAGGCATAAAATCCCATCCTGCTGCATTGGATGAGACCTTGATCTATTTCATATTATTGACGGGTAGATAATAATTTATTGGTCCACTTTCTCTGCCCTATGCATGTTACTATAGACCTCTATTCTCTCCCCATTTAGTGATCCTTTTTTCCTAAACCATGGGTTACTTAACTTTTTGAGCTAGTGGGCACACTGGAATTTTGAGGAAGTGCTATAGGCACCAGTTGCAAAAATGGCTGCTATGTGTGTGTGTGAGAGAGAGAGAGGGTGGGGGAGGGGAGAGACGTAACACAAAATGGCTGCCATTGGGGCACAGAGAAGAGGCTGAGCCAGAGTGAACAGGAACAGAGCAGAAAGAGCAAACAACATCTCACTGTGGATATTTGAGGGGATTTTTACTGAGACTTTTTGTGGGTGCCACAAGAGGCAGTAGTTGAACACTGGTGCCCACGGGTACTATGTTGGCAAACCTGTCTAAATTAACTAGATTGAGCACATTGGGGTTGGGATTTGTTAGGTTAGTATTTTCTGCCTTCAACTGCATAATGACATAAGGGTGCTGGCACAGAACGGCAACTGAGTCCACTGGAGAAATGAATTCTTACCCTACCTGCCTGCACATACGAACTGTCAGGGCAGGAATCAGTTTGTTTACATTTGTGGGACACCTACCAACATCCATACTCTGCTGATCGTTAAGGTCTTTGGCCCTGCTGCCATTGCTGCCTGCTTACCCACTCTAACCATCTGACCCAGAGGGAGAATGCTTGTGGGTGCAGTTTTAGCCCTCAACCTAGTGGTCTAATGCCACAGGGGCAGGAATGCTTCTGAATACCAGTTACTGAAAACCACAGGAGGGGAGTGTATTCTTGTGCTTAGGTCCTGCTTGTGGGATTCCTCTTGGGGAATCTAGCTGGACACTGAGAGAACAGATCCTGGACTGGAAGGGCCATTGATCTGATCCAGCAACCAGGTTCTGCTTATGTTCTTATACCCAAACTGTATTGTTTCAGTTGTGAAACATACAATTAACATTTGCCATCACCACCATCATCATATCCTGAACATGTCCAGTTTCACATTTTGAATTCACTTTAAATCAGAACACACTCATGATTACAGAAATGAAATGAGTTTTGCTTCTGCTGCTAAATGCAGTGTTCCTTTGCAGCTGCATATTTACCGTATTTTTCGCTCTATAAGACGCACCAGACCACAAGACGCACCTAGTTTTTGGAGGAGGAAAAGCCAGAAGCCAGAACAGCAAGAGGGATCGCTGCGCAGTGAAAGCAGCGATCCCTCTTGCTGTTCTGGCTTCTGGGATAGCTGCACAGCCTGTATTCGCTCCATAAGACGCACACACATTTCCCCTTACTTTTTAGGAGGGAAAAAGTGAGTCTTATAGACAAAAAAACCCCGGTACATGCCTTGTGGTTGATGCCGTATACAACACCAGGTGTGAGATGGGGACATAGGTTGTGGGAGTGGGGTTGGGGGAATCTGTGCTGGACATAATTAGGTCCATAGGTCAGAGGTTCCCCACCAGTGCACTAAAGGATGAGCCTGCACAGATCACCAGATCGCACAGCACTGCATTTATATCCCATCTTTTCTTCAAGGAGCTAAAGGGGTGTGCAGGTTTCTCCTCATCCTCATTTAATCCCCACAACAACCCTGTAAGGTAGATGAAGCTGAGAGGCAGTGATTGGCACA
Source organism: Podarcis tiliguerta (assembly GCF_965153285.1). Classification (NCBI taxonomy): domain Eukaryota; kingdom Metazoa; phylum Chordata; class Lepidosauria; order Squamata; family Lacertidae; genus Podarcis; species Podarcis tiliguerta. The sequence continues at coordinate 12,105,191 of NC_139553.1, read as the reverse complement.
AGGTCACCCAGGGAACTTCATGGATGAGGGAGGATTTGAATCCAGGTTTCCCAGGTTGAAGTACAGCACTTGAACTGCTATATGACATGGACTACACTGGAATTTGGCTGGCAGGGTTTGGCTGGAGCGGGGAAGCCTTTGAGGGGAGGATATTTGACTGCTGGTTTGATTTGATTTATTGTATTTCTATGCCACTTTTCATTCAAATGAATCTGAAAGGAGCTTACAAACAATAAATAACAATAATAGAACATCACAAATACAGCATAAGTCCTATACAATAATTAACAAATCATTAATAAAACAGTTGCAATCTATAAAATACAGCACTATTAACAAAACAGTGACTAAAAATGAGCTAAACATCACAATTACAACAAAAGGCCTATTACATGACTGAGAAATCAATGTGGCATTTATAATCTATAAAACAATAGGTCGGATGGGCAGGGTGGAAGGAAGGGAAGTGGGAAGGGGCTAGGAGGAAACAGGGAAGATAGGCAGGATACTCACTTGGGCTCTTTTCTTCTGCAAGGTCACAAGTGCAGAGGAGCTCACAATCGATGGAGATGGGCTTCTGCTTAATCCAGAACTTAGTGCTGGCTTTCTGATTTGTTACAGGATCCACCTCCACCTTGTCTCCCGAAATGCCTGAGTGCCCAGAGACAAAAACAAGCGAGCAGGTTTTTGAGCGAGCAGGTTTAACATTCCCTGCCCCCGTGTTTGTGTGTGGCCTTCCTGGTGTTTGCTGGTTTCAATCTGCCTTACGCTAACTCAGACCATTGGTGTACCTAGCTCAGTATTGTCTACACTGACTGGCAGCAGCTCTCCAGGGTGCCTGGCAGGGGACATTCCCAGTCCTACCCGGAGGCAACAGGAGCTGAAGCTGGGGCTCTCTGCATGCAAAGCAGCAGCTCTACCACCAAGCTATGACCTTTCCCTATGTATGTTCAGGTGCACTGTTATTTGTGTTCTGGCTTTTGTTTTGCTCTTTATTCACTGTGCTGCATATTTGCTTTCACATGTTCGGTTAATCTACCATTCTCGCCAGTTTGGCTATTGTTGAAACTGGAGTTCTGATGTTATGAAATATTGATCTGCACTTTTTATTTCTGCACTTCACCCAGAGAGAAGAGGACATCTTGGAAGGAAGCCTGAAACTCTTACCTATATATCTATAATATAATAAAACATATTAATAATATAATATAATATAATATAATATAATATAATATAATATAATATAAATATGCTGCCTCCTGAACAAAGTCTCCAGTCTGGCGTGTTGAGTAGTAATACAGTCACTGTATTTTCACCCCTTTGAATTTCACTGGTGAATGAACAAAGAAAGAAAGAAAGAAAGAAAGAAAGAAAGAAGAAAAGGAAGCAAATCTTAACAGCCACTGCTTCCTCCAAGATGCCAAAGGAGCTAACTAAGAAGTTAATCTACCCTGGGAGAGGCTCGGTAATTTATAACAGATTCTATTATGGGTTTCCCCATCCCTCCTCTCCTCGAAAGCAACAACCTTGCTGTGCGGAGCAAGAATGGACAGCATCTCATTGCTTAACTTACAATTACAAGGTTTCTCCTCTGACATGAGTGACCAAACCTCTCTATATACTTTTTCATAGTGGCAGCTGTGCGGGGAAGACTTAAAAGTAATTACATTTTTAGGTCATGAGTTATAGGTCAAGGTCACGCTGAAATAGGCAAAAGGAATAAAGAGTATTTAAAAACAACATGCAGGGGAAGCTGTTTCTTTGTCTAAAGGGGGCGGGGGAGTGAAAAAGCAGAGAGGTTCTTTCCCCCAGCTCTCTCTCAGATTTTTTAAAAAAAATTATATGAGATTATTCTGAGATCATTTTTAAAGGAAGGAAGGGAGAAGAAAGGGAGGTCTAAGAAATACAAATACTCTCCTTCTGCCCCCTCCCAAATCACAATCTCTGGAAAATATAACCCCAAACAGCACAAAAGATATAGCAAAATTATCAAGGGGCTTGAGGCAAAACTAATGTGTTTTGCTGCAAGAGCCTAACCTGGCTCTTCATACAGAAACACACAGCTGTTTCCTAGCCCCGATCCATAGCTTCTTCATGCACACAGAGAACTCTCGGTAAGCAAGGACGTGTCCCCATTGCATCTATAAACAAAACTAAAAATGGAGGATACCGTGAACGTCAAAACCCCTCAACGCGATTCCACAGTTCACTAATGCACTGGAAAGAAAAGCACTCATTCCATCAACTACTAGTATTTTACATGTCTACTGAAGAAGCAAGCACCGTTAAGTTCAATTAGACTTTGGCAAACCTTCCTAAATTTGCACTTTCCAAAACAATGCACAAACCCAAAGAAAGAAGTCCTTTGAAGATTACACTTCTCTGAATTTCGCAGTGCAGTTCGCTGGCCAAATAATATATACGAAAGAGCATGTGCTTCAGGAAGGTGTGCGTATAAATGCATTATATCAAGGGAAATTGTTTTGCAAAAAAGTTTGCATTACATGCAAATGTGTGCATTGATAGGGGGAATTCACACTAAAATGCTGACCCCAGTGAGTTTTATTTTTTACTGTTGATAAGGAGTGCATAACAGAAGCCTTCACCACTGGTCAACAGCATTAAATTTATGACCATGATTGGTAAGCTAGCATTCACATTTGTTGACACCAAATCTTGTGTAATCAGTTCAGTAACACTGCCAGCATTTTAATTTCACTTCAGTGCTCATTTGTATGAGCTTTTAACATGGATAAAATAGGAAACTGCCTTAGACAATTGGTCCATCTAACTCACTATTCCTTACAGTAACTCTCAGAGGCTTTCAAGGGTTTCAGGCACAGACCCCCTCCCAGACCCACCTAGAATTGCTGGGGATTCAACCTGGGACATTCTGCATGGAAAGTAGGTGCTCTACCACAGAGCATTTCTTATAAAAATTAACGTAAGATTCTAGCACTCATGATTCTAAATAAAGGGCTGGTTAAAATAAGAACACAGGAAGCTGTTGTAGAATAAGCCAGGCCATTGGTCCATGTAGCTCAGCACTGGCTACACTGACTGGCAGTGGCTCTCCAGTGGCGATTCAGGCAGGGGTCTTTCCCAGCCCTACCTGGAGATGATGGGGATTGAACCTGGGCCTTCTGTAAGCAAAGCAGATGTTCTACCACTGAGTCCCCGCCCTTCCTCATAGGGGTTGCGGGAGCTAGTGCATCAGGGCCTTCAAAGCTCCCTCTTCCTAGTGCCCTTCTGGCTCCTATTTCATCCTCTCACAATAAGCAGACAGGAACCTTGTGCAGTGACTTTATGAAGTCACTTTATGAAGTGCTATTTGTTCACTACTTAATGATAAGCACACACTCCTGAAACAGAAGGAATTACCAAAGAACCCATTAAAAAGGGGTGAGTTTATCATAATTCTCCTCTTCACACATATTATATGTCCTTTCACTCTATGGCAAGTTGGTCCTTTCATCTGTTTCAGATGAATGTCTTAAGAACAGTGGGAACTCACCGGAACTCAGTTTTGGCACCTCTCAGGTGGGTTCCATTGCCATTATAAGAGAAAAAATTGAGGCATTCGTGGTGGGTTTCGGTACCTCTTTTTTAAGAAAAATAGCACTGCTTAAGAATGAGTTCTATGGGACATGGGTGGCGCTGTGGTCTAAACCACTGAGCCTTGGGTTTGCCGATCAGAAGGTCGGCGGTTCGAATCCCTGTGATGGGGTGAGCTCCCGTTGCTCGGTCCCAGCTCCTGCCAACATAGCAGTTCGAAAGCACGTCAAAGTGCAAGTAGATAAATAGGTACCACTCCAGCGGGAAGGTAAAAAGCGTTTCCATGCGCTGCTCTGGTTCAACAGAAGTGGCTTAGTCATGCTGGCCACATGACCCGGAAGCTGTACGCCGGCTCCCTCGGCCAGTAAAGTGAGATGAGCACCGCAACCCCAGAGCCATTCATGACTGGACTTAACTGTCAGGGGTCCTTTACCTTTTTTAAATAATGAGTTTTAGATGTGCAAACTCTCTCCTGGAGTCAGTTCCCATGAAAAAAAAAGCAGTACTTATTTAGGATCCACAGACAATCTGTTCTTTGGGAATGACAACTTCCTCCAGAGATTTTCAAAAGACACCTTCACTCAGCCCTTTGAAGTCTTCCAGCATTAGGAATACTGATGTTATCTACTCTTTATGGCTGCCTTGCAGAGGAGCTCACCCCAGGACAAGGCAGCTTTGTTGTCTCAGCACCATGGAGAGTTCCTAGTGAGCCATTTGCCCTGGCAAGGTTGGAAGTGTACCGGGGCCCTTGGAGCCTCTCTCACCAGTCCACTTTTCCTTGGCTCCTCCCCCTTTGCTGGGGAACTGTCGACTCTGTGACTTCTTGGTCACAGACTGATCTGGTGTTTTCATAAAGTTGTGGCTGGTTGTCTTATGCATGCAAAGTTATCTGCTAAGTATGGCAAAGGTTCCTTTTAACTGTACAACTGTGAATTTACAAGCAGGTTCTGCTATTTAAATGCTTGTTATGGGAATATTCACATATCCAAACACAATTAGTACCCAAGCTTGCTATGAACACCACAGATTCGAATATCCAGGCAGCCAGACCTGTTTGCAATACTGTAAGCAAATAAGCAATCTTAAACTGGAGGAAAACACTAAACCTGGAAGTGACCCATAAAGTCACAAAAAGGGATGGTTCAGAGCGAGGGCAGAACTGGGTGTTTGCAGGCTTTGTCAGTGATGTTTCAAATCTACTGTATTTTTCTGTGTATAAGACGCACCCATGTATAAGACGCTCCCTACTTTTGGGGAGCCCAAATTTAGAAAATGGGCATATTCACTATCTGTGTATAAGACGCTCCCAGATTGTTAACCTTATTTTAAAGTAAAAAAACCCTAGTCTTATACACGGAAAAGTACGGTACATGATTTCACTTAAACGCGCGGTGCCTTGGAATGTAACTCCCAGCATAAATTGGGATTTGCCTGTACCAAACAAGATGCACCAGCAGATTCTATGTGTCTTAAGGGCCCACTGGCAGACTCTCAATGTCTATGGTTTGTATCCAAATCTAGAATTGGTCTTGGACTGTGATTGGCATGTGTACAGGTATCCATCAGAGATGAGGATAGGATTAAAAAAACAAACAAACCCACAGAGGCTTAGCCTTGGGGGCCAGGATTCTTATTTTTTTCTCTATTAAATGCTGAGGCCACCAGAACAACACCGGGTTTACACCCATGAAATTAATGGACCTGAGTAACTCAGGTTCCTTAATGCCAATGGCTCTGCTCTTAGTAGAAACAAATAGGAGACGGCTAAACATCCCAAGGCAGACTTTCTCTGCTCTTGGTTTGGGGAGGGAGGGAGCATTCCTTCGACCTGTCTACAAATAGACCCTGCTGCCCTATACCACAAATGGGTTTTGCAACCTACTCACCAGGTGGGCGCCATTACAGGGATGGAGCAAGGTGGCAGCCACCATTGCCTTTTAGCCGCTCCCTCTGCTGCACCTACCCAGCTCATGACAAGCTGGCATGAAAGAGAAACCGGAGGCAGGAGGAACAGGTGACCTCCACGCGTGTTGTGTTAACCTTAGCTCCTGCGGGCGGCCAAATGTAGCGTAACCCTCATTTGGAACCTGACCACTGCAGCCGAGCTGGGAGCAGCCCCGCCAGCAAAGGCACTGCGCATTTCAATTAATCAAGTGGTGCAATTTGTCACCCGAGCACCCACCCCTCCCATCCCAGATCCCATATTTCAATTACGCACGGTGTCAAGAGCCCAAAAGGACGCCGGTAGTGTGTGAACTAATAAGGGGGAGAGAGAGGAGACGCTGGATTCTCTATCAGGAGAGAAGCTTCCTTATTAGAGCATTTCACTCTTGGCAGACTGAGCATCAATTGTCCAATAAATAAATAAACAAATAAACAAATCTACATATCTCCCCTGTGGAAATATTACTAGCAGCTGTTGGCTTGACGTTAAAAACTTCTTCCTATTTTTTGCCCAGCTGTGGCGCAGAATGAAAAGGCACAGCTACTTTATAATGGAAACAAACCACAATACTTTTTCTCTCATACATCCTCTTTCTTCAATAGATTAAAAAACAAATACAAATAGTCCCTGTGGGCCTTTTCTTCCCTTTATTAAAAACAACATAAAAGGCAAACAGCAAAAAAAAAACCACACAAAAAAACATTTCATTCAGTGCCACTCCAAGAATTCGCACAGAGTGGAGTCAATATTGTTAATGCACCCATGTTAATTTGATAGGATTTGTCAGGTAACTCCACTGGAAAATTATATAAAACTGTTCCAGATGAACAGATGATAGTGACATGAATTAAAGTGATAGAACAATAGTGGAATATAAACCAGAAATGACACCCAAAGTGGCTGTTGATTTATTGCCATCCTGAGTCTGGTTCTGGGTTTCCATGTATATTAGCACTACAAATCTGGGTCCATTTAGCCGAGAGATGCTCATACATACATCACCGACTCCTGCTCCAAGCCAAGGTCACTTCTGGTTGCATCAATCTTTTCCTACGGAGGCTACTTCACACACACACACATACACACACACGAATGAAGGCAGAGACTGCAGAACCACCTCGGATATAGCAAACTCCCCTCTCTCGCCCCATTTCATCTTTCCTTTATCATGTAAAATGCACTTTAAACTTCCTATTATTTTTATCTGCAAATTGTTGCTGTATACCCCCATCTATTATAACCGTTATCATCGCATCGCTCGCACCTCCTCGCTCAGGCATGGATCTGCAGGACCACGCATCCTTTGTCAATTCCGTTCCCACCCCCTCTTTCTCTCCCCCTGCATCATTTATTGCCACCCCCCACCCTTTTGGGGGGCATTTCCACAATGCCGAACACCCCTGTATTGTTTCATCAATCCTGTAGCATTTGGGAGGATATGGCTGGGTTTGCACTATGCCGAAACCTGTGTAGTTTGATCAGTTCTGTAGCATTTTTCTTACGCCTGGCCCTAACCAAACAACAAACAAAATAGCAGCCTCATACCAAATAAGAGGGTTGGTCCATCTAGTTCTGTTCTGTCTAACCTCACTGGCAAAGGCTCTCTAGGATCTCAGGCGGGAGACATTCCCAGCCCTACCTGGAGTTGATGGAAATTGCACTGAGGACCCTCTGCATGCAAAGCAGGTTTTCTGCCCCAAATATTACAATCATTGTAGTTCGGTTGAATGAGCCAATGAGATCTGGGATAAGTTGCACATAAACAGAGGCTCATGCTGTAAACGGTTCATGGAAAGCAGGTGCTCTACCACTGAACAATGTTAGTTCCTGTAAAAATGGAGTAAGATTCTAGTCCTCAGGATTATAAACAAAGGGCCGATTCAAATAAGAACGCAGGAAGCAATATCTGGGATACAGCAATGTCTGAGTGTCTCACCAGACACAGGAGGGCAATTAAAGGCATAATGAATAGAGACACCTTCCAAGAAACAGGGACCCATTTCTTTAACTATGTTAATGACCAAAATCAAGTCCTTATTATACCTGCTCCATTTTCTCAGTGGAGAGGTTACGTTAAGTAATAGGTTTGAAGATTGAATGTGTGAATTAATGTCTAAAGTCAATGGACAGAACAAACACTACTAGATGTACTGCTGGTTATTGTTATTGTATTTGTTTAAAAACCAATCAAAATTGTTTTTACAGTTTTGTTTGTTTTTATATATATATAAAAAAGGGTGTCGGAAGCTGCCTTACAGGGGGAAGATATGTAGCGGTGCACGCAAGCTGAGAAGGAATATGGGGCTCCAGTTTGGGAATTCCAACCTGAGACTACCCATGGTGAAAACTGAAGAAACTTCTAGCCCCTTGCAGTTTATAGTATCCTGAAGAAAGCTCTGGGCTGGCTGGAAAACTGATCGGTAAACGTTTGTTGAATGCACCCTGTTGTTGTTGTTACAACAACGACTACTCTTTTGCCTTCTGCGAATATGTCTCAAGGCAATGCAACAAAGAGAGTTAAAAACAACATGGAAAATAAAAGCAGGGTATTTATTTATTTTTGTAACCAAACCTGAGGGGTTGTATCCAACCTCCTGAAGTTAATGAGCCTGAGTAGGTCAAGCCCATTAACTTCATTGTGTTTACTATGAGATAGAACTGGCATTGGCTGCAACCCAGCACAGAGAAGATGCCTGTGGCAGAGACCTGTTTGTCCACCTAGGAAAACTTGTTGGAACAAAAATGTCTTCTGTTGTTTCCCCTTTATGCTGCGAATGGTGTGTGTGTGTGTGTGTGTTGCATGCCTAGATCCCCCTCCAATTCCAATAACCTAAAAAACCATAGCATAACAACCGCACCAGTTTCCATCCAGTGTGGCCATCTGCTTCTATGCTGATTGGCAGGCAGAGTGCAGAGGAGATGGCCAGCTCTCTGCTCTCATGACGCATGCAGGGGTTGTGTACAGGGGAGTAGTAATCTCTAGGCAGCCGCCGCCAATTGAATATATTTCACAAAACCAGATTAAATTAAAATTATGAGGTTAAATCTTATTTACTGCATTTGCATCACACCTTTTTTCTCCCAGGAGCTCAAGGTGCCATGAATGCTTTCCTCCACTTGCCATTTTATCCTGATAGGAACCCTGTGAGGTAGGTTAGGCTGAGAGGCAGTGATCAATCCCAAGGCCACCCTCAGTGAGCTTCATGGCCATGTGGGAATTTGAACCCTGGTGTCCCAGGTCCTAGTCTGAAACTCTAGCCACCACACTGGTTTTAAAATACACAAGGGATTTACGAATCTGCGTGTAGGGGGGGTGGAGAGAAAACGTGTGATGGTCGCACCAGGACTCTAGGCAAAGTTTGTCCCTTCATTCCAAAAGACACAAAAGCCATTTGTTTTCCCAGTAACAGCCTCTCTGCGTTCACCATTTATCTTTAGTGATCTGTCATGACCTTTTCAAGCTCTTATTTCTGACAGCTTCCAGATACAAGTGAGTCAAACTTCCCTGGAAGGAAACTATCACTCCTAGATAGTTTGCTCAAGAGCAGAAAACACAGGTCAGTCAGCACCAGCATATAAATCCTTCCTTAACAAGACAGTGCAATAAACACATGCGCGCGCACCAAAAGCAAAAACAAAAAGCAGAAAAGATGTGGGGGGGGGGGGAGCCTCAGAGTGGATGTAACTTTCCGGGAAATAAAACATCTTATTGCCTGGCTCTTGTACACAAACGCACATGTGCTTGAGACCTGAAGGCTGCAAAAGGCCAATGGTTAAGCTCTCATCAGGGCTGGGTGCACACTGGGCTTAAAAAGAAGAAGCTCAAATAACTCAAAATTCTGCACTGAGAAATTCTGCAATCTAACTTAATGCAAATTATTTGGATTGAAATTACAATCAGACTGCTTGTGTTTTTCCCATTGCGTTTTCAACACAAAATTTCACCCAGAGAACCAGGACTCCTGAAAATTCAGTCCAGCCTTTTCCTTTGCACCCTCCCATTCTACCCCTCTCCCCCATCTAAGGTCAGAGTTGAGCATGGAAGGGAAATGAGAGAAGGGAATACCATCCTAGTACCATTTGGGTGTAGGGACTACACCAGGGGTTGCCAATGTGGTGCCCTCCAGTGGACATCTTGTGAAGCTGAATGCTGGAAGATTCAGGACAGATAAAAGTACTTCACACAGCACATAGCGAAACTATGGGAACGCACTCTCACAGGAGGCAGTGATGGTCACCAATCTGAATGGCTTTAAAAGAAGACTGGAAAAATTCATGGAGGAGAGGACTATCAATGGCTATGAGCCATGATGGCTATGCTCTGCATCAACTGTTGGAGGCAATAATGCTTCTCAATATTAGCTGCTGGAAACTGCTGGAGGGGAGAGTGCTCTTGTGCTTGAATCCTGCTTGCAGGTTTCTCATGGATATCTGGCTGGCCACTGTGAAAACAGGATGCTAGACTAGATGGGCCACTGGCCTGATCCAGTAGGCTCTTCTTACATTCGTAGGTGTTGTTAGACTACAACTCCCATCATTCCTCACCAGCAGTCATGCTGGCTGCGGCTGATGAGAGCTGTAGTCTAACATTTGGATGGCACCATATTAGCTATCCCTGGATTACACAATAGCAGGTATTGTCAGGATGCTGTCAGCGGCTCCCAGCTGGTTGCCCAGGAAAGTATAAGGACAAGGGAAGGTTTATTACTGTCCTTTTTTAATTCAATATTTACAGAGAGAGGCTACAGAACCCAGCCTCTTGGATAATGGCATTGTTCTGAGTGAATATCCACCCCATTTCCTCATTCGTCAATCTCATCCTCTCTCATATGGATGCTGCTACGGGCCCTCTGTCTTTGAGCTCTTTGCTCTCCTACTTTCAAGGCTCACTGGGTTCTGGGAGATGGAGGGTCTGTAATGCTTTCTAAAGACACCATGTTTATCAGTTGTCGCCCCGCTCCCTCCTCTTCCATTATTTCCCAACTTTCCCCCTCATCTGCCTCTGAGCTGTGATCTCCTGCAACCCACTTGTTAATTTATACTGTCTTCCTCTTCCTCCTCCCTGGAAGAGTCAGAAAGGGGAGGAGGAGGCGGTCTCCACCATTCCTCCTCTGCCATATTGTAAATGTCAGTGAAGAAAAAACTAGGAATCAAAGATGGTAGGTAAATGATCACATGTATGGGGTTTTTTGTTAGCATTGAGTGGGGCAAACCAATTTACCTAACTGAACGTCTGTGGTGAACCGAAGCCTGTGGATCATGCTGACTTTGAAAGACTTGTAATGGTGGCTGCTTAACATATCCTGGACGGTTGCAATGTCGATCTGTGGGTCCTCTTCGGAGATCTCTTCGCCTCTCGAACCTACACCAAAAGAAAAAAGAAAAGAAAAGAAAGGTCAAAAACATAAGAGGGCCTGTTCTGTTGACATACCACTGCAAGGTAAAAGGATTCCGTTCAAAAGTCATTGACAGAACTGCAAAGCAGGTGAGCAAATAAATGCACTTTTGGGTCAAAACCAGAATTTTTAAAAATGCAGGTTCTGTACCTGGATGAATGAAAAGTTATGCTAGTCAATCAAACTTATTGAGTCAGTGTTAGCCATTTGTTCTGTACTTCATTATTAGTTTTTTTTGTTTTTTGTTTATTTTATTGTACATTGCCTTGACGTTTTTGTGACTTAGTGGTTTATAAATATTCTTATAAATAAATAAATAGGCACAAATATCTTGTCTGTTGTATTTGGTTACAGGAAAGGCAGAGGTGGGGCTCCAAGGCCTCTCCCCACTGGCTCTGCTAATAAACCAGCTTCATCAGGCAAAAGTAGATAGCGAGATTAGGATGATGACAAATAATTTAATTTATATCTCTCCCTTCTTTCTGAAGGAAAGGGACTGCAAGGCTTTCCCATCAACTCAGCTGAGAGACCAATAACCTTTGGATCCTCTTCAAGAGGTGCGGAGAGTTGTTAGCAGATCCCTATTTCCTTCTTAGAGCTACAGTGCCCAGGGTTCTCCAGGAATAATAATAATAATAATAATAATAATAATAATAATAATAATAATAATAATAATTTATTATTTATACCCCGCCCACCTGGCTGTGTTTTCCCAGCCATTCTGGGCGGTTTCCAACCAAATATTAAAAACAATACAGCATCAGACATTAAAAACCTCCCTAAAAGTAAAATAGTTGCTCATTGCCTTATTGCCTTGACATCTGCTGGGAGGGTGTTCCACAGGGCAGGCGCCACTACCGAGAAGGCCCTCTGCCTGGTTCCCTGCAACCTCACTTCTCGCAGTGAGGGAACTGCCAGAAGGCCCTCGGTGCTGGACCTCAGTGTCTGGGCTGGATGATGGGGGTGGAGACGCTCCTTCAGGTATACAGGACCAAGGCCGTTTAGAGCTTTAAAGGTCAGCACCAACACTTTGAATTGTGCTTGGAAACGTACTGGGAGCCAATGTAGGTCTTTCAAGACCAGTGTTATATGGTCTCTGCGGCCGCTCCCAGTCACCAGTCTAGCTGCCACATTCTGGATTAGTTGTAGTTTCCAAGTCACCTTCAAAGGTAGCTCCACGTAGAGCGCATTGCAGTAGTCCAAGCGGGAGATAACTAGAGCATGCACCACTCTGGCAAGACGGTCTGCGGGCAGGTAGGGTCTCAGGGAACTGTAGCTCTGGGAGGAGAATAAGGGATCCTAAAGGCTCTCAGAACCCTTAACAAACTCCAGCTCCCAAGTTGCTTTGGCGGAAGCCATAACTGTGTAAAGTAGTATCATAGTGCCTTAAATGTATGGTGTGGATATGGCCAGGGAATGTTGGCAGGGTTCTCCTCTACACCATCACAGATATCACAACCTTCGTGGGGCTTGTGGGTTCATTGGCAAACCAGAGAAACTGTTGTGGACGACAAACAAACATAAATACAGTCATACCTCGGGTTACAGACGCTTCAGGTTGCATGTTTTTGGGTTGCGCACCGCGCCGAACCCAGAAGTACCGGAACGGGTTACTTACAGGTTTTGGCGCTCGCACATGTGCAGAAGCGCTAAATTGTGTTTTGTGCATGCGCAGAAGCGCCAAACCACAACCCGCGAGTGCTCAGACATGGTGCTGCGGGTTGCGAATGCAGCAGGTTGCGAATGTGCCTCCCACATGTATCACGTTTGCAACCCGAGTGTCCACTGTACTATTAACTCAACACACAACCTGTTTTATTGGTTACAATACAATGCTTCTTTTAGCCCTTATTTCAATGGGGGAAGTGGGGGGAGGAGATGCTGTGAGGACTGGAGAAGGTTTTTTGCGGGGGCTGTGTGGGTCCATGAGTACCCCACTGTTGATACTTGGTATAGCTATTTTTCTGTGCTTTTAAACTCCCCACAAAAGGCGTCAGATATCAGTGTTCTCTCTCTGTGTGTCTCTCTCACCCCCCCCCCACCCTCCCCACCTTTTGGCTAAAGTTGCCCAACTTGAGCCTTCCGTTACGAGAAGGTAGTATGTTAAGTCCAGTATGTTTACAGTTCTATGATGGAAACCCCAAATATTATTTACTTCATATAGCATTCTCTCTGCCATGGCAGAGCTGGCTTCCAAAAATAAAGAAGAAGAAAAAGATAACATCTCATTAAGCCAAAATGACAATTATGAAAAAAGGTTTTTGGGTCCCCCCCCCACCCTTATATAAAAAATACTTTACTATGTTGGATTAACACCAATTTAAAAATTACTATAAAGTGACACACAATTTTTTCTCTCCCATAGAGCAATTTTCAAGCCAGCTGCTAATAAAGCATCTTAGCTGTAAATGATAATTCAGATGCTTTTAGATAAAGTGGTGCATGGAAACGGCTGAGGAAATTGATTTAGCTTCTTGCAGAAGATACTGCGAGAGTGACACATTTTGTTTAATACGCCAGCTAATGTAGTCCTAAAAGCCGAAACAACTGCCAGTTTCGCAGCCCTAAATTTTGTCATGAGAGATTAATGAAAACATATATATATATATATATATATATATATATATATATATATGAATGAAAGAAATTTTGTTAATAAATGAGAAGATGGGATTTTAGCAGAGAGGCCTGAAAAGTGGCAGTAAAAAAGGGGAACATGGCTTGCCAATTTCTGTACATTAATTCTACGCAAGACTTTTACATTGCTGGAAAGGGCTCAGTGTGGTAATAATGCTTCCAGAGCTCTGACCTTCTAATCCCCGGGTGGGCAAACTGATATCCCAAACCACTGAGCTGCTCTGAAGGTGGGAAGGGGCCAGCCTGGTTGCCCTGAAGCATTTTGTGATAGGCTTATACTAGGTTCTCGGAGGTCACATTCATGCAGTACATTTAAAGCACTTTGATACCAGTTTAAACAGTCTTCCCCGTTCCCCCCGCCCCCCGGATTCTGGGAGCTTGTTAAAGGTGCTGACAGTCGTTAGGAGACCCCTGTTCCCCTCAAAGAGCTACAATTGGCAGAGACCCCTGGGAAGAGTATTGTTTAATCACTCTGGGAGTTGTACCTGTGAAACCACAGAACACAGAATTATTTGGGGGAAGCCATAACTGCTTAAATTTGTACCATAGTGCTTTAAATACCGTATTTTTTGCTCTATAAGACTCACTTTTTCCCTCCTAAAAAGTAAGGGGAAATGTGTGTGCGTCTTATGGAGCGAATGCAGGCTGCGCAGCTGTCCCAGAAACCAGAATAGCAAGAGGGATTGCTGCTTTCACTGTGCAGCGATCCCTCTTGCTGTTCTGGCTTCTGAGATTCAGAATATTTTTTTTCTTGTTTTCCTCCTCCAAAAACTAGGTGCGTCTTGTGGTCTGGTGCGTCTTATAGAGCGAAAAATACGGTATATGGTATGGCTGTGTCTATAGTGTGTCACCTAGTGGGAGCTGGGAAGCTATCCATTCCTGGGAGAAGTGATCTGGGAACAAACTACATATCACATTAGGCCTGAGAAGCACACCCTGGTCAACAAGAGGGCCAGTTCTAAGTGGGGGGGGGGCTTTCTTTGTCAGTGAGACCTGACCTTACCTGGTCAGGCTGACACTGCTGAAAGCAGTGATGGGTGCTTGGACCTGACCATCCTTTTAGCTCCTCTACAATGCTCTACCAGAGAGATGACAGGTTGGGGGAATCATGGGGAGTTAAAAGGCTGTCTGGATCCAGTCACTGGGTGCTGCTCTGAGAGCTGGGCCACAAAACAAATTAAGGGATGGGGCCAGGGCAGGCACTGTGGCACTGGATCCTGCCAGGGCCTTGGCCGCTGCCCAAGGATGCAAATGAGTGTGTGTGAAGAGGAAAAGGTGTAGGATTGGTGTAACAAAGGAAGCTGGGGCTTACAGAGCCAAGGGGAGGAAGAAGAAGAAGAAGAGGAAGAGTTTGGATTTGATATCCCACCTTTCACTCCCTTTAAGGAGTCTCAAAGCGGCTAACATTCTCCTTTCCCTTCCTCCCCCACAACAAATACTCTGTGAGGTGAGTGGGGCTGAGAGACTTCAGAGAAGTGTGACTGGCCCAAGGTCACCCAGCAGCTGCATGTGGAGGAGCGGAGATGCAAACCCGGTTCCCCAGACTGCGAGACTACCGCTCTTAACCACTGCACCACACTGGCTCTCACACTGGAAGAGAAACAGGCAAGTACAAGGGGTGAGTAGGGGCCGTGCATGGCTCACCCCTAAGCTCCCTGTGGCACAGACAAGGAATCCACAAGAAAGGGAAGTCGGTACAAGGACGAGGAGGAGCAGAAACCAATCATGATATCCACTTGTGAGGGAGCTGATGAAGAGCTATTGAGGCTATTTTGCCAAGACCCTGAGTCGTGCAGAGGTTGGAATCTAGTTCAGTTCTCAGCGTGTCCAGGTATTTGCTGGTCTGCACACAATACTGAACAACATACCTGAGAACAGGTACAAACTTCATGTAATAAGGGTCAGGGTAGTCAAAAAGGCACCACAGAACTACCCAAAGTCCATACCACAGCTTGGTGAAATGGAGGGTGATCTGGTCTGCTGCTAGCAGAGCTTTGGTTTGATTTGGACTACAACTCCCGTTAGATGCTGTAAACTTCCCCTCTGATTAAACAACAACACTGTTAACACAACGCTGGCCATGCAAACAGCCTTGTACTGTTTGTTTCAGCTCTTGAGTCAACATCTGACTAGCTTGTTCACGACAGGCATGCTCCACCACCAGACCAGCTCCCCAAGCAGTAGTGGCCCCAAAGCTGTCCCTGTAGAGAGACTGATCCGCAGAAGATGCTCACACAACTACAGAATCCATGTGGCCAAGCAGTGACTGGTGGAAAGGTGCTTCTGCTGGCCAGCCAAGCAAGCTGTGGAACTCCCTTCCCCATGAGGGGGGGGACCAGATGATGAACTGGTCCCAAGTTTGGGCAGGCTCTCACTGGCCCTGGGTGTAATTTAAGCGTGTGTAATTTCAGCAGGAAAAATTAAATGGCAAGGATGAGAACACAAGCTTTCTTTTTTCTTTTTTTAAAGGGTGAGACCTCCAGACTCTGTCCTTTAGTCTTCATAATAATAGAGTCCATTTAACAGAGAACTGGTGGGGCGGGGTAGGGTAGGGTAAACCAGATAAAATATGCTCTGAAAAGCTGCATAATCACTCTAAATAAAACGCAGGGAGGGAAAGGTTCAATTGGGATACAAGGATTAAGGCAGATGGCCCCGTCATTGCAATTTCACACCCCAATGCTGTGCCACGCAAAATCCAACAGGACTTCTGAAACTGTAAAAAGTAAATCAGGCTTGTTTGACTTCCTTTGTGCCTCACAACAAATGGGATCTCTCAGCAAATGCAACACTGCATGCCACAGTAACCACACCAGTCCTACGCAGGTAGGTGTATGGTAATGACTCCTCCGGAGTCATGACAGTGTTTTTCTACTACAGATTCCCAGGTTAATGTGACCACGCTATGGACTATTATCATAACATATAACCAAGAACACAGCTGAACAAAAAGTAATGATGCATGCTCCAGATTCAACTTTCCTCTTTCAACAAGCCTTCCGAGCAGGAGTTTTTTATTCCGATCAGAATCTCAAACTGTTTAAAATTGTTTTTATATACAGGCATCCTCCCACTTATGCGGGGCTACGTTCTGGACCGCCGCATGAATAAGTGAAATCACGTAAAGTGTTGTTGTTGTTTAGTCATTTAGTCTTGTCCAACTCTTCATGGCCTCATGGATCAGAGCACGCCAGGCACTCCTGTCTTCCACTGCCTCCCGCAGTTTGGTCAAACTGGTAGCTTCAACACTGGTAGCTTCGAGAACACTGTCCAACCATCTCGTCCTCTGTTGTCCCCTTCTCCTTGTGCCCTCCATCTTTTCCAACATCAGGGTCTTTTCCAGGGAGTCTTCTCTTCTCATGAGGTGGCCAAAGTATTGGAGCCTCCGCTTCAGGATCTGTCCTTCCAGTGAGCACTCAGGGCTGATTTCCTTAAGAATGGGTAAGTTTGATCTTCTTGCAGTCCTCTAAAAAGCATCTTTAAAATAAAAATAAAAAGGGAAGGAAAGGGATAAAAGCTTTTCCTTTATAAACCGAGGGAGCGAACAAACCTGGCTCCAGGAGACCTGCGGGGCTTGAGGTCTTTAGGGGGAAGTTGCATGGGAAGCAGGGTTGGGTCACGTTTCCTTCCTGGGTGCCGCCATTTCCCCCCCAGGAGCCCTTGCTCACTTTCCATGCAAGCAGATGCCTTCACTGTCACCACCTTTCTCTCCTCCTCCTGAGAAGGTCAGTCTCTCAGGTATGGCCACGTGGGGGGGGGGGGGGGCGGACGGAGACAGGGAGCCTCCACTTGCTCAGTGAGGCTGGTGGAGGGAAGCCAGCAGGAGCGGCAGCAGAATCCCAATGGTGGTGAAGCAGCGGGTGTCCCCTTTCCGTTGCCCATGTGCCTCTTGCCCCATTCCCTCCCTCTTCTTCCTTTCTTCTCTTTACAGTGGTACCTTGGTTTAAGAACTTAATTCGTTCTGGAGATCCGTTCTTAACCTGAAACTGTTCTTAACCTGAGGTACCACTTTAGCTAATGGGGCCTCCTGCTGCCGCCATTCAATTTCTGTTCTCATCCTGAAGCAAAGTTCTTAACCTGAGGTACTATTTCTGGGTTAGTGGAGTCTGTAACCTGAAGCGTCTGCAACCCGAGGTACCACTGTACTGGTAGTTGTCTGGGCGGCCCTGTCTTTGGGGAGCCCGGCTTGGCGCAGGAGGGTCTCCGGATGAGCTCTACTTCAGTCTGCCATCTTCAGATCTCCAGCTCTCTCCCATTGTTTCCTGGTATGATCCTACTTATTTATTTCCTGTCACCACACACATACACAGCCACACACGTGTGTATGTGGGGGTGGTGGTGCCTGTATAAGAATGTTTAGTCCAGCATCTTGTTCTCACAGTAGCCAACCAAGGTGGAAAATCCACAAGCACAAGAGCAACTCTCCCCTCCTGCGGTTTCTAGCATCTGGTATTCAGAAGCACTGCTCCCTCCGAGGAGGCAGAGTAAGGCCAGCATGATCAGTGCATGTAATGGTTTCTATATATGTAATTCTTTTACATATAACGGCATTGTGAAATCATTTTGAGAAGCATCACAGGAAGGGATACATAAATGAAGTCTAAAAATAAAAGTCATTGAGAGCCTCTTTCAAATGCTCTGTTGTGTAACTAGAAACATGAACCCTGGGGTAAGAGCTATGGTGAGCGAGGGTTAGGGCTTGGACCTGGGAAATGGCAGGTTGAAATCCTGCCTCAGGTTTTGTAGAGATATTCCCCTTTCTCTCTCACAAGCAAGAAAGAATGCCTCTTTCAAGATGGCGTTTGAAAGCCTAACCTTTTTATAAGGGATGAATGAATATGATCTACTGGTTTATTAGCTTTTTAATCTATCAAAAACTGTAAGCTAATAATCTCTGCTGAATAAAAGCATTGATTTTGAATCAGAAGTTCATTTGATTAATTGATTAAAACAGTTTTATTGTTTACTATGATGAATTGATTTCATTCTCTGCAACAATTTAATAAAATTTGCAGATTCAGCAGCAGCACTTTTTAATCGAAACATTTAATTGATTAATCTAACATAGGGTGGCAACTTTTTTTTTCCTGTTGAGGGTCTCATTCCCTTGGGGTAAATGGTTGGGCAACACATGCTGACTGTTCAAAGCCAGCAGTTGGCAAGAACAAAGTTGGGGGATGCCTCCCCAATCAACCTCCCTTTACTCTGGTTGTTGTGGAAGGAAGAGGCTGCTTTTGCAAGGGGTCTCAAGTGACTGCTCACAGAGGCTTTTTGAAGGTATGCCAAGGGCTGGAGACTGTTCACTCCTCATCTCACCAATGTCTTGACTATACTTCTCAGCCTTGATAAACACTGGATAAAGGGAGGCCTTTAAGGTGGGGTGGGGGGCAACCTCAGGCTCAGAGGTGGCTGAATCTGGCCTTCTAAATTTACTCAAAAGAATTTGAGCTCAAAAGCGATCCTCAAACTTAAGACACTTGCTGATTTTTCGACATCTGATAAACTTCACAACTTGTTTTTATGTGTGTTGCGCCTAAATACGGCAGACTCTCTCACTTAGAGCTGCAAATTTAAGCAATTAAGATTTGTAGTTAGGTAAAAGTCTTGATCTTTTTTGTTAACTGATGCAGATTTTATTATACTGAACTGTTTAAAAGCATTAATAAATATGAATAAAAATATACTTGTTCTGATGGCACAAGATTAGACAGCAATGTCCTCTCAGACCAGCTGATTATATGAACAAATCAGACCTCTCTGGACCTCTAAGAGGGGCTGTTCTAGGCCTCTCTATTGGTCTTGCTTCTCACCCTCCTTGTGTGTTTTTGTTCCTGGCTAGAATATGTCCTTGAACTCTGATAATGCCTTTTGATTGTCTGTGAGTAAGATCTCTATCTGGTGTGCATGTACGAAACTAGCTTCCTATACAAATGTAAGATTAACATTTGTTGCCCTGCACACTTTGGCTCCAACCAACACCAGATGTGGCCCCTGGAAGGCTGCACAGAAGGAATGTGGCCCTCAGGCTGAAAATGATTTTCCCACTCCTGCTCTAAGGCACCCGCACTGTGAATCAGTAATACAAGTAAACATGCTCACTTATTAACTCCCTTGATAATAATCTAGAACCCATATCTTTGGAAAGTTGCAAGAACCAACCTCACAGGCAACACTGCCACTGACTTCATTGGAAGAAATGGTGCAACAACAATGTGATATATAAATGAACAAAATAAAGGGTACAAAATCAATGAGATACATACATATATATATATATATATATATGTATATGGTAAAGGTAAAGGTACCCCTGCCCGTACGGGCCAGTCTTGACAGACTCTAGGGTTGTGCGCCCATCTCACTCAAAGAGGCCAAGGGCCAGCGCTGTCCGGAGACACTTCCGGGTCACGTGGCCAGCGTGACATCGCTGCTCTGGCAAGCCAGAGTCGCACACGGAAACGCCGTTTACCTTCCCGCTAGTAAGCGGTCCCTGTTTATCTACTTGCACCCAGGGGTGCTTTCGAACTGCTAGGTTGGCAGGCGCTGGGACCGAACAGCGGGAGCGCACCCCGCCGCGGGGATTCGAACCGCCGACCTTTCAATCGGCAAGCCCTAGGCACTGAGGCTTTAACCCACAGCGCCACCCGCATCCCGCAATATATATATATATATATATATATATATATATATATATATATGCAAATGCTTGAATCAGGGAGTCAGAAATCGGACCCTCGGCTGCACAGAGAGGCAGTGGTGCTTGTGCCCCATGTGACTCAGGGTGCTGGGGTATATCTGTTTGCCCCTTATGACAGATAGTAAGCTTCACAAATGCCATGTTCAAGCAGCTGAGTCAAAAGGGTTAAGGCCCATGAAACAGCACCCACGCAGGAGAAACAGAATTAGCAGGAAGTTGGAGTTGTTGGAGAATATGTGAAGCTCTAAGTAACAGCTGAGTGGCAGTGTTGGCAACAGCAGCTGGCATGTCAGGAATAACTATGCGAGGATCTGGAAGGGAAAAACAACAAAACGCCAGAAACCCCCCCCCCATGCCCCTGGGGTGGTGGTGTAATTTCAGTGGAAGTGGGGAGGGAGACCAGAATTCTGCAAGCAGGCACCTTCCAGAGATTGGGACTACAACTCCCATCAACCCTGGCCATTGGCCATGCTGCCTAGGGGCTGATGGTAGTTGTAGTCCCAGAAATGTCTGGAAACACCAGGTTGGGGAACGGCTGGTCTCCAGTCTTTGGATCCCACCCTATGCACCATTACTAGGGAGCAAGCCCCACTGACCACAGTGGGCTTGCTTTTGAGTAAAAGTAGCATTGTGCTTTAAATCAATCCAAGACTGAGCCACAAAGACTAAATAAACATAAACGGAATTCCCACACAGCAGATTTTAAGAGCCTTTGTTGAAATTATTTCATGTGCATTCTTAAGAACATGGACCCATTTCATTGTTTGAAGTCACAGCCACTGCCATGATTCTGAGAAATAGCACCTTTCTCAAATGCCCCCTTGACAGGACCTTTTGCAGAAGCAGAGATAGGTACTGTGTTTAAACTTTTTTTAGTTTGCTTTTCCTTTACAGCAGGCAAAGAACAGAAATTATTAGGAAAACCACTGACAAAAAAGAAGAAAAGAAATAGTGAGCCATCTATGAGATATGAGCTGACAATAAGAACACAGGAAACAGCCTTAAATCAAGACTAGCTGCCAACACCAGGATCCCTGGATCAGGCTTCCGGGATGAATTCTTCCACTAGATGGGAGCCTGAGACTAAGACCAGTCCCATTTTATAGAAGAGTTCTGCTTCCTGCCTGCTCCCCTCTACCCAAGTCTGACAGACTCCCTTTTATCTTTTAGGGGCATGGCGTCTCCTTGGCCCATCCCTCTACACAGATTGGCAGAGTGGCTCTCCATCCCCCAAGAAACCAACACACGAGTCCTCTACTTTTAGGGGGTATAGCTTCTTCTCAAACAGGCTGAAGCTCCAGGCTTATTAGGAACACAGGAACTGCCTTATACTGTCAGATCATTGGTCTATCAATACTATTTACACTGACTGGCAGCAGCTCTCCAGGTCACAGATTCAATCCCCTGGATGGTATCCAATGCCAGTCCTTCTCAGAGTAGACCCACTGAAAATACCATGCACGACTAAACCTAGGTTCATTACTTTCATTGGGTTTACCCTGAGTAAAACTTGCAGACAACCTCTTGTATGAAACCCTAATGAGCCACTGCAAATGAATGTGGATAACATTGGGCTAGATGGACCAACCACCTGACTCTGTCTAAGGCGTGTCCTAAGGGAAGGGCTGTAGCTCAGTGTCAGAGCATCTGCCTTGCATGCAGAATGTCCCAGGTTCAATCTCTGGCAGCATCTTAGCAGGGCTCTGATGAGTGTGTGGCAAAGGCAGCGGGACAGAGGCTAACTCAGGAGAGAGGGGCAGCAATTTATGGGGTTTGGTGCCACCCATGAGTCAGGAGCCTGGGCTAAAGGAAGGGGAAGGGTCCAAGCAGTCAAGAGATGGAGGTGGGGGCGCAGGAATAGGCTGTTCAGGTGAGGGGTGGGCTGGTCAAGTCTCCACTGCCCTCTTCCCTGCTGTCTCCTAGAACCAGGAGCGGCTTCAAGAGGGAAGCGCAGAAGAAGTCTCAGGCTGCATGCACTCTGCTTCTTCAGATGAGGGTACTTAAGCTAGGGGGGAGAGGGGCATGGTGGTCCCACTGTTGCTTCAGCTGCTCAGTTGGGAAACTTAATGCCAGCTATGTAGTCACTAGGAGCATGTGTATCCAGTGCACCTTAGGAACTTCTGGAAGCATGTGCTTTTGTCAATAAAGAATTAAACTACTGGCTGCTTGCCTGCCTTGGCTGGGTGTGCTCAGGACACATCTCCAGGAAGGACTGTGAATGTCTCCTGCCTAAAGCACGTCCAATCAGTGCAGACAATATTGACCTAGAATGGACCCAATGATCTGACCCAGTGCCAGGCAGCTTCCTATGTTCCTGCCTTGGGAGCAGTGCAAGAAAATGGCAAAACGTTCATATCAACAATACAGAAGAAGTAATCTTTAGCCTTGCTGCTTCAAACATCAAATCAAGGGGAGCCCAAACCATGACCCCTAGATGTTACTGGACTGCAACTTCCATTGTCCCCAACTGCAGACCAAGCTGGTGGGGGCTGATGGGAGCTGGAGCCCAACCATAGCTGGCAAGCCACCCCTGCATCAGAGACCGAACAAATCCCCTGTTTCTCCAAGAAAATAACAACACAAGGTTAACCATGCAGCACCCCCACAAAAAGACCCACATTCCCTTATTACTTCAACGTACTAGTATATTGCTTAATGAAAGTTCTTAATTGTAATTCAATTAATTACATACACAGCGTCCCCAATTACATTTTCCAATAAGACATTGGCTTTGGTACAGGTCTAAAGGCACTTAACCAATTTTAATATATTAAGACCAATTTCCCTTGAATACTAATTACTATCTAACGATGAAATGAGAACCAGGAACTTTCCAGAAGCTGGGTGGGAGGTATAAAAGTAAATTAAGCGTGAATAGTTGGGGGACCTCGTAAAAGAGAGAGAGAGAAAGAGAGAGAGAGAGGAGAAAAAAAATAGGCAACGGCATTCCAAATAAGAGTCTTACTGTATGTTTCAAAAGTCCCAAATATGGGAAGTGTTTTGTTAATCCTTTTGACAGCAGCAAGGACTCTGTGGAAAAGGAGACATCTTGCTGTGTATTTGTGCTAACGCAAAGCCCTCTTTTTTAACTTAATCCCTTTGAAATATAAATGATACACTGGCTGAAAAAGAGAATTTTGGCTTGCATTTCACTAGCATCTGTTCAGCTCTGTGCAGAGAATGGATGGATATCCTCTCTCACACATATATATCACACACAATCATATATTGCACATATACATTTCACACACACATTACATACGTACCGTGAGTGGATCATCTGAAATAACTCTCGTACTGAAACTCCTTTATCAGAATAAACAACTAACTTTAATTACAGCAGCTAAAATTAGACCGAAACGTATCGTGCAATTGCAGCCACTTCCAAAGGATGTGAAGAGCTCATTCACAGCTGTCCAATTCCTCACATTTTCTTTCCCCTCCACTTTGATATGCCTTAAATACTGAGTTAAGAGAAAAGAAGCAGCAAACTTAAATATATTGAGCTATGAGATAATGCCCTCTTAAACGAGAGCCAGTGTGCTATAGCGGCTGGAGTCTGGGACTTGGACCTGGGAAATCAGGGTTCAAATTCCCACTCAGCCATGAAGCTCTCTGGGTGATGCTGAGGACCTGTCACTCCCTCTCAGCCTCACCTACCTCACAGGGTTGTTGTGTGGATTAAATGAGGGGGTGAACCAGGAATGCCACCTGGAGCCCCTTGGAGAAAAAAAGATGAGATAAAGATATGATAAGCAAGGAAGCTCACTGGAATCTAATCCTTAGAAAATATAAGTTAGTTGGCTTGGGCTGTTTCTTTATTTGTGTGCTTATTTATTTAGAATACTTACATTATGCTTTATAGCTTCAAGAAGTTCTCAGAGTCACTTACAAAAGAGCTTCAGAAGTCTCATGATATCTGAGTCAAGGGAGTGGACCTCACTCAGCCCATGATGGTCTACTGACATCAGACAGGCTCTTTCACCGAACTCTTTTTGGGGCCTGCTTAAAACATTTTTGTGTAGACAAGTTTATGCTACTTTAAACAGTTATGGCTTCCCCAAAAGCATCCTGGGAGCTGTAGTTTGTTAAGGCTGCTGAGAGTTGTTAGGAGACCCTTAGTCCCCTCCGGGAACTAAAATTCCCAGAGTCTCCTGGGAAGAGGGACTGAAAGTTAAACCACTATTGAGAAGTTCAAGTTCACCCACCCACCTTTCAGATTTGGCCTGCGAGGTTGATCTTGATAAGGATCCAGCCCATGCAGCTAAAATGGTTCCCCACCCCAGTATGTAAGAATGACCTGATTGGTCAATGAGCAAAGGATCTGGCGGGCTGGTTTAAGAGATTAAAGATTATGTGGTTTAGAAATGCTTTTAAACAAATAAAAAGTAGAAGGAATGCTGGTAAAAGCCTGAGAAGAAGGGGTCAACCTCTGTAACAAGCCAGGCCATCGTTGCTCAGGTTTCTTGGAACAGAAGGGTAGATCGGTGACTGGGGCAGGAGAGAGAGGGAGAGGGAGAGGGAATGGGAGAGGTTCATAACAGGCTCGTAACTTCACAAGCACAGAGGTTAGCAGAAAACAGATTAATCATGAAGTGATAGGGTGCAGACTATTTAACCGAAAAGGTATGGAAATCAATCACTGTAGTTTTGGAAAGAGAAGTCTTTCTGGCAGGGAGGGAAGATGGCTTTGGGGGGCGGTTGGGAAGAGGAAGGAAGAAAATAAAGAAATAGCCAGATCTTCTTCCAACTTTGCTTGCCCAGCCTGGGGGATCTAGAGGACATAAACAATGTGACCTTAAGCAGCTTTTACGAGAGCGCAAGAGAGGGAGGGAAAGGGCCAACAACGTACTATTCTCGCGGACGAGGCAGAATTCCAAAGTGCTCTGGCTCTCCAAGGTACAGTCTAAGTCAACAGGGACGTTGGGCTCGTTCTGCTTCTCCAGCCGGTACTGAGGGCCTGAAAACAGACAATACATTTACAGGATTTCTTTCAGCTTGGGCAGGGGGGAAGGGGGTATTTTTTTTGGGGGGGGAGGGGAGAAATAAAACATTGAAGCAGGGGTGGGGAACCTCAAGCTCAAGAGTCAACTGTGGCCCTCTAGGCCTCTCTATCTGGCCCTCATAACTCTTCCCCGAGCCACATGCCACACTCCCTTAGCCACACAACCTCATTGGCTCTGGCTCATACAGTATTTTTGATTGTCCAGAATATGTCCTTGAACTCTGCTGAAACTTCTTACTTCCATGGATGAAATAGAGAGAGAGATGTTTAGAAATTAGCCCGCTGAACAAAGATAAAAATTTATCCTGATTGCTCTGCCCACTTCTGCCTCTGGCCCTGCCCACCATCGGCATGCAGCTCTCAGAAGTTTTCCAGAAGGGATTGCGACCCTCAGGGCAGAAGATAGTTCCCCACATCAGCATTAAAGGACTCCAGATGAGACAGAGTCTGAACAGATAAATAGTGAAGACCACATTTAGTTATTTATACTTCTTAACACCTCCCCGCCCTGTAAGGCAGACCAGTATTGTTCCCATTTTAGTACTGAAAGAATGTAGATGTAGAGCAAATTGATTTGTGCCCCAAGAAAAATCCCACCCACTAATTTCATGCCTCTGAATTTAGTAATCTGGCAAATTCCAAATGGTGTACCAGGGTGCATTGGTGTACCATAAGGGAACTTGTGTGATGGGACATAAAGTTACTTAGATAATTAAAGACTCCTGTGATCATAATGCACCTGCCCATTCAGAGATGTCCTGCTGTCTAATTCTGCTACATTGCACCAAGATATGAATGTATACCTTCCCGCCCTGCTAAAAGGCTCCCCTCTGTGTCTGTGCACGAGTCATGATCTGGCCTACCCTCCCTTCCAGGAAGTCTTCAATTGAAGATAGAAAACTCTTAAACCTCTCTGCATTGAGTATAAGCAGATCATTCAGTCCTTCTAGATAAAGAAAATGTTCAGCATCAGATGAGGTTGCCTGCTGCACCTCTTAATGAGTCTCTGCTTTGTGCAGGCTTCTTCCTAATCAGGAATACCCAGATCAGCAACAACCAGGCCCTCAACTCGGTGAAGGAAGAATCTGCTTTGAGGGCAAGTCATTAAATATTACAACACACACTGGAAATCAACCCCTCCAGCTTTAATGCAGAAAACAGTAACAGAGATTTGGTAAACGCTGTTCTAATTCAAAGGCATGTGATGACCATTCTCAACCTTTGACTCCTTTAAGGCTCTGAAACGCTTCTCCTTCTCTTAAGGATTTGTGGAGTGGCTGTAATGGGTTGCAGGAGGAAGGTGCAGAGAAAAAGAGCAGACAATGCTTTCTCTGGAACGGGAGTTAAGTGTCTCATCGTAATCCTCTCATAATTCAAACTCAGCAAAGCATTTACAAATATTTAAAAAGCACAGGCAAAAACAAAAACGGGCGCCTCGGACATCACATTGGTTACGAGATGGAACGTGTTAAGACAATTAATTTCAAAATTTACGGCGGCTGGGTTTCAATTATGGCTCCTCTGCCCTTCCTGCTCTCCCCCCCCCCCAGCCCCAGTCGTGTGAAGAGTACTCTCCCTGTGCCAGTGTAGTTTGCTCATGATGCAGCATTGATTTGTCGGGGAAAATGAATACTCTCTCTCTCTACTCTTGGTGACTTTCTTGAACAGATGCAGAAAAAGCAGCCGATTTGTGGGCTGCAGGGGGGAAAGCGCAGCGAGTCCCCATGTGGCTGGCGCAATCAGAAATGGCACATGTAGCTGGTTCCAGGCATTTAGGAAACCAATTGCACTCTGAGAAACAAGCAACTAGCAAAGAAAAAAAAAAAAGGAAAGGAAAGGGAAAAAGGCGCACGTGAATGCACACGCACACACAAAGAGGGATAGGAGAGGTGAGAGAACAAAGCAAAATAAAAACAAAACAAAACCACTTGCACACAAAAAGAAACACAAAGCATCCCAGAACAAAGTGGAAAGCACTTGCTCATCTTTTTTAAAAAAGAAACCACCCCTGTGTGCGTGTCTGTGATAAACCCAAAGCCCACAAGCTAGGAAAGGAACAAATGGGGGGGGGGGAATAAGTTGTGTCAAATAAGGAAAAACACATTTTATCCATGATTGCTTTTTTTTAAAAAAAGAACAAAAAAGGCATTGCCATGAGTGCCAAAAGCAGACGCTAAAATGGAAACTGTGTGCGTGTGTGTATTGTCAGACGTGGATTAAGAACTGAGCAGCCCTGTGTAAAACAATCCTCAGAACTGAGAACAGCCCCCGCTCTTGGCACCCGTGGCTGGAAAGATCCCAGTTGCCACATTTGCTTAGAAATTTGCTGCTGGCACCCATTAATGACACAACGGCTTGGAAACCGTTGTGTTGATTAATGGTCTGCCTTTTGATCAATTAATGGATTGTCTTTAAAATCAATTGGTATGCCTCCGAAACTTTTAAGAATATTTGGGTGCTTTTTATATATAAAAAAGATAGTTGAAAAGTATAAAACAGATTTCCATTCAACCAAAGGAAGCTACCTGCAAGAAAGGCTAAGGGATGGGTTTTCCTTTCCATCCCTAATTATAGGAACAAACACACAAGGAAAAGGAGTAGTCTTAAAACCAAGAGCTGGTATACATTTGACATTTGCCCCAGGCAATCCATACACAAAGTGGCATATATCTGGGTGTGATTTTAACCTAGAGCTTCCATGTCCATTCTCCCTGTTTTCCACTGTTTGCTGTTTCAAGCAACCCTCCTCTGTAGAAACTGCTCCACACCAAAAACTCCCCCACTGAAACAACAATGAACAAAGGTATACATGGAAAATGTCCTTTTTGGGTTTTCTGAGGAGAGGGGAACTCCAGATTTAGCAGGGAGAAAATTTGGGACAGAAGTTGTTTCCGGTGAACGTTGCATGGGTGGAGCCTACAGCTCATCTAGAAGCTCACAGTCTGAGTTGTTTCATTACAACAGCTCATTTGCAAATTCTAGACTTAGTAACCAGGGGAAATGGGACACAGATATGCTAGCTGTTGAATATATATTTCTGCAGCTTTAGCCACAGTGACAGGGGCTGCTGAGAGCTGGAGTCCAAACAAGATCTAGAAGGGCTATGTGTTTCTCAGCCCTAATCCAAGAGGCACCCCCTTTTGTCTCTCGCATGAAATACAGAATACCACTTTTTAGATTACGGATGAAGGATCTGTGGCCCTCCAGATGTTGCTGGTCTACAACACCCATTAGCCCCAGCTGGCCTAGCCAATGGCCAGGGATGTTGGGAGATGAGAATCCAGCAACATCTGGCTACTGCAGCTGGTGATGGGAAGGAGCTGGTAGTTCAGTGAGTACAGCATGAGACTTTTAATCTCGGGGTTGTGGGTTTGAGCCCCACAGTGAGCAAATGATTCCTGCATCACAGGGGGTTGGACTAGATGGCTCTTGTGGTCCCTTACAATTCTATGATTCTTCATGGGAAATGAAAACCGAACAGGAGTGATGGTTTTAGGAAGGCACACCGTGACAATGGGAGAGTTCCTAGATTAATCAAAAAGCAAACGGGGAATCCTAGAAGTGACTTCCAATGGTGGCTGTCGTTGTTGTTGTTAACATTTTAATGCCTTCTAACACTGACTTTGCAAAGCAGCATATAAAATAAACAAATAATGATCACGATAAAATATAATAAACTTAACTTTTTAAAAAAGCAAACCAATGAACTACCAGCAAGAGAAGAAGTGTGTTAGTATGAAAGCAGGAACATTGGCTGCTTCTAGAAAGGGGTGGGGGAAAGGAGGAGCTACATATAATATACAGATTCATGGAAGAGAAGTCAATCCATGACTATTGACCACAACACCTAAACAGAAGCTCCAGCTTCCTCTGAAGTCTACCCACAAAAAGTCTACCCACAAAAAAACACCTGCTGGGGAAAGCACTGGTGTCTTCATGCCCTGATTACCCAGAGGCCACTGGGGTGTGTGTACGGGATCACCCATTTGTAACTGATTACGTAATTTCCCTTTATTTAACTCTGCTGGAAGGCGTGTACTCAGCCTGGAAAGAAAACTAAATGGTGTGAGGTTGCAGCCACAGCTTAGTTGCAAAAGTCCTGGGTTCAATCCCTGGCATCTTCATGTAGAACTGGGAGAGACTCCCTGGGTTGTACCCAATGCCAGTCCTACTGAGAGGAGGCCAGCTGAAATTATTACTTTATCTGTTAGTCACTTCTGTCGCAGAGTGACACAAAGTGACTTACATAAAAACCAGTTAAGAACAAGTCTAGCAAAAGTATAAAACCACATATCTACAGAGAAAAGGCAGGACTTACAGACCCAGTTAAAGGGGCTACAACGCCGCAATTCAGATTCAGGGCTGAACGACTAGATAAAAAGAAAAGTGTTTGTCTGGTGCCTAAAAATAAAGATGGTGCCAGGGGTGCCTTCTTGGGGAGAGCATTCCACAAATGAAAAGAAACAATCTTGTGTTGCCAGTCTCTAAACCTCCCATGGAGGAGACACATGAAGACAGGCCTCAAATGGTGATCCCAGGGTCTGGGTGGGTTTATGTGGGTAGAGGCGGTTCTTGTGGCACCCGGGTTCTGAACCATATAAGGCTTTATAGGTCAAAACCTGATCTTTGCATTAAGCCTGGAAACACATTTGTAGCACATGACTAATAGGTCAATTGATTCTAGTAGGTCTACTCTGAGTAGTGCTTAGTTGGGCACACCCTCCAGGGATGCTGCACTTCAGCCACAAGCACATCACATATGTGGGGCTGCTAACACTAGAATGTGTTTGGTAAACAATCCACATCTCCCTCAGTGCCCCCCCCCACCATTTCACAGTTTTTTTGTTTCCTGACCTATTGCTTAAACATTTCCCTTCTAGCAGCTGGTTTCAAAATTAAAAAACAAAACAAAACTGAATGTGACCTGCGAAGGTTAACAATTCTGCCTTCTTATGCTGCACCCTGCCAAAAAGAAAAAAAAGGCCCCTCCACCCCCAGATGACGAGATGTATAACCAAATTAAACAATTCCCTCAACAAAAGAGTGAAAAGCTGGACCCTATTATACTCAGCCATCCCGCTGGCCGGTTAAATTGCAAAAGCCTTCAGAAAGGCTTTTGAAAGCCTGACCCATCAGTTCTAATTTTTAAAACTTATCCTTTCAGTCAAGGCGAGAAAAAGGCCCAATTCCAACTTTTATCTCTGCTAAGAAAGTGCTGTTATCTCGGGGGCTGATGTCAGGGAGCTCTATCTCTCTTTCTGCTGACAAGCAGAGACGAGGAGAGATAAGATTGGGAACGAATCTCACTTCTCAGAGTAAATAAATAATCAATACTCATCTAAATGTAAATGAGAAAGTATCCCCCTCTGATAACAGGACTCTTATCAAAGAGCCAATTTTCCCAGAGACACTGGGCCTCCGCCAAATCACCATCACTCTGCCTGGACCCTAATGGCTAAAAATGGTCACTAAATTGAACCGATCACCAGAGATCAAGTAAGTTTGGGCCTGGGCTACTTTCACAGCCCCAATGTTTGGGAATGCAATTGTGCCCCCATTAACTTTCAATAGCAATGAAGAATGCATAGGTCAAGGAAGATGAAGCTGCAACAATAAACCTCGAAACCTGTTCTTTTTCCTTCCCCCCACCTTCAGGAAAATGAGAGAAGCAAATGCTATAAACAGGTTCCCCCCCCCCTACTCTTTTTTTTAAAGGCTGTAAGAAAGAGAAAGCTGTGAATTGGGTCAAAATTACAGAAAGATACCTTCCTTTTTTTGGTACTGA
The DNA here is from genome assembly GCF_965153285.1 of Podarcis tiliguerta. Taxonomy (NCBI): domain Eukaryota; kingdom Metazoa; phylum Chordata; class Lepidosauria; order Squamata; family Lacertidae; genus Podarcis; species Podarcis tiliguerta. Next base: position 12,074,171 of record NC_139553.1, on the reverse strand, counting down.
TGAGTTGTTTTTAAACAAAGATGTGGAATAAACTGTTGTTTGCCAGAAGACACTAAGTTTGATCCTGAGAAGCCAGCATGGAAAAAGGATGCTTTACGTGAATTCCTCGTAGATTGTGCGTCTACTGAAATGAACATGCGTAAGCGTTCCAAAACACTATAGACTGGAAAAAATATTATTACTCCTTTGATGTGGATACTTAGCTGTTGGGTCTGCCTGAACTGCATGCTCTCAGTTTCAGGAACAGTATCTTCAGATTTATTCTGCCAATCTGTAAAGCTGTAAACTTTCTCAGGATTGTGTTACCAGAAAGACTGCCTGCCCCTGTACAGATCTGTAAGATCACTTAGATTGTTTGGGAGAAATTCTACTCAGGGTACTGAACCCAGCATTTCATGGGGGGGGGGTGACCCGGAAATGGACGCTGTCTGCTGTTGCCCCTATACTGCACAATACCCTCCCCTCTGCCATAATGGAGGTAGAAACCACTTCTTGCTTCAGACATTTAATAAAGACATATCTTTTTGCCCAGGACTTTCCTAAACCATAAGATTAGGCCCTCTTTTAAGTGTTTGCATCCTCTGGTTTTCTGTTTCATTTGCTTTTTTATGTGGTTTTATATTGTTGCTTTGTGTTTTTTGTTTGTGCTTTAACAATATGTTTGTTTTATAAACTCACAGGATTGTAGAGTTGGAAGGGAGCCAGAGTCATCTAGTCCAACTCCTGCAATGTGTTAAACCACTGGCTAGAAGAACATAAAAACACAAGGAAAAGCCTGCTGGATCAGGTCTATGGTCCATCTGGTCCAACATCCTGTTCTCACAATGACCACCCGGATGCCTGTGAAAACCCTCAAGCAGTATTAAAACACAAGAGCACCCTGCCCTCCTGTGGTTTCCAGCAACAGCTATTGAGAAGCATTGCTGCCTCCAACTGTGGAGTTAGAGCATAGCCATCATGTCTACTAGCAATTAATAGCCTTCCCTTGGTTTCTTTAACTGGTATTTTGAAACATGACTGTTAAGCCCATCGGTTCCCGGGGGTCTCTCCCAGTTCCATTCTGCTCCCCAGTCCTGTGGCTGCACATTCAACCCTCCATGGAACTGATGCTGGGAAGCAGTAGGTGTTGCTAGACTGGGAAGGGCCACAGCTCAGTGACAGGGCACATGCTTGGCCTGCTGAAGGTCCCTGGGGTCCAGATCACTGGCATTTCCAGCTAAAATGATCAGAGAGCATGTGATGGGAAAGACCCCCCTCTACCTGAAACCCCCAAGAGTCATCACTAAGGATGCCAGAGTATTCCCAACAAAAATGGAATCGGAAACAGAAACTGCTGTGCTCCATGTATTTGTCTGCGGTCAGGAATTGAAACCAGCATTCATTCACACTGTTGTCGCTGTTTAAATCTGCAAAAGCAATGCAATTAATGAAGGTGTCTTCTTTTTCATTATTCTGACATTTCCTTGACACTGAAATGAATGTAAGTCTTATGTAATGATGTAGCTTACAAAACTACTTATGTTAAATTAAGCATACACCTTGTTTGTTGTGACTGCATCCCCTCCTCCCTATTTTTTTCCTCCAATTGTTATTATTTTTTTAAAAAAAGTTGTATTTTAATTTATCGTAATCTGCACTGGGATCTTAGGGTAAAGGGAAGGTAATGAATTAAATAAAAATAATAAAAATAAACAACAACATTAGCAGCATAATAGTGGTCACTGAAATGAAAAACATAATATATCATGGAAACTGAATGGAAACAGTGCTGACATTGACATATACAAGTCAGAATGGAAATTGCTGCCTTCTAACGTTTCTAGTCACTGCCAGTCAGAGTGGGTGAACCAATAGTTTGACTTCCTATGTCAAACTGCTTCCTATGTCCATACTAAAGTAGATTTTCTTTCCTCCCTGAAAAAGGAGGAAGGAAAAGCCAGGGAAGCCTTAAAGCTAAAAGTAGCTCAGTTCTTTATCAGATAGAAAGCAAATTTTTATAGAGAACTTTCAGGGGGAAATCACCTTCTGTGGTTTGGCTTGGAACTGGCGCAAGCCCTTTTGTTTATTTAAAATATTTATATACAGCTTTTTTTCAAAAAAAAAAAATGACAACAGCTCAGTTGTCTTTAAAGGCTTTAAAGGCTATAGGAAAGCGAGAGAGGTGAAAGCAGAATTTCTCCCTCTGCTCAGCTTCACCCTCCCATTGGGGGTGGGGTGTGAAGTGAGGATCAGGTGACCCAGAAAGCCAGCCAATCCATAGTGCTAACTGCTGTAAGGCTTCCAGGTCTGCTGTACCTGCACACATGGGCCACTTGTTGCTGAATGAGGCGAACAGGCCACCCCTTTACACTTCTTGATTTCTTATTCTGTTCTGGGTTAAGTGCCATCCATCAGATTTGGTTGTTTGGTCTACGCTTCTTCACACAATGCAGGGTTAAAACTATAGAACTTGCTCCCAGAGGAGGCAGAGATGGCCACTAACTTGGATGGCTTTAAAAGAGGATTGGACAAATCTATGGAGGACAAAGCTGTCAATGGCAAGTAGCCACGATAGCTATGCCACAGGCCTACTTGAGGGTTTCCCAGAAGCATCTGGGTGGCTACTGTGAGTAAAGGATGCTGTACTAGATGGACCACTGATCTGAACCAGCAAGCTTTTCATATGTTCTTAAGGGAGATGCTGTCACTGATCAGGTCTAGCAGAATCAGAAATGGTCCAGTCCCAAATAATAAACATTGCAGGTTGACACACCCATGTGCGCACACTTCCACACTCTCCAATACTGCTCCCTGAGGTCTTTTGTATCCTGTAGCTGCTGCCTTGCAAAGTGTTTTGATACAGAGGCTCAGGACTTGAAAAGTCTCCATGAGTTGCAGAGAGCTGAAGGGAAGCCCACATGCTCCCAACCACATCCAAGGCAAGGACAGAAGTCAGAGGAGGAGAAGTTATTGCCATGCATACAAACAACAACAACCACTCCAGACCAAACCCCAAATCAATCAATCCTATACTCAACACATTAAAACACACACATGAAACAGAAGGCAGCCTTCCTTGACTTGTTGAAAGTTCCCCATCCCTGCTCTTCTGGTTGGGAAATAATATTATTTGCCAGTAAAAGTTTAAATCTCTCCATTGAAGTGGGCTTTCTCTCTGCTGGGTAGCAGAGGCACCCCCAGTCCTTCTTTTGTTCTTCTGTTGTTGCTCTCATGGGGCTAGAACAGACATGTGGGGCTCTGAGCCTGGCTGCCTGCCCCCCCCCCCCCCCCGGATGCAATGAGCTTCCAGAGCTATTATTTGGAGGACCTTCATGGGCAGGGAAGTGTGCTCAGCCTCAGGACAGCCATTGGGCTCCCCTACTTAGGAAGGGCTATAAAATGTTTCCTGTTTGGGCTGGGACTTTGCCTAAGGAATAATGGACTTCTTGGCTCTGGTCCGTTTCTCTGTGTCCTTTGGCTCCTGACTCCTGGCTCTTGTCCTTCTGCCTCAGAGCCCCTGGCACAATTCCTAATTCTCAGCTCCTGGCTCCCCTCTGATTGCTGCCTGTGGCTCAGCCCTGACATTTACGATGGTGATAATTGTGTTTTAATTAGACATAAAGGCTATTTGAAGTTTTTTGGTTTTTTTTAAAAAAGAACATTAAGTGCATTCAGCTGCATTTGACTACATTCACGTCCCTTGCCTACACCTCTCCCCAATTTCCAGCTTTCCCTAATCTCATCCATGCTGGTGTTCTTGATTGTAAGCAGGTTGGGTTCTGAGAGTTGTCTTTTGCTTCTGTCCCCCTAGTGAAGCAGCATAAATAACTACCCCAATTTTACTGCCTCAGAACTCACTGCAAACCTCCACTCACTGTATTCCTTGAACATGAAAACACTTCTGGTAAACTGATCCTATAAGCAGTTTATTAGTACCGGAAAAGACATGTTAATGGGCTGACTGCCCCATGTTTGAAACAGCATTCAGTTCTCAGAGAGGGCAAAGCCTTTAAGGTAGGGCATTTAAGGAGTGGATGGTATTCCCCAGGCGTATGGTTGCAGGTTTTGGTCCCCATTTAGGACCGGTGCACATTCCTGCATGCTGGGGGGGGGGGGTTGGAATATATGATTCAGGGTTCTTTCCCACACTGATGCTAGACTCCTTTGGTATGTCAATTCATCATGTCACAGATTATGTATGTATGCAGTGTGTGTAGTGTGCACGTGTGCATCTGAGCTTGAATGTTTCGCATGTGTATATGTTTACTTATGTGGTGTGCATATATGCATACATGTGTGTGCACATGTACACTTATGTGCATGTATATGTAGTATGCACATATGTTGGTATATATATCTATATCTATATATCTATGTGTTGGTGGCCATAAAAATAAGAAATAATAATAATAATAACAACAACCCCAAAACCTTTGCATATAAATTCTGAATGAATTGAGTAATGTAACTTAAACTGAGTGCTTTGTGTGCAATTAATTCTGAGCTATTTAATTGTTCATGGGATAATTGGCCAAAGGGGGCTCTTGGGCTTTGCCTCGATACTGTATATCCTGGCAGTGTTTTCTCCCTGTGTGGGGCTGGGCGTCTCGGTTGGTTACTGAAGTGGCCTCAAACTCCCTTGGCAATCTGATTGTGGAAAAGCCCATGTGGTAACAGCATTCTGTTTTATTTTGCAGCTTTTCCTAAGTGCACAATTATCCTTTGTGGCTCTGTGGTTTCTCCTTATAACTCTTAGAACTAGGGAGTGATAACTCCTTATCACTCCCTAGTTCTTTACAGTTCTGTCCAGTAATAATATAAACAGCCGCCAACAACAACAACAACAACAACCCAACCAACCAACCAACCAACCAGCCAGAAACCCGCTATCAACCTCTCATGCTCCTTGAAGTACCAGCATGCCGCCTGCCGGTACAACTGAACACCAGGAACTTGTTTCTCCACCCCACACATGTAAGGGTACGGCAAGGGTGGCTCCCAGCCAAGCTGAGCCGTGCAAGTGGCAAAAAAGATCAAGAATAGGGCATTAACGGTGGGAAGGAAGCACCCCCCCCAACCCCAGTATTACCACTGGAGGCAAGAGTCTCATTTTGGCAGGAGTTGTTAGTCACCAAAGACGAGCTGCAAGTACACTCTGATGCCTCTTGTCGCTGTGGCTTTGGGTTTACTTCGGAGTCCACTGGTGTGCCTGCCTGTGGCCAGCATCCTGGCACTCCACAGGCATCACACATGACTTAACTTTTCCTTGTGTTTTTTCCAATTTTAGTTGCACTATGCATCTGGGGCCACCTGATCAAGAACACCATGGTTTGTTTCTGGTCTGACAACCAGGCAGTGGTAAGAATCAAAACCAAGCAGTTGGCCAAATCAGAATGCGTTATCTGGATGCTTCACCTCTTTGTGTTAGAATGCCTTCAAGGTAACATTTCCTTGATTTCACAGTCTCGGGTGGCGATTTTAGGCATTGAGTGGAATCCTTTAGTCTAACAACTGAAAAGGACTGAAGCGGCAAATCACCCCTTCTGTGGTAGTGATATCATGGTACCCCATTAGAGGGGTCTTGAGGGGAGTCTCTATCCACAAGTGTACAACAAGTGGGCCATAGAACTCCCCCCAGCTACGCGGGAGGGAACCAGTTGTGTAAATGCATGTTTTGCAGTGGCCCCATATTCCCATTTAACCCTGACTTGCCTCAGATCCCCAGTAGAGGGCTGAGAGGGAAACACACCCAATGCCTATGCCAAGGTTTCCTACATCTGCAATTCAATAAAGTTTTAATCCCAAAAGATGTTGTTGTGTCTCCTGCTTAATCCTTAGGTCTGGCTCTGAGGCGGGGGGGGGGGGGGGGGCGGACCTGGGCACGCATGCACACACACACACACACACACACACACACACACATTTGGGAGCAAGCCCCACTGAACTCAAGTAGACATGAATAGAATTGCATTGTTAGCTAATTAATCTAGTGATTAGGTTTTCATATTGATAAACAGGGAACCTACTTTGCTTTCAGGTTAGGTTACGCATGTGTGCATCATAGACAGGCTTCACCTGAAAAGTGGCATTGCAACTTAAGGGAGAGAGAAAAGAGGTAATGCCTCTTGTTCGCCATCTGTAGTTTTTATAAACTTGTGTGTGAGAGACACACAAAGATGCATGCACAAATATATATACACCCTTCATTGTGCTTTGATACTGCTCCAGCTGAAAGCCCCCATCCCTTCAGTAACCATCACTAGGGCCAGAGCGAAAGTAAGCAACAGTCCATTCCATTAGTGCTTACACCCAGCTCCATGACTACAGTAGATGCATTTGGCAACTAAGAACTGGGACTTGAGTTTGCTTTATTCCTCCTTCCTACCAAGCCCTCGTCCTTTTATGCTGTGTCATTTAGATTGTAAAGTCTGAGGGGCAGGGAACAGCCCTGTTTCTGATTTTCATAAGCAGGTTCTAGGCATCCCTTCTGGCTGAAGAGTAAGCTAAACAAAGCTCTAAATAAAAACAGTTGGAACAGATGCATTTTGATCTGCTGTTTGTTTAAGCAGGGTGGGTGTGGAATATTTTTTAGCCGAGTAAAAATAAAACAATTATTCTAACCTATTAAGTCAAACACTGCAGCCCTCATTGTTTTAACTTAATGCGTGTGTGCAAATTCAACCATCACATCTTAAGATGTTTATAAAAGGATTCAAACAAACCCCCTTTGCTCCCCACCATGCGAGTTTGCCATCCAATCTGTTTTCTCTTAACCTGCGTGGCAGCGACATTACCGCATTTTACGTACAGTTTATCTGTCGCTCTCTGCAGAAATACAGATGGTTTCCGTGAAAATAAACAGTCATTTATTTGAAACATTTTTTTTTTAAAAGAAAGGAAGAAAGCAAGGGAGGGGGGGAAGAGTTTATGGAAACCAGTGGCGTAATGCATTCAAATAAATGCCAGAACCGGTTGACGGAGAGCCAAGGTGTTAAATCACCCTGCTTAAGAATTCAGCTGTGGGAAACCGATAGTAAATCCAGACTGACAGAATTTCCAGTGATGGCAAAAAGGCCTTGACATCTAGTCTGGGACACAAAAACTACAGCGGTTCAAACCCATTTTACTTAACACCACCTTGACAGCTGACGAAATTAAAGAATTTAGTCAAAGTACACCTTAAAATAAATAAAAAGGTTCTTCCTCTAACATGTACTTCCCCTGCCCCAAGGGAAAAGGGGGAGCTGGCGTCCCTGAATGCCAAAGGTGCAACAGCAGTGCTAGCAGGAGGATTTCGAACTTCTGTACCAGTTTATAGGCTACATTTATTTTTAAAAAACAGAATGTATTTGAAAAGTAAAGGGGGGGGGGAGAACATGCCCACCCAAAGGATTTATCAGTTTTTTAAACAAACAAACAAGAATTTTTGCCCCAAACCAGTTGAAAAAGTAAAGGCTGAAAAGTGGATTATAACATGGGCAAAATAAACACAGCAAATAATATACTGTGGGATGCACATTCATGCTCAGGGGGTTATGCCTGAGGCTAGTCCAACTCAGAGCAGACCTGTTAAATTAGTGAATGTGGCTAATGCAGGGCCATTAATTTTAACAGGTCTACTCTGAGTAAACCTTGGTTGGAGACAACCCACGTTCTTACTGTTGGGAATAAATAGGAAGGGATGGAGTATCTTTGCCTCTCTCTTGCGCCACTCAGTTATAAGAAAGGCCAAAGCTCAGTGGAAGGGCAACTACTTTGCATGCAGAAGGCCTAAGGTTCAATCCCCAGCTACAGCCCCTCCCAAGCAACCATGTAAATTTCCCATAATCCCCCAGAGTGATGCTGAAAGAGCACTGTGGGATGTTAAAATGGCGGCTCCCCCAGAGCCAGCCATCTGATTGGATGAAGGAGGCCCAATGGTATAGGAGGCGATGCTCATTTGTGATAAAGACTTTGGGAGTGAATCCTGAGGAACAATCCATACCCGCTGCCTTGCGGTATATCTTCGGGAGAAGAAAAGGCTAAGGAGTAAATCCTACACAAATCTGGAGTGGGATCCCTAAGATGGTTGGATGGTGTTGACTTGTACGCTTCCTTCCAACAACTTCTGCAGCCCAGCCGGTGCCAAACATATTCCTCTACTTTCCTTTGGACCACAACAGTGAGACTGAGAGGGGGATCTTGTTGTCTGGGCAGCCCAGGACCTCCATACACACTGCCTAGGCTGGCACCTCAGGAAGGTCACTTGGTGCTGCTACCACAGCAAAAATAACGCAGCAGGCAGAAGTTACTAGTCTCTGCAGAGAGAGGTTTAGCTTCAGACCCAGAGGCACACTCCATTGTCTCTCAAGACAGACAGATGCCAACACAGTGTTGTAGGCAGTATGATTCTGCATACAGCTGCTGAGCATCACAAGTGGGGTGGGGGCGACTCAGGTCCTGCTTTTGGACTCCCCACTAGGGCATCCAGTTGGTCATGGTGGGAACAGGGTTCTGGACTAGATGGGCCATTGGCCTGATCCAGCAAGTGCTTTTTATTTCTTACTTTTGTTCCCATCTTCCTACCACCTGTGTTCTGCAAGGGCAGCATTGAAACTGGGGGAGGAAGCCAACAGCCAGGTCCACACACAATACACATTGTAGGAAAGAAAGAAGGTTGGCTGGGGCTGGCTGAGGTTGGTGCGGAAGTGCCCCATTTGCCCAAGCAGACCCACCTCCCATGCCAAATGATGGCCAAGTGAAATCTGATGCCAAAACTAAGCTTTTCATGGCTAGACAGGCTCTCAGGAAAAACCAATGCTATTTAGCAGCAAAGGCTTCATACACAAGGGACACCTGTACTTGGGAATCATATAAGGGACCCAAGAAGAGATGCAGCTTTAGAGTTTGGGATGGTTTAAGCCAGCAAGCCCCACTCACTGATTGCCCTGAAAAAAGGGCACAGGCACTCTCCACCAGGATAAATGACTTTTGATCAGATTTGAGAACCCACAAAGCCATTTCTGACAGCTGCTGGAGGGACAGGAGGGGGGGGGCGCTGTGTCATTGCTAACCAGCTGCTTCAACTTCTATCACAGGTATTAGCTTTCCTCCAGGCTTCACACACCGAGCGCACACTTTTGCCTTAACCTATGGAAAATACGGATCACATCTATGAAATGTTGGCTGGGGAAAGAGTGTTTATAACAATTAGGCGCGAGGAGCATTTTTGGTCTTAAAAGGACTGAGTATTATTCCTGGTTTGGGTAACGTGTTTGCAGCTGGGAACAGCTGTCCTCCAGGAACAACTGGGGAGCACATGATCCTCTTGAAGAGGATTTTGGTTTACATCCAGGTGGTATGATAACTCTTGCAGTTATACAGGACACGGCTGGGGCAGAAGTTGGGAGAGAAATCTCATGCTTTCTTGTCTTTGATGGAGGAAGGACTCTAGGAAAGAGCACAAGGGGGTGTACATGGTTTTCCTCCTCCCCATTTCCATCCTCATAACAACCCTGTGAGACTGAGCCACAGCAGCTGAGTGGGGATTTGAACCCAGGTTTGCCAGGTCCTAGTCTAGCACTCTAGCTATCCTAGCAGGAGAGGCAAAGGATCATTTGTTGCACTGCTGGGGCAGACAGATGATAGCTATAGATATAGATACAGATGTTTATTTTCAGCCACAAAGCAGGTAATGAAGCTCATTAGTGCAGCCAGACCAGGTTTCCTGGAGAACCAGTACATTTTGATTCCACCACTGCCAATCACCAGTTATTTAATGAATGCATTACATTGTTACTTACTAATTTATGTCCCATGGCGATTTACAAGCATACTATAAAACACCTAAGAAGTTTTAAAAACAATACAACAACAACAACTGAAGATAAGTTTAAAAGAAATAAAAAATGGTCACCCAAGGCAGACTCTTTTTCACCCAGCTGGAAGAGGTTTGCTGAGATATATGTGCCTTAAATTGTTTCCAGAAAGTACAGAGAGTGGGTGCCTCTCAGATCTCAACAGGAATGCTGAGAACAAGAGCAGCCACACCAAAGGCAGTGCTCCCCAGTTACTGTGGAGGAGGCTTCGGATATAATGGGGGCTTGAAGGAGAAATTCTCCTGCAAAACACAGTGGGTGACCTACTGCTTATATAAGGGATAAGCATTTATATTTCACTTTTCTATTTCAAAAGACCCAAATGCAGCTTACCAAAACAAACTGTCCAATTAAACAATAAAAGAGAGGCAGTGTGGTGTAGTGGCTAGAGCATGCTTTCCAAACTTTTCATATTGGAGACACATTTTTTAGACATGTATAATTTTGTGACACAGTAATTCAGTAGCGGGTGGCGCTGTGGGTTAAACCACAGAGCCTAGGGCTTGCCGATCAGAAGGTTGGCGGTTCGAATCCCCACAACGGGGTGAGCTCCCGTTGCTCGGTCCCTGCTCCTGCCAACCTAGCCGTTCAAAAGCATGTCAAAGTGCAAGTAGATAAATAGGTATCGCTCCGGCGGGAGGGTAAACGGCATTTCCGTGCACTGCTCTGGTTCTCCAGAAGTGGCTTAGTCATGCTGGCCACATGACCCGGAAGCTGTACGCTGGCTCCCTCGGCCAATAAAGCAAGGTGAGCGCCGCAACCCCAGAGTCATCCGCAATTGGACCTAACGGTCAGGGGTCCCTTTACCTAATTCAGTTTTACCAGCAAACCAGAGGTTAAACTAACCCCTTGCCATCCCTGGGAGGAGCACAGGGAACATTCACACGACACACTGCCACACTAACGTGTCCCAACACACAGTTTGGGAAATTCTGGGTCAGCGTGTCAGACTAGGATGTAGGAGACCAGTCACTGCCTCTCAGTTTAAACTACTTCACAGAGTTGTTGTTGTTTGGAGTAAACGAGGAAGGAGAGAATCTTTTAAGTCACCTTGAGCAACTTGGAGAAAAAAAGTGGGATAAAAATTCAATAAATAATAATCACCACCACCACGACCACCACCACGACAACAACAACAACAATAATAATCTTATAGCACTAATTTGAAACTACCATGGTACAAAGGACCTTGGCCTAGTCACTGTCTTTCAGCCTAACCTACCCCACAGGGTTAGGTTATATAGTATAGAGAAATGGAGAACTCTGTGTGCCATCTGCAGCTCCTTGTAGGAAAAATATGAGATAAAAATGTAAGAAAAATGAATAAAATAAAGCATACACAGCAACAATTCAAATCTCACCTAAGAAAAAATATCTGGTGTTCTGTGGGTGTCTCCATTAAATGAGGCTTTGGGTGCAGAACTAATGCTGACTGATTGATTTGTACATTTACATCCTATTTTTTTTAAAGCGAGTCCCCATAAACCAGCTTACAATAACTTTATGAATACAGATATAATTCAAAACAAAACAAAATCATCAAGCAATAATTTCATAAAAGCAATCTAACCATAATTACAAAAAACCCCACAACCCACCACTCAAACTAAAGGAGTGGTTAGAAAGTAAAACCCAATGCAGCCTTTTTATTAATAATAATATTAAAAAAACAAAAACAAATTAAACTAAAAGGCTCAGTAATGTAAAATGGTTTTTTTAAAAAACCCTCAGCATAGCACTTTAATTAAAAGCAGATTGGAATGAAAATGTTGTTGAAGCCCAGATAAAAAATACAATCAATTGCAGTGGGAGGGCAGCAGGGAAGCTCATGTTTATCCCTTGGGAAGGAGTTCCAAAGATTTGAAGCTACCACTCAGGAGGACCTGTAATGCTGCCCCCCAATGTTTCAGCTTTCAAACTCCAACAACCTGGAAGTGAATGTTTCCGTTTTTGAACACGCTTCAGAAATTGAACGGCTTCCGAAGTGTGTTTCTCCATTTTTTCAATGGATTTTGCCAACCGGCAACTGCACCTTGGTTGTCGAATGTTTCAGAAATATAACAGTCTTCCGGAATGGATTACGTTTGACAACCAAGGTTCCACTGTAGATCTAAACAGCAGGTCTCCATGTGGTAACATGCCTCCTTGCCTCCTTTAAATCCTATAGATTTCCATCAGCTTGTAAATTTCAATGTCATGCGTAGTCTGAGCAACCCTGAATTAAAATATTGATTTCTTAATTTTGGGTTTTAAAAAAAGGGGCCGTTTTATACATGGGGGCGTCTTTTACATGGAAAAATATGGCAATAGTCCAACTTTTCAGAAAAAGAATTTGAGAATTTTTTTCTTTTCTGCTCTCCCCACTGTTGGAAGAATTCGGCCACTCTTCTGAGAAAATATTCAGTGAAATCCCCTATTCCATACTCTGCCTGCAAACCATGAGAATATCAAGAGCCTGCTTTTGCTCACCTAGTCTAATGAGCTAATTATTTTTTAAATTAACTACTTTTCCAATCATTCTTGCTAATTTTTTCAACAGGATACAAAGATAAAACCAACAAGCTATTTTCCAGCTGGTTGCAATGGTCCCTGCCTTGCGTGTTTATTCTGTATTGTCTTCAAACCTACCTTCAGTTGTTGTATTCTGCACTGTTTTTAAAACTGTGGTTTTTGTTTTTTGTTTTTGCAGTTTTATGGTATGCTTGTAAATCACCTTGAGGCACGTGGAAAAGGCAATTTGTAAATTAATAAATAATAATGAAATGAATTCAGAAGAAAAAAAACACTGACTTAAGATAGGCTATCAAAGAGAAACACGTCCAGCTTTGAGACAAAAATTATATACTACTGGGAGGGGGATTCATTAAAAAAGAAAAAAGAAAAAAAGGTCAGCTTAGGTGTCAGCACAGAGGACGGGAGAAAAAAATGTCATCCTCTCAATTGTTCCCAAGTAGGGCCCAAAGGAAAGTTACTCCATCCAGATTTCTCAAGACCATGAAGTCAAAGGTTGCCATTTTACAAGTGTAGGATTTGGTCCAAACCTTTAAAAAAGATTGATATAGCCTTATTTGTTTAATGGAAAGCTGGAAGGAGCCCCCGGCTACGTCTCTGCGGCCAGCTTGGTATTTTTATCTTTATGTGTGGGGACGTTCCACTTCATCTTGGAACAGCGGCCACCACTTTTAGCGAAATTGAATGCCCTTTTGGCAACGTCAGGTTTTTAAAGCTGTGTGTGCCACAGGCATTCTTTCTCTCCTCCACCCCCCTGCCTCCTCCCATGATCCAACAAGCTACTCAGGAGGAGGAGGAGCTTGCATTAGACAGAAGCACTAGAGAATCTGGGCAAGGTCGAAGCACTCCCTGCCCGCCAAGACTGAGAGCAAGAATGTCATTGTTAAAAGCAAGGGTGCCAGTTCTGCCACAGCTCAGTCTCAGGTTCAATCCACAGCATCTCTCCCTACTACAGGGGTGGGGAACCTCAGGCCAAATTCAGCCCACCAGACCTCTCTATTCATAGCAATTCTCAGGCCCATACCAACTCTCCCTTGGCTTCCCCCTTCACTGGCCCTTCTTTGCACCCCAAGCTTTTTCTGCCTGGCTGAAATGTGGCCTTGAAATCTGGGTCTCAACTCTCTTGCCCAATCATACCACACCCTCTCACAGGCCATGGCTCTCGCCAACTCTCGCCAAACCATCGGGTGGCTTTTTGCCCAGTTGGAATGTGTCCTTTAGCTCAGATTAATGCCACTTGTTAGCCTGGATGGGGAATAGTGAATGAGTAATAAAACTAGCATAGAGGTAGACATTTACCCTCATTGCTGGGCCCCTTTTCCTCATCTACCACTGGCATGTGGGCTATGTATGGGGGAAAAGCAAGTAGCTCAGTACTGCTACACCAGAGCTTTCCAAACTTTTCAAGTTGGTGACACACTTTCTGGACATGCATCATTTTGCGTCATAGTAATTGTGATTTCCTAGCAAACCAGAAGTTAAACTAACCCCTTTCCAGCCCCAGGAGGAGGGTGGCGAGCGTTCGTGCAACACACCTACACACTGCAACCAATACACTAAAATGTCGTGACGCAAAGTTTGGAAAGCTCCGGTCTACTCTGACTAGCAGCAACTCTCCAGGGGTGCAGGGGAGGGCCCCCCCCAACCCAACCTGGAGATGCCACTGGGGATAGAACCTGGGACCTTCTGAACGCAAGGCAGATGCTCTGCCACTGAGCCACAGAATTCCCTCTTCCTCCTTCCCCGGCTCTCGTTTTTTTGCCAGACGCACCGCTGAGCACACAATAGGTTAACTATACAGAAGATAAAGTACGCCGCTTCGTTATTTTTCATTACCATAAGAAAACATCCATTACATTTCCTATTTTATGAACGCACATCGGGGGAATCCATTACGACAAGAGCAATTGCATTCAGTTCTCTCTCCCAGCAAGCTGGGGTGCGGGGGGGGGGGGCGCGGAGAGGAGATAATGCAAAGGAGAGAAAGGAAAAGACAACAACAAGAAGGAGGAGAAGTGGCTGGCATTAAGGGGGTGGCAGTGAAGCAAGCTCTGAGAAAGAACAACAAAAAGAAGATTATTTTTTTTTAAAAAAAACAACAACCCCTAACAGATCTGCATAGGCATCTCCTGATTTATCCAGCTTGACTTCAACTAATTAAACATCTGCCTCAACAATTTCCTCCGCAGATTTATCATCCCTATTCGGTGACAATGACTGTTTGTTACTGGCTCCCCGCCCCTCCTCCCCAAAATCTTGCTAACATTCACAGAAAAAAAAAACTTCTTCCAGTTTCTTCTTTGGGTACGTGACAGGAAAATGATACAGTATTCCCATTAACCCCCTGCCGCTGTCCTTTGTGAAAGTGTTGCTGTCCTACCAACTGAAGGATATTTTTTTTTTAAGCGTGTACATTTTTTTTTTAGAAGTCCTTTATTAAATAAATGGAGACAATTGCAATGCTATGCAATTGCGATTGCGGCCCTGGCCCATCCTTCAAAATGTTTGCAATTGCCTTTAAAGCCTTAAAGCTGCCTGAGCCACAGTTCTTTTAGGGGACACTTCCACTCATGCATATATGCTGCCCCCACCCCACGGTTCTCTTACATCGGTGGTTTCAAAACTATGGCAGCGTATGCACCATACATTTAAAGCACATGGCTTCCCCCAAGGAATCCTGGGAACTGTAGTTCTGCCCTAGCAACAATTCTCAGCACATTTAATAAACTGCAATTCCCAGAATTCTTTGGGCAGCGGTTCGTGTTCATGATGGTTGTCCCCTGAAACATGCAGACCCAGCAGAGCCTTCAATGGGCCTGATCAGCACTTTCTGAGTATGCATGTACCTGAGAAACACATCCCTAGAATCCTCTGCAACTCACAAGGGTTCCATAAGACAGGTATGTGGGGAAAAGGGTTCCCTTTCTGCTATGTTACCTCCCCTTTACTGTTTCCAACAAAAAATGATAATCTTTCTTTTACCTGATTTTTCACACTTTTGAAAGGGGGTGAGGAAATCTGATGTTTTACTGTCATCTGATCAAATTTTACTATGCGATTACAAACCCATTAAATACAAACACCAGTAAAAAACAAAGTACCAAGGTAAGCAAAACCATAAGGGAAAATACAGTAGAGGAAAGTATCCTGAGCACGCTCAACTTCCAAACGAACAACAGAAAAGGAAAGGGCTTAACCTGCTTTGTGGGAATACCAGATTGGCCTCTCCAGAAGGTGGTGTTTTGAAATGGGAGATTTGTGGATTTAAAGAGAGGTTTGTGCATGTGTGTGTGAGAGTACATATTTAGGCCTTGGAACAGACTCTTCTGCAGTATTTTGTGCCACAGAGTTGTTTTCTGGTGTGGATGATTGTATGAAGGACCCCATTCAGGAAAAGATGACAGCTAGCCTAGGGCTCTGCTCTTCAACCTTGGGTTCTCAGATGTTGCTGGATGTTGCCCAGCCAGGTTAGCTGTGGACAATGGGAAATATAGCTCAACATCACCTGGGATCCAAGGTTGAAGAACCCTGGTCTAGGGCAGGAAACCGATGGCCCTTCAGACGTTGCTATACCTCTGGTCATCCTGGCTGGAGCTGATGGGAATTAGATAAAACCTCAGCGCCTAGGACTTGCCGATCGCATGGTTGGCGGTTCGAATCCCCGCGGCGGGGTGCGCTCCTGTTGCTCGGTCCCAGCGCCTGCCAACCTAGCAGTTCGAAAGCACCCCCGGGTGCAAGTAGATAAATAGGTACCGCTTCATAGCAGGAAGGTAAACGGCGTTCCGTGTGCGGCTCTGGTGCCGGTTCGCCGGAGCAGCTTCGTCACACTGGTCACGTGACCCGGAAGTGTCTCCGGACAGCGCTGGCCCCCGGCCTCTAGAGTGAGATGAGCTCACAACCCTAGAGTCTGTCAAGACTGGCCCGTATGGGCAGGGGTACCTTTACCTTTACCTTTTAAATACCCGGACAGCCACAGATTCCCAGTTTCTGATCTTTTTTCTGGTCCTATGAACATGAGCAGAGCTTGAGCATTATTATTTTTTGTGGGCCCTTGCCGGCGGCATCAGGAGCCAGCCTCGTATGCCCTCTTCCCTCTGAACTCAGGGCACGTCTTTATAAAGGAAGTCTGAGAGGGCCTCCACTTAGTCTCAATTCTCAGCCCATTCAAACACATTTGGGCAGTGGTGGTGTGTTGATAAATGGTGGATTTGAGAAAGATCCATTCCAATAGAATTAAAATGATTTTCCATCACACACACAACATTTCCCATGGAAAAAAGGTCATTATCCATTTGCACGCCCATTTATTGACTCCCTTGGCTCTCCACCCCCCACCCTCCCGTAAATCATAAATTGCAAAGCAAAGACTTACTCAGGGGCAGTCATTTCCAGCAAATGCAACTTGTAATAAATTTGTTTGCAGCATTCTTCCTTTCTCTTTCTCTCCTGCTAATGAATTCCACCCAATGTGAGACTAACAAGCAGACATTTTCAGAGACGGGGAGCGGGGACCGAGTCAAAGGTTCCTAGGCCCATGCCTTGGGGATGTAACCAATGTTCGTCCTACTCAGAATATATCCACTGAAATTAATGAACAAACTAAGGTCCATTAATTTCCATGGGGCCAATTCTGAGTAGAACTTAGTTGGGATAAACTTTGGAACATTTGTAGCTGGCAGGCTTCCTGAATGGTATCTTCCCATGTACCCATCTTGCTGCATTATCTCAGAAGCCTGTTGGTGCCTCCTGGCATTTGCAGGCTAAATATTCTCTTTGCCTATGCAAAAGTGCTTGCTGACTTGCCTGTTTGTCCATCACCTTCTTGCATATCTGCTTCCTACTCAGTGTCTAACCTTTCCCTTCCACTTACCTCACCTGCCAGCATACTTGCCCAAGCTTCCCTTCTCGGCTTAGACCCTGCTCACCTGATGTGTGTGCAGCAGATTCGGAGCGTGAGAAAGTCCTGTGAGCAGTGGCGGAGCATATGCCTGAACGGCCCAGGGCAGGCGCACTCCCAAGGGGGGCGGGGAGGGTGCCCTCCCAGGTGCAGGATAGCCGCTGGGGTGCACGGAGAGCTGTGCGCGCCCTGCAGCCGGGGGTGGAGCGAGCTGCCAATGGAGGACATTTGGCACACCACCCACCCGTGACTCCCAAGCCTCCCCCAAGCTGTCAAAATGAAGGGGGAAGAGGGTAATGCCGCCAGCAAAGTGGGGCAGCTACTCCCCTTACCCCAATGGCTCGGGGTAGGCTTGGGAGTTGCGGGCAGGCGGCGTGTCAAATGTCACCCCCTTAGCGAAGACACCCAGGGCGGTCTGCCCCCACTGCAGCCCCCTTCCTCCACCCTGCCTGTGAGTGAATCCGTCGCACACAATCTCTTAAAGCTTGGTTAGTATGCCATAACAACTATTGGGACATCTTCTGGGCCTCTTGCTTTGCTCAGGCACCTTGGAATCCTGACCTCAGGACTGTGCTAAGCCTGTGTCACTATTAGCCTGAATAAATATCTCTTCCTTGCTTAGAAGTTAGTATCATAGTGTGTTTGGGGTGAGAGCTGAAACCCTGGACAAGAACACCACTCCTTTCAAAAGGGAGGATATAGCAAAACCTATTGGGTCACATCCAGCTAAGTTCTACTCAGGGTTGACCCACTAAAATTAACAGATTTAAGTTAGTTGCCTCCATTATTTTTCATCGGGTCTACTCTGAGTTGGACTAACACTGGATACAGGCCTTTGCTGCAGGTACCACTTGTGCATTTCTACTAAGGAAACTTGTATGGAGTAGAATCCCAAGGTTCCATTTGTCACTACAGACTCTATCTGTCACTGCTAACCTCATGCTTGAGGAGGTTGGTAAAGGTTGGTAGTGACAAGGTCCGTAACGGCATTTTTATACAGAAAGTCAAAAAAGGAGAGGGAAGGAGGGAGGGAGGGAGAGAGGCTGGGAAGGTCAGTGATTCCCAAAGGTGACTTTGAAAGAGAGAGGAATAAATATGTTAACGCTTACAAGTCACAACTGCCGTCCACATATATATCAAACTTGAAACACGCAAAGCTGGCAAAATCCAGGTGTCCTGGTCATGTAAAAGTTCTACAGAGTTATCCATCAAGACACTAGAAATTGGGTGGGGGGTAGCTGGCCTGTCCAATCAGGATCTCGTGGTAAATGGCTTGATGATTTGCAGCAGCAGATCAGCAAATAGTTAATTGTTTAACTGTAATAACAACTCAAAAGCGTTCACTCTACCCCAGGCTACTAAGTCAAGTTATTTTGATTGCTACAGAATCATAGAACTGTAATAATAATAATAATAATAATAATAATAATAATAATAATTTTTTATTTATACCCCACCCTCCCCAGCCAGGGCCGGGCTCAGGGCGGCTAACACCGAATATAAATTACAATAAAATGTAATAGAAAAAAAAGAAAAAAGAAAAAAGAGTTAATTAAAATAGGGCTTAGAATAGGGCTTAAAATGCAGCCTTATTTTAGAAGTAGCCCATAAATCAAGACCATAAAGGGAGGAAACATCAGATATTCACCAGAGCCAGCTATCCATGTTGGTCCTACATGGGCCAGCAAAAAAGCCAAGGGAAAATTTATATACCAAATCCCATAAAAGGAGTTAAGAGTGAGACCAAGCCGAAGGCCAGGCGGAACAGCTCCATCTTGCAGGCCCTGCGGAAAGATGTCAAAACCCGCAGGGACCTGGTCCCTTGTGACAGAGTTTTCCACCAAGTCGGTGCTGTAGAGCTGAAAGGGACCCTCAGGGCCATCTAATACAACCCCCTGCAATGCAAGAATCTCAACATGCTGTTTCATAGTAATTCAGCTGTAATTTTACTGTTATACACACAGCTCATCCCAATTTATTGTTTGTGGTGTGCAAAAGGTAATTGACTCTGCCTCCCCTCCCAAAACCACAATTTTTGAATCAAGCTCCACCCCTTCCAGCCAACAATCTACAGTTCAATCTAGACAAGGCTGAGGAATTGACAAATCTGTCAATTCTGGTTCTCTAAGTATTTCATTTTACCACTTTTAAATTCAGTTTTCTACCTTTCTGCAAGAATTTTCAATTTAAAAAAAGATTCAAATGAAAAATCTACCATCATTTTTGTGCAAATCTTTCCTAAAGATTTGAACAAAATAAAACTATGTGGACAGACTTGAAATTAGGTATACAGTTCCAGTCTTGAAAAAGAGAGAGGTTATTTTAGAAATGGAAAAAGGAGGGCCGAAATTATCAGGGGAGGGGGAGGAGCTGCAGAACATTCCCTATAGAAAAGTTTTAAATGTTTGGGGCTTTCATTTATTTATTTGGCTGTGGATTAAAAATATTTATAGCCTGCTCATATGCACAGAAAAAAGTCATTGTACCCAATGTTAGTCCTACTTAGAGCAGACCCACTGAAATGGGTGGGCATGACTAACATAGGTACTGTACATTACTTTCAGAGGGTCTATTATGAATATAACTTGGTTGGACCTGAAGTGTCATAAGGAAGAACACGATGGAAGTGCATAAAGTTATGCATTGCATGAAGAAAGCAGAGAAAGCTGTTCCCCCCCTGCCCTCCTTCTTCCATAATAACTAGAACTCAAGGTCATCCAATGAAACTGACTGGCAGGGAATTCAGGACAAACAAAAGAAAGGACTTCTTCACACAGCATGTGATTAATTGATGAAATGCTCTGCAAAAAGATGCGGAGATGTTCACTTAGCTTGGACAGCTTTAAAAAGGGGTTTCAGCGAATTCAGAGGAGGCTAGTCATATAAACAGGTTGCTAGCCATGATAGCTATATGAGGCCACTAGAATCAGAATGCCTCTGAATACTAGGTTGCTGCAATCAACAGAAGCGCCCTGTCTGCACTACGAAGGACTATCATATCACTTTAAATAGTCCTGGCTTCCCCCACAGATCCAGGAAATGCAGTTTGTTAAGGGTGCTAAGAGCTGTTAGAAGACTCCCTATTCCTCTCAGAGACCTACAATTCCCAGTCTCCTGGGAAGAGGGACTGAGTGTTAAACCACTAAGTTCCCAAACTGCATTTCTTTGAGGGGATTACAGGGTCTCCAAACAACTTCAAACAAATAATTCATATGTATATATGTATCAACTGAGAGCTCTAGGAGTACGGTAAAGGTACAGTTTATATAACCTTCTATTAAAAGGTGTGGGCACAGAGTGCTATGCTGGTGTCGGCAGTTAATCAGGATAGACAAGAGATTCAGATGATGCCAACTGTTTATGAATGCCTGGGGCTATACTGCTCAGATTCTACACTATGTGTCTGGGAAGGCTGGCTAGGGACACACTAGAGGCGAAAGTGTACTCTGTGGCTAGTAGGGCCTTTGATCAAGTTTGGGCAGTTTGCCTGCTACGTCCATTCCCGGACAGGAATAACCTGACTACTGCAGTCCATGAGTTGGTAACCTTGAGGCTGGATTACTGCAAGGGGCACTATGTGGTTCTACCCTTGGGCCTGGTGTGGAAGCTCCAGCTGGTGCAGAAGGCGGCAGCCAGACTGCTGGAGGGGGCATCTGGCTGAGAACATGGGACACCATCATGAAAACAGCTGCACTGGCTGCCCATCGACTCCTGAGCCAGGTTCAAGGGCCTTCTGTTAATTTACAAAGCCCTGAATCCTAGGGACCACCCAAACCCTTATGTCTCAGCTCATTCGCTGAAGGACTGCTGTTATCCATTGAGTTGGTGGGGCTTATTTGACATCAGCACAAAACAAAGTCTTTAGTGTCATCAGCCCAGATTCTGCAGGAAGCTTGTTTCAACTTGTTGAAAACTTTCCTGTAATGCCAAGCTTATACAGGCAATTAAGAATACATCTTTCCATAATAGTTGATGGCCTCTCATTTTAATTTATGTCTGTATGATTTATTTTAGTGAATTTATATACTGCCCATCTGAAAATTGCACGGCAGTTTACAGCATAAAAATACAAAATGAGAACGCAAAATACAACAAGACAAACATGCAAAAAACCAGTAACCCCCTACCACAAAGACACTTAAAAGGCCATATATTCTTTAAGCAGCCAAAAAACTGGTTATAGAAAAATGTTTTGCACAGCGCCTAAAGATATGTAATGAAGGCACCAGGCAAACCTTGCTAGTTAGAGCATTCCACAAATGGGAAGCCACCTTCAATTTTTTATGATATAGTGATATATAAATATTTTTATAATTACTGTACATATGAACTCACCTGAACCCTGCAATCTTAATCTTAGGCCCTTCTTCATGTGTCCTCTCCATGAGAAGCCTGGAGGGTGGTAACATGAGAATGGGCCTTTTGTGTGGTGGCTCCCAGTTTGTGGCATGCTCTCCCCAGAGAGGGTTGCTTGGTGCCTTCATTATACTGTATATATTTTGGTGCAAGATGAAAACGTTTCTCTATAACCAGGCCTTTGGCTGATTGAACATTCTATGGCTTTTTAAATATGTTTGTGGGGGTTATTAGTTTGTTCTTGTTTCATTATTTATTTTGTGTTCTATTTTTTTAATGTTGTGAACCACCCTGTGATCTTTGGATGAAGGATGGTATACAAATTTAATTACAACAACAACAACAACTATTTAGTAGTAAAGTGACCTTTGCAGGGTTTGTGAGGCAATGGCCTGGTTCAGATTCAAGGCTTCACAAACCCCAAAGCAACAAATGTTGGGGCTGAGTGCTCTGTTCTGTTCTGTTGAGCACTGGCTTCTACGGAAAGATCCTGGCTCAGATTAAGCAAACCTTGGCTTAACTCTCCTGGTTTTTTTAATTGACGTGAAGCCAGATCACCCAAGTTCAGATGAAACAAAGTTTTCCTGAGAATTTACTTCTGAGATTGCTTTACTCCATATGTGCCCACTAGACTGCTTTGATCTGCAGAACCAGCACTGTTACAGGTGCTCCATAATATTTGTTCTGCGTTTATAAGAAACTGATATTTCAGCGCGACAGCACCCACAATTTGGAACTTCCTGCCTACTGACATCAGGTAGGAGCATTTGTTGTACTCTTCTTAGCACCTGCTCAAAAGATTTTTGTTTTCGATAAGCCCACCCAGAGATATAGAATGTTGATGTGTGTTTTAATCTGCTTTTAGTTTTAAATAGTTGTTTTTGACTGTTTTTACTAATAATGTCATTGTTTTATTCTTCCTGTAAACCGTCTTGCATTTTTGTTGTTTTTTAAAAATATATACAATCAAGCAGTGTATAAATCTTACGAAATAAATAAATAAATTTGTAAAATAAAATAGCATCAACTAGTGATTTCATGCTGATGCTGGTACCCGACAGGAGGCAGGAAGAGGAAGAGGCTTGCGGGGGGGGGGGGAGAGGGGGCTCTGTCAGCCCTGATGCCCATTTGTGTGAACGATCTTCTGAAGCAGGCCGGTATAAAGACAGACATAATATTTTGAGTGCAGCAGATGCTGTCTGAAAGCAATCTCATTGCATTTCAATACAAAATGCACCTTCCCCCGCCCCTTCTGTCCAGTGCAAGATGTGAAAAACCAATTTTGCAGCCTATCACTGCAGTTCAGTTAGAACTGCGGAAAAGCTGGGACTTTCGAAAGAGGCAACAGGCTAGCACTAACACCAACCTTCCCAAACCCCAGAGCAGCCGCGCAAAGGCTGAATGTATAATATGTATGTATATTGTAATGGTGAAGGATACACGCACAGAAAATTATGGATATTGCCACTTTAATTATCACACAAGGTAGATATCCCTTCAAAACATGATGGGAGGTAGAGTCTAGAGTCTCACTTGATAGTTTGTGCTTATCTATATCTATATCTATATATATAAGGCAACCTGCAAAACCAGGTTCACACCATGGACCCACTGTGACCACTGTCAAAATATTATGCCTTTCTTTGCCAACTGGGGCAGGGAGCTGGGACTTTCAAACTCCAGAATGGCATCGGGGGGGTGGGCGGCATTCTCGTTAAGTTGACTGGCTCCAGAAGTGCCTAACAAGAAGGAAAACGGCACTGCTCCTAATCCATTAGGCAAGCGGGCAACTTAATTATTCGGCTAAGCAGATGCTGTAACTGTTCCCACTACCCACGTGAGAAGAGAAAAGTTTGACCCCCAGGAAACAGATAAAAGTCACCCGGAAAACAAGACAAAACAAAAAAAGTGAACAAAAGAGGTGGGTAGTGTGAGGGAAGGTGCTGGGGGGGGGGCTTGTTGGGGGGGGGAAGCAGAACACCATTCATCGCGGCTAACGACTTGTTCATTATGAGTGATGATGGATAAAGACTTCTCACGCTGAGATGAAATCAAGATTTATATGCATTGTTTCCTCTCTCAACTTGTGGGAAGATCATCATCATCTAATTCTATCTCTGCGGCCAGCGATGGGCATCCGGAGAGCCGGTTATCAAACGGCGCAGTCAGCTGGCAAAAGCCGGGACGTGCGGCTGGCACATCTGGACCGCGGCGCCAACAGCCGAGGGTGAACGATGACGTCTGGCGTGGGGCCAAATTGCTTGCAGACGCTAGCAGGTTCTCATCTACAACTGTACCCTACCAGCATCGCCGTTCTCTCTCTCTCTCTTTCTCTCCCTCTTTTTTTTTTTTTTTTACGAGAATCAGATTTTCATTGCTTCATTCAATTGCTCTACACTGCCATTTTTTACAGCTCTTATCGTTCCCCTGGAATATGGCCTTGAGACAGCTCATCCGTGTCCTTCGCTGTGTTATCTCTTCTAACTTTTATTAAAACTTCAGCTTTCATCTGAAGATAGCTAATTAAATCCGTGACAGATTATAGACTCGTTTGAAGAAGGGGGGGAGAGAGAGAGAGAAAGAGAAATGGTGCTCAACTACTTTTTCTAAACAGAACGCTGGGCGGGGAATTATGTTCTCTTTCCAATGCAGTTAAAACTAAAAGGGGGGGGCGAAGGGGGGCAAGGGAAGAATAAGGAGTGTTTCATTCATTTAACCAAGACAAGATGCTTATCTCCTACCAAGTCTATAGATAGGTTTATATTAAAGTTCTTTGTGGCGTGACAAGACCCTGTGCCATTTCTCACCATAATTATTTCTTGATGTTGAGAAAGATTCTCTCAGTGTTAGGGCTGTAAGGGCATGCCTGCTAACACTGGACGGAAAAGCATAGGCTTGCAGGCACCAACCTGGTTGCTCCACAATTTAAAATAGGGAGACTCTAAGCTTCTGTGTACTTTTAAACACAAAGGACCTCTAAGGAAGTTTTTGCAAAGAAGACTACTTTTAAAACTCTAAAGTTAGGGAGTACAAGTATAGGAAACTGCCTTAGAGGGTGTTAGACCACTGTTTCAACTAGCTCAATATTGTCTATGCTGACTATAGGGACACGGGTGGCGCTGTGGTCTAAACCACTGAGCCTCTTGGGCTAGCTGATTGGAAGGTCGGCAGTTTGCATCTGTGCGGCGGGGTGAGCTCCCGTTGCTCCGTCCCAGCTCCTGCCAACCTAGCAGTTCAAAAGCATGCCAGTGCAAGTAAATAAATAGGTACCACTGCAGTGGGAAGATAAACGACATTTCCGTGCACTCTGGCTTCCATCACGGTGTCCCATCGCACCAGAAGCAGTTTAGTCATGCTGGTCACATGACCCGAAAAGTTGTCTGTGGACAAACGCTAGCTCCCTCGGCCTGAAAGCAAGATGAGCATTGCACTCCATAATCACCTTTGACTGCACTCTACCATCCAGGGGTCCTTTACCTTTTTACCTACTCTGACTCTCCAGGATTTCAGACAGGGTGTCTCCCCCAGCTCTACCTGGAGATGCTGGGGAATGAACCTAGGACTTTCTGGACACAAATGAAGCTTTGCATCACAAGGAAGCTTTAAAGCAAAACCACCAGCAGCTTTCACAGCCCAATCCTATGCTTATACAGGAGTTTGTACTCCCTGCGTCCCAGAAACAACATCATGGCAAGGTGGAAAATTATCTGGCCCATCTACTAGACAGCAAAGGAGCAGCTGCTCCAACATTTTTCACTCTCCATTCCTTTTTGCTTTTGAATTAGACTGTGAGTCTACAGGCAGGGACTGTGCTATTATTTAAATATATGCACAGTGCTCAGAAAATGTAAGGTGCTTTGGAAACAGTAACAGTAGTAAGAATAAAAATAAGAATAAGAATATTGAAGCACTTGGAGTAGTAACAATAATAATAACAATAACTACAACAATAAGTCAGCCCAAGTTCAGTAGCTACAAAAGATTATAGCTTTACAGAGGAACACAGGGAGCTGCTTTATCCGGAGTCATACCATTGGTCCATTTAGCTTACTATTGTCTAAACTGACTGGCAGTGGCTGTCCAAGCTTTGGGGTAGGTGACATTCTCAGCCTGGTTTGGAGATGCTGGGGGTTGAACTTGGAACCAGCTGCATGCAAGGCTGATGTTCTACCACTGAGCTACGGCTCCTTCCCCAAGTAGGTGCACAAAACCTTCACTTCCCAGTGCATTGCATCTGAGGGGTGGCAAATCAATGTGAAAAATGGAAGAGCGATATGTAAAAACCCAGGTGCTTTGATTCACATGGCACGTTTGTTCAATTTACGAAAGTCAGAAATAAAAGATGGTTCCTAGCATTGCTTATGAGAACACCTGAAGACAAGTGACTGTAAACCCCTTTATTCAGAATGAGTGGTAGGCTCCAGCCCTTACATGCATCTTTAAGAAACATGAAACATACACAAACACTTAAGTCTTCCTAAATGCTCAAAATTCTGGACTATCTGGCCCAGCTTCTTCCTGCTCACTAAACCCTGTTGCCTCTTCCACCATTACCTCCTCCCAAGCCTCTCCCTCTTCTCCCTCTGAACATGCATAATCATCCCAATACCACTCCCCTGTCTCTGAGCCTTCTTCCCCTGGAGGTTCCCTTGGGGGTTCCCCACCTGGTGCCTTCTTCCCCCCACTCCTTTGCATCCAGCCAGTCCACGACACAAGGGATGCAGCAACTCCTCTATGAAAACAGGCTGCAGCCACTGGCCTGATCCAGCAGGCTCTTCTCATTTAACACAGGACTTGTCATAGGCTGAGGTTCTTTGAAACCAGGAATAAACTTGGAGGGGAGGGAAGGGGGGTGAGTTAGGCACTTCACTTGGGCCTCGCTGAAGCTCATCCACATAGTACCAAACCATGGTTTAGTGTCAAGTGAGTACTGAGCTGCTGGATGCTCCCACTTTAAAGAGGAGAAAAGCAGCACTTCAGCCAGCCTTCAGGTCCAGTGATATTAATGCAAGACGCTTGCAAACGATTTTCATGAGATTTGGTGTACACGCCATTTGGAAAGACAATGGCATATTTGACAGCACTGGAATGCACCTATTTCTCTGTTATTAAGTACTACTGCATTGGGCAGAGACATATCTATAGATTTACAGTTTCAATTCATATCTTTCTCTGACACTAATTTAAAAAAGTGTACATAAACCGTGAGAAGTGAAGGCTCGTTCACATTCCCAGCTTGTTGCAGTCAGAGAATGCTGGCCTGCGGTCTTTACTCCGACAAGGCCGTTTACTACAAAGTGGGTGATAATAATCACAAGACCAGGAACCGGGGCTTTGCTATGGATATATTGGGCCGTCACCCTCCTCTCATCGCAGTTGGCATTTCCCACTGTGAAATATGGCGGAGGATCTTCTGACCTGTGTACAACAGAAACAGCTGGGAATAGAGTCTAAAATGCCTTTGTTACCTTTGTTGCACTCGTTGGGAAAAGCAAGTTAGAACTTTTCCACAAAGGAAAGCAGGAAGTAGGCTTCTAAGGAAAAGGTATTAAAGATGCCAGCAACAAACCAACCTACTTCCAAAATGAGCATAATGAGAGCCCCACCTGAGCCTCGCTGGGATCCTTTTCTCCGCTTCAAAGCCTTTTGCAAGATGTCCTTCATGGTGACCTTCATGCTGTCCACCTGGATAAGTGAGAATCCATGTGCAGCATTTCTGCAAGACACAGAAATGGAGAGTGTGACACGCATGCACTTATGTGTACACACACACACACACACACACACAAACACAAACACAAACACACAAAAACCCTCACCCACATGTAATATTATCTGGCCTACCTTTTGGCAGATTTGAACAAACTATTAACAGAGACCCTGGCTAGATTTCTCTTTCTGGCTGCAAAAAAACTGAAAAGGAAATATCCTCCAATTAAAACATCCTGTCCCACTGCTGTTCTCATGTATTACAATCTTTAATCCGGTTATGTTACGTTATTTATTTATAACTCATTCTTAATTTCCTTATTTTAAGGTACTATGTAGTATATCTTATTTTATATCATTTATGCATTACAACCCACTTTAATGTATTCTGTATGTTAAGATAACTCACTTGAATGGTTGTTAGTTTTATTTTGTTTGGGTCTATGATCACATAATAAAGGATCTGTATCTGTGTCACATGTTACTGCAAAATAGTCACCAGAGGGCAGCTTGCATCAGGAAAAGTCTTAGGACTGTTATCCAGCATTTTAAGGCCAGTGGAGGAGAGGAAGAACAATATACTGAAGGCAAGACAAAACCATGTAGATCAACACCTTCAATTGGACCGGCAAACAATGCAGCTCTTAGAGCAGAGGTTTCACAGAGTTCCCTGAAGCTGATGAGGAGTCTGATTTCACACCAGATCCAAATTCTAGGAGGTCTTTAAAAGTAGCCCCAAGCTGGGCTCTAAATAGAAGGGTCAATGGGTGCACACAGAGCTCAAATGAAGAACGCAGCACTTCTTGAGTTGCAATGCAATTAGAAAACGTGATCCAATTGCATTTCAATTCAGCATGGACTGAGAAATATTGCTTCAGTGCTGAGTTGCCACAAATATGATGCCCCATGGCTGCAGTGAGAAATATTTATTGAGACAAAATCCTGAAATTATCTGTGTGCCCACAGATGGGAGCAGGACACAGCTAATTAGGGGGTGTCGTTGAAGTCTGCAATGCCCATGTTTGGACTTGCAGCCAAATCTCAATTTATGTAGAGGTTATGTTCTGGGGATAGAGCATAAAGCCAAAATCGCATATAGTCAAAACATTCTCCCAGCACCTCTGAACACTCTCACCAGGTGAGCGTAATGTTGGGTGGGATTGCTAAGCTGAATTCGCACAAGCTAAATGCACTTAAGGTGCAAATTGACTGACCATGCACTTCGTTGGTATGTTAATTTTCATCATCAAACTGAGGTAAGCATGAGTCCTTTGGCTTTGACTGTAGTCTAATCTGCAGAATACCTCCATCCACCCACCTTCTTATTTACTTCTCTGGAAGTGACAGAAGGAGATCCTGTTGGGAGACTTCCCTCCCTGCTATGGCAATGGCTTTTACGACAAAGACTCTAAGAAATGTGGTTCCCAGGGCTCCTGACACCCATACCTAGGTACCCTGGGAAAAGCTGGATTTCCCGGGGCCCCTGATGCCAGGGATGATGGCATGACGGTGTTGCAGCAGGTGAGGCCTCCTTAAGGGGCTCCGATAGGATCACGCTCCCATGATGGAGCCCAAACTGTGGGAAATTGCAGTCAAATGTAGGGACCAAAGAGTTCTGTTCCTAGACTTAGCCAGGTCACGCCCTCTCACCTCCATGAGTGAGGAAGTAAAGCTTATTCTAGTTCCTTTTCTCACTTTCCCTGCCAACCATGTAACTGACCAGGATGGATGTGTCTGAACTTGCTCCAAGTTCAGGCCACAGGTCTAAAACTATATTGTGTATTTTGCATGCACAAGTAATCAACCTGTGTTCTCCTTGCTGTTGAATGGAACAGTACATGAATCAGTCCTTTGGATTCAGTAAGTAAAGCTTTTAAACTTACTTAAGTGTGTGTGAACTGTTCAATGCTAGAGGAGTGGGGCTGGGACAAGAGCTTTAAAGTAGATTAAATGGGTTATGCAAAAGGGTTTAATGGCATACATTCCATGCTATACTGCTGCTTAACTTTGATAGTGTTTTAAACTCTGCTGGGGGCTTTCTCCCACTAGAGAGTATGCAAAGCCCCACATTTTTAATCTAGGCACCCACTCAATTCTTTTGTTAATTACCCAAACATGGATTGAATCTATCCATCTCTACACAACTTGGGTATAGAATATACCTTTAACCAGTGGCGTAGCGTGGGGGGTGCAGGGGGGGCCGGCTGCACCGGGCGCAACATCTGGGAGGGGGTGCGCTCGCACTTGCAGCTCTCACCCCCTACTAAAATCCACGGGTTAGGGGGCAAAAATTACTTGCCTTTCCCCGGGTGCTGACAACCCACGCTACGCCACTGCCTTTAACAAAATCTATTTTAGACTGCTTTGTGCACCCAACAAAGACTCCAATCCCACAAAAGCTCAGGAGGCGATAAAAATATTTGTCTTTAAGGTACCCCACAACGCTGTTGTTTTTGCTGCAACAGATTATGCCAACACATCTGGAGTTTGTCCCCAGTACCTGTCGCTGGGGAATCCAGGTGCAGCTTTCGACCCAGAAGCTCTGCAGAGAAAAATGAGATCATTCTGGCAAGATGTACAAGACTGTCCCAGAAGCAACTTTCAGAGGCTTATTCTTGCTAATTTCTGCCATTTATTTTATACTGTGTGGCTTTTTCTTTTTAAAAACAGGGTAATTGCTTATTTGTATTGCATTTTTTTTTAAAAAAAATAAACAACTACCCTATTAGACCTTCTAAGATCATCAGTAGATAAGCAGGACAGAAATAATAAATTTCTTATTATTTGGAATTAGCTCTAGACATTTCACCAGTGCCCAACACCTTACGTGACAGGAAGAAAAGTAAGTGCACAGATCTGATCCAACAATAATAGAGAACAGGGTCCAAAGACATACTCCTTTTATTTTTAAAAAAATATTTATTAATGACTTTAAAACCGGTTTTGGGAAAATCTGGAATATTTTAGGAGTATATCTTGAGGATTCCTCAATGAGTAGATTATTGTTGTACAGATATAATTCAGTCATATAATTCAGCATGCAAAAGAGTCCTTTGTCTGAAACCCTGAAAAGCCATTGCTAGTCAATATAGACAATACTGAGCTAGATAGGCCCATGGTCTGACTTAGTTTAAGACAGCTTCCTGTGTTCTTATTTAAATCAGCCCTTTATCAGGACTAGAATATTACTTCTTTTTTACAGGAAATGCTGTAGCTCAGTGGTACAGAAGATGCTCTGCATGTAAAAGGTCCAAGGTATGTTCCCTGAAATCCAGAGGCAGGGTTGGGAAAGGCTTATTGACTGATACCCTGGAGAGCTGCTGCCAGTCAGTGAAGACAGTATTGAATTAGATGGATCAATTGTCTCACCTGTTATTACCCTGCATTCCAAGGCATTCCCCTGTGTTCTTACATCAGTTCTGGAAAACAACCTTCACTGGATCTTTGAAATGCTGTTGGGGCTGAGTTATATGCAGGCAGCATCAGGAGTCAGGGTTAGAACACGCCAGAGCCAGGAAAGGCAAGAGCTGTCTAGGCAAAGTGCCAGCCTGAACCCAAGCCCTTCCTGTTGAGAAGACAGGCTGGATGGGCCAAGCCACTCCACTAGCTCACAGGTCTTCACTGCCCAGTGAGACTCTCCAACCAGTAGTCCTGGTGACTTCCCTCATGGGGCAGCTCTGCACCCAGCTGAGGCATTCTGGGTTCTACTCCGACCAGCCCCAGAAGGGAGTAATATATAAACCCGCTCTCACTTTTTATTTCTCTTTATTTTTGGTCTAATGAATCCAAAGTTGTTCTAACGCTTAACAATCACTTAGGGACTTCAAGCTGAAGAACAAGAAGTGCCTATGTAGGCAATTAGAAGTTCATCCTTCCACAATGGTTTATTGAAGCTTCTTTTTAAACTTTTTGAATTGTTTTTAACTTTTTCACACTTTTATTGCATGGCTTTTATTTTTTTTAATGCTGCGATCCGCTTTGATATATTTTTAGGATTTGGTGGTATATAAATATTTTTATAAATAAATAAGGAGGAGGGGGAGATGATTTGGCTAAAACGCCTATTTAAATATTATTAAGTCTCAATCCTATGCACATTTACATGGGAGTCAGTTCCACTGAGCAAAGCAGACCTTATTTCCAGTAAAAAGACACAGGATTGTACTTGTAAACTTATTTAATCAATTAAATTTGTAATTCAAAGCCACAAAGTATTTAAATGCAAAAGGCTTTTGGCTGTTTTCTACTCATTCATGATGGCCACTCGGAAGACCCCTTAGGATACTCCCCCCAAAAACCTTCCATGTGTCTGGTGGCTTCACTCCACTGCACACCCACCCACCCCAATTTAATAAACTTTGATGCTTCTTTACTTTGGATACATACTGAACAGGCCAAATCTTTCTCTGACATTTAAGTCAGCTTACACCGGCAAAGCCTGAGAACTCTGCCTGCAGAACACATTGTGGTACTTATTGCAATGCTCAGCCAAAATCCAAAGTAAACATTAAGAAAATGAGTTGAAATGTGGAAGGAAAGCCAAGGTGAAAAGGCGTAAGAAGGGGAGAGTTAAAATGAAAAAATAGGCAGAAGTGGCTAGGGTGTTGTTCTTTAAGCACCACCCCTTGTTTTTTAAGCATCCACAGGAGGTAATGATGGCCACTAACCTAATGGCTTTCAAAGAGGATTATACAAATTCCCAGAGGAGAAAGCTATCAAATACCAGGTGTTAGAACCTGCAGAAGGGGAGAATTAGTACTGTGCTCAGATCTTGCTTGTGGGCTTCCAACACTGGGGCATCTGCTTGGCCACTGTGAGAACAGGATTCTGCCCTAGATGGACCACTGGCTTGATCTAGCCTGCACTTCTTACATTCTTATGTAGTTCCTGAAGAGCCAGGAGAAATTTATACCATCATAAAGAGCACAAGAAGAACCCTGAGGAATCAGACCAAAGGTCCAGCAAATGTTAACTTTTGCACAAAACATTTTAATATCTGTACCTATTTTTAGCACGTTTGTTGCATTTTTAACATCTGCGCACATAAGGAGAGAGCCCTGCTGGATCAGACTAAAGGCACACCTGCTTCAGCATTCTACTTGTAAGAGCCAGGAAAGGCAAATGAATGTTTTTGCCTGGCTGGAATGTATCTTTCAACTCCAATAAAGCCTCTTGCTTGTCTGGAGGGAGGACAGAGAAGAGTGTGTAGAACTAGTCTACCGTACAAAGGTTAAGATTTACTTTCGTTACTCCACCCGCTTTGGTCTGCTGGCCTCACCACTCACAGATATTTGGTCCCCAGAAGGTCGCCCAAAAGGGAATGTGGCCCCTAGGCTGAGAGAGTTCTTATAGGACACTAATCTGAACTAGGAAGCTCCATACAGCCATCCTGACTAATAGTCATCAACAGACCTCTTCCATGGATGTGTCTAGAGCCCTATCCGCAATATATAAAGCAGCATCATACCACTTTAAACAGCCATAACTTGCCCCAAAGAATTCTGGGAGCTGTAGTTAAGGGTGTTGAGAATTGTTAGGAGGTCATGGTTCCCCACACAGCACTACAATTCCCAGAGTCCTCTAAGTTTGATTGTTAAAGAACTATGGAAATTGTAGCTTTTTGTAGGGGAATAGGGGTTTCATAACATTTCTCAATACCTGTAACCAACTACAGTTCCCAGCTTTCTTTAAGTGAAGAAGCCATGACCATTTAAAGTGGTATGGCACTGCTTTAAAAGTAAAGTGCGATGGGGCTTTTCTCTCTCTTAAAGCTGTCTAAGCCTGTACCTGCGACATCACAGCAACAGATTCTACACAAGAAAAGCAAGCAGCGAAGCTTTTCACTGTACTGAACCACTTCCAAGATTTTGGTAATGGGGGAATTCTGTATTTTAATATTGGACCATCTAAACAAACAAACACACCTAGCAGGCCAGTGAGAAGGGTTTATTTAGCTCAGCCTTCTTCCTGACATGCTAGTTCCTCACCTCTACATGCACTCTACATGCATTCCTCCTCACTCTTCATAAATAGCCAGAAAGTGGTACAGTCCAGAAAAAGAGTTACAATTTGGATCCTCTGAACTGGCCCTAAATGAAGAGTCTCTGAGCTACCAGGGAAGTGAGTGGGGGGCAGCTCTATGAGGAGGCACAGAGAATAGCTATCAATGGCTTGCAGCCATTGCCAGAAGCAGGATGTATCTGAATTGCTGGAAAGCACGAGAGGGCAGAATGCTGCTGCCCTCAGTTCCTACCTGTGGGCTTCTGTGCAGAGAGGCACCTTCCCTGAACACTCCCTGCAAAAAAAGATAGAGCCCCATTTCCGAGAGTAAAAACACAACAGTCCCCTGCTAAAGCCTGCCTTAGCTCGAGCCTGCCTGTGCTCTGCGAGCAACATGGCCTGAAAGCTGTCAAGTTAATTGCTCTGAGCACTCCGTTACTGAATCATGGCTGAACCCCAGCCATCCTTTACCTCAGAACCTGGAGCCCATCCCAGAACCAATCTTTAAAAGTTTATTTTACTGATCAAAGTAAAATAAGAAAGACAAAAAAGCGGGGAGGGAAGCACAGGCCAAGGAGCTGGGGGTTGGTGGGGGAGAGGAGAGGAGAAAGCCCTGCGTTTGACTATATTTAGTGGAACTATTTGAGTAAGTGAGGCCCTGGCAACGGCTGCAGAATATAACATGCAGCCTGAAATTGTAAACGCCGGGATGTTTGTTCTGGAGCCTGGCCAGACAGGGCCATGATGTCGGTCTTCCAAGAGCTGAGGGATGACAAGCTTTGGAAGGGCCAGGGAGCAGCAAGGGAGGGAGGTCTTGTCGGAAAGGGGGGGGGGAGGCACAGCACCAGGACATCCAGTGCCTGCAGTGATTCCCGAAGATGTCCTGGGCAAAAACCACAGCCCTTGCCTTTTTAGGCGTACATGGAATATTGGCACTGCCTCCTTCCTGTCTTCCTGGTGTGCTCTCTACACTCAGATCTCTCTTTTTCTCTACCCTTCTGGTTCAGGTTTTCCTCATTGTGCCATTAATCCTTACCTCTTTTGCTTGTTTACACCCCTTTCCATTTTCCCGTTATAACTGGGATTCTTTATCTCTTCCTAGATGTTGCACAATACAGTATTATCTTGTTGTTGAAAAAAAAAAAAACCCTAACTCTTTAAAACGGCACCTTCTCTCTTTCACCTTCTTTGGCCCCAACCACCATCTTGAGATCACGCAGCCAACAGAAGTTCCTGTCTCTGTCAAGGGTAGCCAACTTGGTCTAGTACAAAGCATAATATTTGAACCATTCTCTGCAGCTCCCTATACCATAGAAACATCTTGCCTCTCTTATTGTGACTTGGTGATGGGCCTTCTGCTACAGAAGCCTACTGCTTCCACCACTAGTGGAAGTCAAAGTGCAGCATAGCTACAATGCCAAGCACAGGAAGCTACACTTTAGCGGTAGAGCACCTGCTTTGCATGCAGAACATTCCATGTTCAATTCCTGGTTTCTCCAGGAAGGGCTGGGAAAGGCTGCCGACTAAATCCCCAGAGTCAGTCTGTATAGAGACTGTCAGTATAGAGTTGGTCAGAATAGAGAATACTGACTAGGATCAGGCCAAAGACCAATTACTTCATTGTCCTGTTTTCACAGTTGCCAACTGGATGCCCTGAAGGCAAGCTCACAAGCCAGACAAGAGCACAAGAGCACTCTCTCCTCCTGTGGTTTCCAGCAACTAGGATTCAGAAACATTACTGCCTCAGATTATGGAGGCTAGTACCATTGTAGCTAGTAGCCTTATCCTCCACGAATTTTTCCAATCCTCTTTCAAAGCCATCTAGGCTGGTGGCGAGTTCCATAGTTTAACTCTGCACTAGGTTAAGAAGTACCTTTTTCTTATCTGTCCTGGATTTTCCAAAACTGTCAGTTTCACTGGATGTCCGCAAGTTCTAGAGTTTAGAGACAGGGAGAAACTCTTCTCTACCCACTTTCTGTACGCCATGCATAATTTTATAACCTTCTATCATGTCACCTCTTAAATCACCTTTTCTCTAAACTAAAAAACAAACAAACTCAAATGCTGAAACCTTTGTATCATTTTGCTTGTGGTTCTCTGCCCCCTCTAACCCAGTAACTGTTGCTGCGCCTTGTGAAAGTGAGTTCCACAGGTTACCTGCAGTGTGCAAAATTTCCCTTCCTCATGTCAATCCCAAACTTTCGGCCAATCATTTTACCCTGAGCTACAGTATTAGGAGAGAGGGGTTGGCTGGGGTGGGATGGGAGAAGAGAGGTCTCAGTCTCAAATGTAATGTGGATTGAGTATTGCCTCACCCATTAAAAATCCATGCCATCTCTATTTTTCTTGTTGTTTGTTTATTATTTTTTTAAAAAAAGAAATTAGACCAAGGGAAGAAAACCCCCTACAGCTGGCTTCCTTCTAACCCTCTTCCCTCCCAATCATTTTACGAAAACATACCTGGGTGACAAGGTTAAATCAAGCAAAGGAAAATCCCTGGCACTTATCATCCGCCGGCATTACTGATAAATTGCGTGGTGGAGGAATAAAGGATTACCTTCTGTATTTTTTCATTACACTTTTCTTTTGTTACAGAATACATAAATCCATTGTGGCACAATGTAATATGTATCATCGCGCTACACCTGTGGACGCTTCATAGCGGCTGCCATGTCTGTGCAGTCAGGAATGATGAGTGAACCCCCCGTGAATGTTAATGATAGTGATCATTCTGAGGTAACTTGGCTTTCCATCTTCCTTTACAGCCTCGACGCCGGAGCCAGGGTGGCAAGGTTCAGGAGAGGGAAAATGGGGAAGGAGGGGGGGGGGGGAGAAGCAGGAGAGAGAGAGAGAGAGAGAGAGAGAGAGAGAGAGAGAGAGAAGCGAGGAGAACGTCCACACCTCAGGAGGAAAAATGCACACACGCTCACCCTTAGGCCTGGCTTGGGCAAATCCATTAATGCTTGAAGGGAAAAGAAGAAAGGGGGGAAGAGGGGAGTGGGAGACAAGAGGCTGATTCTTCGCTTATCGTCTCTAAGGCAGTGGGGAAACTTTTTCATGATTGCTGCATTCACCATGGGCCTGCTGCTGCTGGAGACAGTATTGGATAGGGAAAGGCCAACCAAGGCCCTGTGTCTGCACTATGCATTCAAAGAAGTATCATACCACTTTAAACAGCCATGGCTTCCCCCAAAGGATCCTGGGAACTGTAGCTTCTCAAGTGTACTGGGGGTTGCTAGAAAGCCCCTATTGCCCTCAGAGAGCTACAATTCCCATAATTCCCTGGGAAGAGGGGCGAATTGTTTAATCACTGCCTCCCCCCCAGTTACTATTTCAGTCAACTAACTTCCTAGCAGAGGTGTAGTGATCCTGGGTTGCAGACCCATTAGTGCTTCTGCAGCAGGCCCCTGTCTCCAGCATTCTACACCCACCTGATCTGCATGAAAGGAGAGCCACTGAGAAGTAGTCTTCCTACCCTTTGATTTCAGCCAGAGTGAAGATAGGTGAGTCAGCTATTGGTTTCTAGGGTCACTCTGGAGAAGGTGTGCGGGAATAATACTGAGGAGGAAGAGTTCTGTATACACCAAAGCTAAGCATTTGGGAATACAGTGGTGCCTCGCAAGACGAAATTAATTCGTTCTGTGAGTTTTTTCGTCTTGTGAATTTTTTCGTCTTGCGAAGCACCACTGTGTATTGACGGTTTCCCATAGGAATGCATTGGCGGTTTTAAAAAAAAGGCGCAAGACATTTTCATCTTGCGAAGCAAGCCCATAGGGAAATCCGTCTTGCGAAGCAACTCAGAAAACGAAAAACTCTTTCGTTCTGCGAGTTTTTCGTCTTGCGAGGCATTCGTCTTGCGAGGTACCACTGTACTGAAAATGCAAGGTACTTCAGTTTCAGAAGAACAGTGTGCAAGAAAAAGACAACTTAAGCCACTCGGGGGGGGGGGGTATTTGAGCACTACATATCGTTTGCCCATATATGTGCACAGAAAATAATATATATAATAATATATAAATAATATAAAAGGTGACACATAAAGATCTGGATTGATCATTGCAATGCACCCCTAATTATTATCATTGTATAATTATAATAATATTGTATACTCTGAGGAGTGCTCCTGGTTGCTGCTGAAACATGGGCAACCAGTTTCTGGGCTGGATTCAGAACCACACCCAAACTGCAAACCTAAGCAGATGTTTCTAAACAGAGGTTGGATGGCCATCTGTCAGAGATTCTTTAGCTGTGATTACTGAACTAAGAGGGGATTGAGTTGATGATCCTTTGGGTCCCTTCCAAGTCCACAATTCTACGATTCAATGGGAGTGCAACCCCATCCAAAATAGATGGAACCTCTCTTCCCTGATCTGCCTTGTGACTGACCAGGAGCATCCCTGCCTTGTCTGGATTCAGCTTCAGTTTATTAGCTCACATCCAGTCTTTTACCAAGATCAGACCGAGATACAGAACTTGGAAAAGCTTCATTGGTTTTAGAATGGACATAAGAAGCTGCCTTATACTGAATCAGACTACTGGTCCATCCAGCTTTGGGGTGTCTACAGTGGCAGGCAGTGGCTCTCCAGGGTTTCCACAGCCCTACCTGAAGACACCAGGGAATGAGCCTGGGGCCTTCTGCATGCAATGCAGCTGCTTTATCACTGAGCTGTAGTCTGGCAGGTGAAGCTGAGAGTCAAGGACTGTCCCAAAGTCATCCTCATGACTGCAACCAGGATTTGAAACCAGGTCTCGTTTGCCTAACTCTTGCCAATGTTCTACCTGTTACACCACCCTGGCTTTCCAGGACCATGGAAGAGGAGTAGAGCAGCCCCTTCTAAACACCCATGTCCCAGTTTACCAGATATGCTTATGTGGCGGTGTATGCTCAGTTAAGACTTGGCTTGAAAAATCCCACTTGATGAGAGCAGCTTGCCGGGGGAGCTTAGCGCTTGACATTGGACAGACAAAACTCCTTTTTGTCCCGGCCGATTGTCTTCCAAAAGCCATCAGCTCACTAGACTAATGGCCGCATTCAAAGCCAGGATGGCTGCCCTTCCGTCTTCTCCTTGTGTAACTTTGCCAGAGTCCTTGGAACTTGCCAAATTCGGTCATGCCTGCTTAGCTCGCTCGACTGATTGTGCCAGAAAAGAAAATAAGACACAGATGTATTTGAGCGCTTTGAGATGCCAGTAAGAGAGACAGCTAATGGCTTCATTTCGACCCTCCCCTACCAGCTGGGCACAGGTGGGGGGGATAATGAGGTGCCTCTCCCTAATCAAACTCAATTATTTACTACTCTCCATAACCACAAAGACATATATTCTCGCCTTGAAATATCAAACGGACGTTCCAACCTCTGTCACCAGGTATTTCTAAACAAACTCTGGTGGCTGCTGGTTTGCCTTGGCAGGACTTTTCAAGAGAACAAAGTTCGGCAAAGTGCTTCCTGCCAAAGCATGCCATGCCAGAACTGGCAACCACCAAGCGGGGCTCTGTCATTGTTAGCTTGGCTGACCATGTTGTATTCAAGAACAAATTCAGCACAGTGCACGGACAGGCTTCAGACATCGGAAGCTGCAGTAATCGGCAACCAGAGGCCTCGATGGCCCTAACTCGTTTGCTGAAGCGGAAGCTTCAGATGGCACAGAATGAGCAACTGCTTAAGAACCTAAGAGCCTGCTGGATCAGGTCAAAGGCCCATCTAGCTCAGCATCCTGTTCTCAGCAGCCAACCAGATACCTATGGGAAATCCGCAAGCAGGACCTGAGCACAAGAGCCCTCACCCCTTCTGCTGCTTCCAGCAACTGGTATTCAGAAGCATTCCTGCCTACAACAGTAAAAGTAGCTTTATTATATCAGTTTTCTAGTGTCTGGTCATGAGATTGTTTTTGTCTTTTGGCCTATAAAGGCCTAAGCAGCTTAGGCCCCAGTGTACATTCAAGTCTGCCTTCTGCTGAACTGCAAATCTCTTAGGCCTGCTGAAAATGCCACTGGGCCAAGTTTTCAATCTCTGGATCTATCAGAACCTTACGCACTTACACACACACACGGCTGGCAGACCAAAGCCATCCATCCTCCCCACCCCCCCGCTGCCCCTTAGTTACTTCTGTCATTTCAAGACAGACACATGGAAAGCCTCAACTTCTCCCCAGACACAGTCCCTGCCAAGGGAGAAACAGAGTCAGATTTGCAAGCACTGAGTTATGCGGATGACGTTTGTTCTGCCCTTAGAGCCAGAAACTCTTCAGGACAGTGAAAATGTGTACAGCTGAAACAAAATGGAAAGTACAATTCTGCATACAAACACACACATATGCATGGAATCAACATATATGCATGTATATATGCAATGACGACAAAAAGAGCCAGTAAACAAGCGATGAGCATATGGATGGAATTTGGAATACATTTAAATCCACGCTGTTGGGTTTTCCAGCACTTGAGCAAATGATCAGTCCTATGAGATTTAAACCCCCATCAACGCTGTCTTTGAATCGGATGCCATGGCATGCTTTTGTCCTTCAAAGCAAGCCCATTTAGAATCAGATTCTGAAATGGAAGCTGGTGTGTGAACTTATGAGCAGGTTACATGACTTTTTTTAAAAAAATAACAAAAATATTAGAGCATTATTTTTGGTAAGTAGAGAAAGAGAGTACACAAGAACTTAAGATGAGGCTGCTGATCAGGCCCATCTAGTCCAGCATTCTGTTCTCACAGTGGCCAACCAGACGTGTGGGAAGCCCACAAGAGCACAAGAGCACTCTGCCTACCTGTGATTCCCAGCAACTGATATTCGGAGGCATACTGCCTCTTACAATGGTGACATGGTTCTTCTGACAATGTATGCTGCCCCGAGGGTAGGAAAGAAGTTAATAGTAAATTAACCCTGAAATATGGAAAGCAGCATCCTGGTGGTCTTGAGGAAGATTATGGCAGTTTCCCCTGAGTAACCTGTTGAGTATTGAGTATTTATCCTGATATGTTTGCTGGGAGATTAGTTGACAACTGACTATTTAATGAGGATTTATCCCAATCTGTTTGTGGGGAGCTTAGGTGAGGCATCAGAGTGTTATCCCATGCTTCCTAGTGCCTTTGCCGTCACTATTCTTTAGTGCAAAAAAGTCAGCTCTTTTGGGAAAGCAGACTTGTTGTGCGAGTTCTGCCAACTAACCATAGTAACACCATCTCAGTTTGCCAGTCAGCGTAGGACTGAACCCCCCCCCCCTGAAAACAGTGACTGTCTGGAAGTGTCCCATGCACCAAGATTGTTAAGGAAATAAAGAAAGAGGGATAGAGAAGGAAGGGGGAAGCTGTTGTGCAAACTCACATCCGGACGAAGAGGGACTGCTTGGCTGCCAAGCCGGGTGAGGAGTATTTCTCTACCAGTGCCAGTGTGCTGAAGCCGAACTTGTGGATGGGCTCATTGCAATCCAAGGGTGGGAAGTCTGTGTCAACCTCACCATCGTCCTCAGCAATGTGGAGGCAGTAAGCGCTGACATTTTCACTGCAGTAAATGAAAGGAAGATTGTTTCAGGTTGAAGTTTAATAAATTTGTATATTGCTTTCCACTATAAAAAAAAAAGTTTAGCAAGGGAGAAGGCAGCCGGTTTGCACTCAGTAATGCTCAGCAATTTTTTCCTCAAAGGTACTTTCAAGTGTACAGAGTGCTTGGATGTTTTATTTAGCCATTATGGTTAATAGCCATGGATAGACCTCTCCACCTTTTACAGACCCCTGAACTAATGGCATCACTGCTTCTCATGGAATTAGGAACTTCCTGGTTCAAATTTCACCTCTGCCACAAATTCACTATTTATGGTGGTAATGATGCTGACCTACACTACAGGATTGTCATAAGGAGTACTGATACAATGTAGAGTGTTCAAGGTACTTCACATAATGAACTTTACAGAATGTGATTTAAATG
This sequence comes from Podarcis tiliguerta, assembly GCF_965153285.1. NCBI lineage: Eukaryota > Metazoa > Chordata > Lepidosauria > Squamata > Lacertidae > Podarcis > Podarcis tiliguerta. The sequence continues at coordinate 12,032,934 of NC_139553.1, read as the reverse complement.
AATAAAAAATAATACTCATACCGCAAGGGTCAGAGAAGGGGAGACAAATGAATAATATGCTTATTGGAAATGGGCAATACTTCAAATTTTCTGAAATGATCCAACACAAGATACAGTGGTGCCTCGCAAGATGAAATTAATTTGTTCTGTGAGTTTTTTCATTCTGCGAGTTTTTTCGTCTTGCGAAGCACCACTGTGTATTGACGGTTTCCCATAGGAATGCATTGGCGGTTTTAAAAAAAAGGTGCAAGACTTTTCGTCTTGCAAAGCAAGCCCATAGGGAAATCCGTCTTGCGAAGCAACTCAGAAAACGGAAAACTCTTTCATCTTGCGAGTTTTTCGTCTTCCGAGGCATTCGTCTTGCGAGGTACCACTGTAATGTCAAACTGTATGCACTGTTAAATGCATTCCCTGCTGAAATACTAGAGGCTCCATCAGCACTGGCATCCTGCTGGCTTTTGAAGACACACCTTGTTTACACAGGCATTCCCTTGATCTTTCAGCCAGAGTCTCCTGTTCTAACTGCTTTACTGTTTTAACAGGATTGTTTTATTGCATATTTTAATTATAGGTATGTGTATTTTAATAATTGTGTCATTGGTTTTTATACTTATAAAGCAGCTTAGAAGCCTATATTGGTATTAAGAGGCATATAAATAAAAAAAACCTAATGGGCTGACTTACCCACTGCCTTGCGGGACATCTTCAGGAGAAGAAAGGGCAAAGAAATAAACCCTACATAAATACAGAATGGAGTCCCTAAGGCAGTTGGATGCTGTCTTATACGCCTCCTTCCAGCAATTTCTGTAGCCCAGCTGGTGCCAAATGTATTGCTCTGCTTTCCTTTGACCATGCCAGCGATGCTGGGAGGGGCGTCTTGTTATCTCGGGAACCTAGGACCTTCATGCACACTGCCCAAGCTTGCACCCTGGAGAGGTCACTTCAGTGCTGCTAACAAAGCAAAAACAATGCAGGAGGCAGCAGTTATGAGTTACTGGTCTCTGCAGCCACAGCAGAGCTGTGATTCTCCAACACTTTGACTTCAGCCCCAGAGGCACAATCCATTATCTCTCAAGACAACTAGGTTGTTTCCAACTACTCAGAGTAGACCCACTGGAATAAATGGATTTAAGTTAGTTATGTCTATTATTTTCAGTGGTCTACTCTGAAAGGGACTAGCATTGGCTACAACCCACTATTACTTTTTAATTACTCTTTTTATTTTTATTTTTTAAAAAACTCTTTTCTGATCAATCCACTGGTTCTCTGTCGCCACTTTACCAGTATTCTGTTTCATTCCAGTATGGCATGGAAGATCTGCCTAAATGTTTGGCGTCTGGCAGGAGGGATTCTAAAATCAGCTGGGTGAATTTGGGAGTTTTAATTGCTTGACTGATGCTTAAATTAATTAATAGCAAAGCGCATGCTAATTGTTTAATTGGTCGCTTGATCTATATAGATCATTTTTGTGTGTGTGGAATTAAATGAGTTGATTTACAAAGTTTATTGATTGGATGCGACAGTGAATTATTTCACCGACTACCTGATTTGCAATTTTCCCAATTAATCTGCATACCTTGGGTTGCAACTCAGCTCACCCAAGAGTGCTTACTACGGGTGATCCATCCGCACACTGTCATGGCTAAAGTATTTATTATATCAAACAAGTAATAATGACACATTAAAGTTAATGTAACCTGCACGTTGGATAAACTGATGGCTAACGAGGAAGTAATCCCACTCTGTTGGCCTGTTGTAAACATTACGTTTTTGTTGCAGGGGCATTTGAAGGACTCATTACTTTTTGCAACAGTTTACATGGAGTTCAAGAGGACAGTGGTACAAAAAACCCACACTGGGATCAAAAAGTAATAGCAACTGCAGAACTCATCAACTGCTCACAAAAGATGGCTTTTATTATGCAATGGAATTTCAGGATTGTGAAGAAGGCTGAATCCTGGAGGAGAAGAAACACACTCTAAACACAGAGGTTAAGGGGAAGAACCCTTTAATACAGGGCCAGGCACCGCTGCTCCCATTGTAGCAAGTCAATTAAGTCACTTTTATAATATTTAAAAAATATCTTTCAATATAATAAATAATAATAATAATAATAATAATAATTTTTTTAATATCCCGCCCTCCCCAGGCTCAGAGTGGCTAACAATCCTGCCTAGTGATGGAAGCAGATATGTATAGGGCTGGGGTGTGTTTACATCTTGAACTGGAACTCCCAAGCAATCAGGCATAGGCACTTCCTGTGCTACCTCTGCTCTGTTCCTGCTGCAAGCCTAGTAGGCAGGGCTCTATAGTTCAAGAGCACCACCTAGACTGCAGTACCAGGATGTCTGGTGACAATCAGCCGATCTCCAAGGGCCAATCCTGAGACACCAGGTTCTATAAAGCCTCTGTACTTTTGCCCTCACTCTGAGTTAGCTTATCTGTGAAGCGATCTCTGGAGGGAGGACACTCCCTATCCCCTTTGTGCACTTTCCATGTCTTTTGATTGTGGGCAACTTTTCATGCACAATAAGTTTTATGTTAGAAGTTTGGGAAGCTTTATTTGACCCACAGTCGTGAAAGAGTGGTTAAAAAGCCCATTGGACATGAATATGTAAGCAGTGTCGATGACACTGAAGTAGATATGATTTATCTTTTTTAAAAACAAACAAACAAGACACCCAAAAAGGGAGAGCATCTCAAAATGATGATTCATTTATACAACACTGGCTTCATATGCTTGTCATTACATGGAACCCAGTAATTTAATTGAAAGAGAAATAGATATAGATGTATGCATAGCTTGGAAGGAAATATTGATAAATGTGGAGGTGTTCCAGCAAGATTTATCTGTAAAAAAAAAAAATATTGATGTGGAAATCCATTTCATTATGCAAAAGTGGCTGGGGGGGTGGGGGGAGAAAGAGAGAGAGAAGGATGAGGGGGAAGGGATGGAGAAGAAAGCAGAAAAAGAAAGGGCCTACTTGAGTTTGGGTTCCCGTCCTTCACTCGTGTACTGCCAGCAGATGAGCCCAATCAAGTCATGCACCTTGGCATTGGCGATGGTCACCACAGTCATGGGCTGCAGTTTGTCCTGGTTTGTGTGCAGCGGGAGGTAGACATCAATGATTTTGGTTGCAGTGGTGCCAATATGGCCCTGTCAGGAGAAGAGATTTCAATATACATATATATAGAGGGAGGGAGGGAGAGACTGACAGATAGACATGATTTGGCAAGGAGTGACTAGACAAAACAGAAAAGGTTGCTTTCCAGCTCAGGGTGGGTGACTGACATGTATGGTTGTCTCATGGTTATCTTGTGCTTGAAAAAGACCACAGTTCTGCAACCTAGATTCTGCGATCCAAATTCTGCAGTGAAAGATGGACCCTGCAATGTGCATGAATTATGCATACCTGAGTCATTTCACTTGTTTCACATAATTTTTTTCTGCTTTTCCTTTTATGCAATAGGAATACGGGAACATACAGACATAGGAAGCTGTCTTATACCAAGTCAGACCATTGGTCCATCTAGCTCAGAAATGCCTACACTGACTAGCAATGGCTATCCAGTGTTTCAGACAGAATTCCCTTTCAGCCCCACTTGGAGAAGCTGGGGATAGAATCTGGAGACCTTCTGCATGCAAAGCAGGTGCTCAACCACTGTGCTACAGGCCTTCCCATATACAGTGGTACCTTGAGTTACAGACGCTTCAGGTTATAGATGCTTCAGGTTACAGACTCCACTAACCCAGAAATAGTACCTCGGGTTAAGAACTTTGCTTCAAGATGAGAACAGAAATCGCGCGGCAGTGTGGCAGCAGCAGCGGGAGGCCCCATTAGCTAAAGTTGTACCTCGGGTTAGGAACAGTTTCAGGTTAAGAATGGACCTCCAGAACGGATTAAGTTCTTAACCCGAGGTACCACTGTATACCATTTGGATATCCACATACAACTTGCCACTTCCACAGAATAATTCCAGAGAGGTAGGTAACTGACTGATAGGACAACCGCAATTCCCCAGGTCAGAGGAGGGGCTGCCACACAGCACAGTCGCCAGCTGCCTGTGCTGTGTGCCCCCTACCTGGCCTGCCCCACCTCCCACACCATACCTCCCGTTGCTATGAACTAATGCAATTGCTTCCCACTCCTGTTTTCCCAGTCCTCTCCTCCCAGGCATATTTTTTCAAGTAAAACACCACCACCCCTGATTTTAAAACACCAAGTTTAAAGCCCACCCTCATTAAAGCAATAATCTTACCTCAAGTGGGGCTGGTCCACATGCTAGCTCCACCCCCAAAGGGATGACCCCCTTTGGTGTCGCCCCTTCGGTGGTGGCCCCATCCCTAAGGCTGGCTGGCTTTATAGTGCTGCTGGGGCACTTTAAGCTGGGTCAGCAGATGTTATTAATGCAGCCTTCCTGCCCAGGGTCCTAACCCCAGCACTACTCTCAGCAGCATGTCTGCAGGTCCAGACAGATTGAGGTCCAAGCAGAAGCAGGTATGAGAAATATATGGCCCTCCAGATGTTGCTGAACAACAACTTCTACCATCCCTGGCCATTTGGCCATGCTTGGTATGGTTGATGGGAGTTGTAGTTCAACAACATCTGGAAGCCCAAGGGTCCCTCATCTGTTTTAGGTTAATCAAGCAGTTTTATTTACTGTGACAGGACCCTCGCTCTAGTCTCTAGTTAAACAAATAAATTTATCATTAACAGTTTCCATAAGCACAGTGTTCTTCACAGAAATTCTACATCGCAAAATATATGAATAAATTAAAATGCTAGGTCACTGCCTCCAAGGAGCTTGCATTATACAGATTCTGACAAGGGGGAGCAGAAGACAAGGAAAGGAGCAGCAAGTGATTAATGTCTGAAAGTGCAGAAAGTGCATTCCTTCGTTTCCTGCCGACAAAGAAGTTGCATGAATTAACATGTCATCAACAGACAGTGAATCTCTTTCTCTCCAGCCCCGCCGCCCCTGCACCCTCCCCTGAAAAGCCAGGAACCCATCCCTTGCTCTATCCAGGATGCCAAGGGAATACTGTAACCGGGAACAACGGATTTATGATTCTTATTTATATCATTCTAATGTTGGAAGGCTCAAGTTGAAAATTGGGCCTTCGCTGCTTTATCATCGTTAATCTTTTCTATGGAAAGATGACGAAGAAAGTGCTGGGGCTGCTGAATTGCTGATGTGCATATACACCAAAGGATTTGCAGTGCTAAGCACATACATTTACCTTTCTAAAAAAAAACATACTGCCAGGGAGAGAACAGCGGGTGGTGACTATGGGCCTTAGCCACTGTTAGGGCTGGGCTGTGGGCAGCGGCACTGAATTGGTACGGGTTCTGGAGTGAAGGACATGGGCTCTTGTTAGGCTTACTGCATCCTCTCCAAACTAACTGTCCAAGGAGCTGGAGCAGAAGGAGAAGACAGCATTGGATTTATCCCTCAGCTCAGCCAATCCAAGGGTCTCTAACTGCTTACCAACTTCCTGCAAGGTGGGCTAGGCTAATGAACAGTGATCAGCCTAAGGTGATCCAGTGAGCTTCATGGTTGACTTAAGGATCTGAAACTCTGGTCCTCCAGGTCTTAGGTCAGCACTCTAACCACTACACGACACTGTCCCTCTCATGAGTCAAGTACTGGCAAACTTTATTAATAGGTTTGGTAAGAAGCCAGATGGGAAATCCATTTAGCACACGGGTGCCCACTATTTGGCGTTTCCTTCAAACCTGCCAATAAATCCAGTAGGCGTAAAAGGGACAATAAAAGTAACATTGTCCTGACCTGTCACCTGTGGCACAGTTAATTTGTCAAAAAATTATTTCATCTTGAATTATTTCATCTTGACACCGGACACAGCCTATATAAAGTAAGTTATCAGGCACATTACATTATATAATGAGAATTGACACATTATATACACATAGGAGTGACAAATGGTGCCTGAGGGTCATGGCTGAAAATCCCACAATTATTATTTTTTTAAAAATTATTTTAATGTACGTACACAGTATTGCCATTGCAGATCTGCAATGAATGGAAGTAACAAATAAAAAGAGTGTGTGGAGAGTTTGTGCATGCTCATGTGTCAGAAGGACTCCCACCATGAGAGGAGTCAGCAGTCCTGGCTCCCAGTTACTGATGAACGAAGGCGGAAAGGAGGATTCTTTCCAAAAGCTTCAATGTTTCGATTTTGCTGCTGTACATATGCAAATTGCTGGCTTAAGGCACTTCAGGCAACACACATAATTAATCCTAAATACAGCTGCAACAAAGGCAGGTGCTGTTAACTCCCCAAGCTTTGGATGCTGATCCAACACAACCCCTCACTATCCTATATATAGGAATGGGGTGGGCACCACTTAGAGCAGCAAGTGTTCTGCAATCTCTCACTATGCCTAGTAGGCAAAAGCCTCCTTTCCCTTCTGCTTTGGCACCTCCTAGACATAGGTGAGAGGCATCCAGGCCTGGGAGAACTGTCACGAGCTCAGCCTACTCTCGAGTAGGACCCTGGCAGAGACACATGCCCGACTGGCATGTTCCCTCCCTCCTGGTCGATCATTCGGGAGCTTCAAAAGCTTTCTTCTGCCTGAACATCACAGCGACCGATGCCAACAGACACCGGCACACTTAGGGATCCACAGAGTCTTTGCAGTTTGCATAACATACCTCAGCAACTCAGCATTTTGGCTAATCTACTTTATTTACATATAAACACACACAGAGCACGGCAACATGGTTCCCTCTCTCTCTAGCATCAGACAGCAAAGAGAATGAACAAAGGACAATAGTCCCACTTCACAGAACACAGCAACACAAACATCCTGTCGCTGTCACTTCCCACTCTGCGGAGTCAAAACATACACTGTCATGTGAAAGACAACAATCCCATGACTGCAATCATGGAGCAGGAATTCTAACAAGAACATTCCCCTATGGAAAGACCGGGCTGTTCCCAGTGTACGATGGTGCCAGGGTGGGTGGCACAACAGGCACTGTGAACGCCTGTTGTTGCAGAGATGGCTATGCTCTGCCTCAAAAGTCAGAGGCAGCAATGCTTCTGAATACAATTTGCTGGAAACCACAGGAGGGGAGAGAGCTCTTGTGCTTGAATCCTGCTTGCTGGTTTCCCACAGGCTGGCCCCTGTGAGAACAGGATGCTGGGCTAGATGGGCTGGTTTCCTGATCCGGTACGGTCCTCTTACGGTCTCATGACAGCAGATTGAGGGACCCCTCCCACCAGGATCTTCACTATCAGGCTGCCCCAGTCCCAGCAAAGACACACATATCTGCTAGAGTCCTCCCCTGGGTCCTTGGCAAACCCTCCATCTGTATCGTCCTGACTCAGCCAGCCCATGGCACCAGTATGATGTAGTGGTGAGTGTCTGACTAGGATCAAACATTTCCACTCAGCTATTACACTCCATCTCTCAGCCCATCCTACCTACCAGGGTTGCCGTGAGGATAAAATGGGGAAGGAACTGCGTGCATCAGAAGAAAGTAGGATTGCTGTGATCATGATGAGCTGAAACTCAGCAGGTCTAGATCTGGTCTGTGTGTCTGGATGGGAGACCACCTAGGAACCCAGTATTTATCTTAGGTAATTTATCTTCTGCCTTTCCATCTGAAGAAACTCAACAGCGTCTCACAGAATAAAACAACATAAAAACACTCTTCTTCCCTACAGTTAAAATACAAATTACAATAAAAACAAATGAGGCAGACATAATAGAGCAGAGAAAAATCCACCAGCCAGATAAACTTTAAAAGCCTGCTAAGAGCAAGCAAGCCTTCAGGAGGTGAGGATCACGTAGGATGACACCAAGTGGATCTCCTCTGGCAAAGGAGTCCCCACATTCACCGCTATGAATTCCAGGATGGGTGAAAGACGGGATATAAATGTAATAAATAAATAAAGTGTGCAGTCACTTTTAATTGGGAGAAAAAAAGGGGAAAAGGTGTGCCTTGGCTTATCAGAAAATGAGAAAAATGAACGATGTTATGCAATTGTATCAGCATATTTTATTGAACATATAATTGCTTATGCATTTACTTTTTCTTGAAAACCTAATCAAAATTATTTCAAAAAGAATAAGCTGAGAAACACTGATGCAGTGTGTGTGTGAATTTGCAGGAATATAAAGATGTGATCCACCACCCACTGAGAAAAACTGAAGTTCTCCCATTACTGGTATGGAGGCGGTTGTGCTGTAGTTCTCCAGGGTCACAGGGGCCAATGACCTGTGACTATTTCCGCAGCAGGGTTCCTGTCTCCAGCATACTAGAGCTGCCCAATCAGCATGAAAGGGAAGTTTTTTAGCCAGGATATGCTCCAAAACTAAACTCTTAGAAACCCTGAAAATACAAGGTTCTTCACTTTCAAGAGAATGGTGCGCAAGCTTTGTAACACACGGTGGAACTTTGCATAAAACACAACGAAAGAAGATATTGGAGTGTCGCATAACTTCAAATCATTTGCTCATGTATGTGCACAGAAAATAGTAGATTTCGCTGAAAGGCAAGACTCTGAGATCTGTTAAATGCATACATTACAGTGATACCTCATATTACATTTGCTTAATGTTACATTCTTTCAGGTTATGTCCCACAGCGACTCAGAAGTACCAGAAAGGGTTACTTCCGGGTTTCGCCGCTTGTGCATGCGCAGAAGTGCAAAATGATGTCACACACATGCGCGGAAGCGGTGAATCGCAACCCACGCGTGCGCGAATGCGCCGCTGCGGGTTGCGTTCTTTTCATGTTGTGAACAGGCCTCCAGAACGGATCCCGTTCGCAACCAGAGGTACCACTGTATTATCATCATCATTATTACTACTACTATTATATCATTTTAGAAGGAGTGTGGATCTGAAAGAGCATGGCTATCATGACAGGACTCCACACTTCTGTATTTGCCACAACACTACTGTACACAGGGATGTATATATCCTCAAGTTTCACCAGATTATTTCAAGCACCTGAGCGGCTTCCCCACTGAGGCCCCCACAAAGGGGAATGGTTAAGACTGCAACAAGGATACTGTGCGTTCTCTTTTCACTGCCTTCATTAGGATTAGGAAGCTCATCTAACATTCCCGGGTTTTAGAATTATAAAACACCAAATTCCACAATGACGACAGCAGCCAGGAAACAATTTAGACACTGGATCCGGTCTGTCGGCCTCACAGAGCAGTTTCAGGGACGGCTATTCAATCATTTTATAGGATAAAATCAATACGTGTTAAATATAAAACCAGGCTTTTTTTTTTAAAGACCTATAAAGAAGAGTTACCAGTTTTAGACTTCATCCACACAATAAAAGGAGTTCTTAGGAGATTTAATGCTAACTCCTAATGAAAATCCACAGGAGAATGTATTCATTCTCCATTCTGCTTTCCATTACACCTATCAAGCTAGAGCATCTCAACAAGAAAAAAGGGTTATATCCCACTAGATTCTACTCAGAGTAGACCCACTGAAATTAATGAACCTATGTCACCTATGAGCACTGACTTAAATAGGTCTACTCTGAGTGGAACTAACATTGGGTCATATCCAATGACATAAGAAATCAACAGCCCTCTTAGGATGGGAACTGTCGTACCGAAGACATATGACGGCCTTCACAGAGACCATGAAGAACCACCAGTAATTTTTTGAAAGTGCCCTGCTCTGTTATAGGTACAAGCAGCTCCCACCATTGGAACGCTTGTTATCTGAAATCTCAGTTATTTGAATGCAAAGAATGAGACCCAAACTTTGCTACCCACACGGCTGATTCAAATTCGGAACAGCCAGAGTTTGCCCACTTCCTAACTTTTTGGTGTTTTGCTGGTTGGTGGCAGCCATTTTTATCAGAAAGCATGAAGGGAGTGGGGGTGGGGGAGAGATTGGTAATCAGTTTTGCCTTTGTTAGGCTTCTGATTGGCAGTAGTTCCTAGCAGAAAGCGCGGAGGGTGGGCGGGGAGAGAGACTGGACAAATCACAGATTAGGAATGTTTCCATAGGAAATAATGAAAACCACCAGCTCATTATGTGAATGCCCTCCATGAACAATTTCCTGGGAACGCACTGTGTTTGGAAAGCAAGACCTGCATGTACACAGCGAAGTGCTGGGCAGAAATGAAGTAGATTTATAGGCTTGTCATACGTCCCGGCAATCCCAAACATGTCCTCTTTTGGGGGGGGGCATCCAGGGGGAATTTTATATTTTAATGGAAATATCTGCGTTTTGAGGTTTTTACAGTGGTACCTCGGGTTAAGAGCTTAATTCGTTCTGGAGGTCCGTTCTTAACCTGACACTGTTCTTAACCTGAGGTACCACTTCAGCTAATGGGGCCTCCTGCTGTCGCCGCGCCATTGCCACATGATTTCTGTTCTCATTCTGAAGCAAAGTTCTTAACCTGAGGTACTATTTCTGGGTTAGCGGAGTCTGTAACCTGAAGCGTATGTAACCTGAAGCGTCTGTAACCCAAGGTACCACTGTATTTATTTAGACCTTGGGCATGGGCTCCAGTGGCTTGCGCTGCTCTGCATGTTACAGCCGCTGCCAGCCCGAGCCGGGGAAAGAGGTGCACAGGCGTGGCAGTGGCCCCCACACGCTCTTTCCCCGGCTCGGGCTGGCAACACTAAAATAGAAAGCTCTGGAAACAAAAACGGTGGCAATAACTAGCTCAACAAGAGCACAGGGCGGAACAAATTGCAACTAGGCCTAACAAGGTCTTTTAACTCATAGAGGACGTTCTCAGCCATGATGCTGAAGCAGAGGTCAGAATAACCCAGGGGGATGGTGCTTGCTCTGCCTTTTGCAATATGCTCAGAGGGGGGCTGCCTCTCTACCTGAGAGAAGGAACGGGGGGCCACCTCCTTGGGAAAGTTCTAGAAAGTCCTTCACAAGTTCCTAGGATCAGGCATGGCCTGGAGGTGGAAGCAGAGGAGTGGAGGAGCAGTGGTGGCAGCATCACCAGCCTTTCCTCCACTGGGCTTCGCTTCAGCATGCCAGGGAGGCGAGGGCAGCCTTTGCAGGGAGATGATCCTCGCAGCGCTGGCCATGCTGGCGGTTTTCTGGAGCGGGGGGGCCAGAGCTGCTGGTTCCAGCACAGGGGTCAGCCTCAGGCCGGTGTCTCCAGCGCCGATTGCATGGCGGGGCAGAGGGCGGGGGAGCACGCGCCCATATGCATGCGCACATGTTATTTCCGGCGCACTTCTGGGTTGGAGGAGCACCGGAAATAGCTTGTGCGCATGTGCATGGGCCTCCTACGCCCTGGATGTGCACCGGAAATAATGCTTGCACATGCACAAATAACGCTTGCGCATATGCACAAGCTATTTCCGGTTCTCCTCCAACCCAGAAGTGGGCAGCTGTGCAGCGCAGCGCCGGTAAGACCGGGCGGCGAGGGTTGCTGCGGGCCGGATAAATGAATCCCTTGGGCCTTATCCTGCCTGCGGGCCTTAGTTTGGGGACCCCTCTTCCAGCACATCACTTGGGGCTGTGCTGTGGCAGTGGTGGCCTCTCCTCTCCCCTCCCGCCTGCTCTCCAGCAGCTGCTATGTGTGGCAAAAGGGAGGAAGCCAACAGCAGTGGCCACGGAGAGACTAGGCTGGTTCACCCTCCTCTCAGAGCTCAGTGGCGGTTCTGGAGTGGGGAAAGCAGGACATTCCCAGATCCAAAGGGAAGCCGGCAATGTTTCTTTGAATCCAGGATATCCTGGTAGAATCAGGGAAGTGGGGGGGGGGGGTTCCTGCAAGAGGCCCCATTGATATTGGCATCCATCCGGCTCTTGAAGACACACCTGTTTAAGCAAGTGCCCCCCTGAAATTGAACTTCCTGATCTAACCATTTTAATATAGTTGTTACATCTTAAACAGGCTTCTCTTGTTGTTGATTTTTATAATGGACATTTTTAAAGTTCGGATGGAATTGTTTTGTTGTGTGTTTTAATCATGTGAGGATTTTAAAATTCTATGAACAACACAGAAGCGATTTTGGCATGTAAGCAATGTATAAATTATAAAATGGGAGTGCCCATACTTTGGAACTTCCTGCCTATTGACCTCAGGCAGGCACTTTTACTGTACTCTTTCTGGCACCTGCTAAAACCATTTTTAGTTAGGCAAACCTATCCAGACGTGGCTTTTAGCTTATTGTCGATTTTAATTGTTTCTGAAGGTTTTAAATAGTTGTTTTTAACTGCTGTTTTCACTGATAATTTTATTGTTTCATTCTTTTGTAAATTGCTTTGTTTCTTTATATTTTTTTTAATAATCAAATGATATATAAGTACTGTGAAACAAATTAATATGGGATTGCTCAGAAACCACAATAGTGGTTTTTTTAATATAAAAAATAAACATTTAAATTTAATTTTCCTATAAAGCAACACAAGAAGCCCCTATGTAATCCCCATTCCCCTCATGAGAATAAGACACAGAGGTTAGCCAAATGTACCCTGCCATAATTGGACATTCGTTGCCAGAGGTTGCATGTTGGAATCTGTTTCTAATACACTTATTATAAAACCATATCAAATTTATACAAAAATGATTTTTTGGAATAATTATACAAAATAATTTTCAATTTTTCATACATTTAATACCCTTAACTGCTTGGTCAGCTTTTCTATGAAAGTCAAAGTCCAAACCTTTTGTCTCCACACAGACAACTGCAAACTATTGAAACTCAATAGACGAAATACGATCAGTTCTTTATGCAGAAGATCCTTCTATTCATCCTTAAAAATAGTGAATAAGGCCAGTTGTGCCATGCATGGAACAAAGCTTGTTTTGTGATCCTTGTTTATTTCCTGAAGGACTGTGGTCCATAATGTATTAACAGTACTACGGATGCATCGCTTATGGTACCATTGTTCCAGCACATCCACAACACCTCCAGTACAGTGATGATGCTTCAGCATTGGTCCAGTTACAAACTTGGGTGGGTGGGTGTGTCAAACATGAAGTCATTCTCCACCGGCCTTTCATTTTGAAGGCAAATAAGTTGAAGGGGTACTTGATTTAACCTATGCTCCCCCAGATGTTGCTAGGCTCCAACTCCCAATCATCCCTGACCATTGGCTATGATTGAACTGTAGTTCCCAGTACTATCTAGAGGGCATTGCCTGAATTAAGGCAATGATGTCTGACTTACCGTATTTTTCCATGTATAAGACGCCCCCTATTTTGGGGGACTCAGGTTTAAGAAAATAGGGGGAGATGTATCCATGTATAAGATGCCCCCTAATTTTTACATTATTTTTTAGGGGGGAAACCTAGTCTTATACATGAAAAAATACGGTAAAGTGTTGAAATGTCTTCCAGGTAGCCATTCCAATTGCCTCATGTTCATGATGCAGGACAGAAGTGTGTCTATGTTCATCTGCATAACGGGCCAATACACTTTGGCACCTGAGGCAAACCACAAAATGGCATCCCCACTACCACCACAGAAGAAGGCGTAAGCAGCCCCTATTCACCAAGAAGTCAGTGTAAAGGCGGGGTGAGGAGTACAGCTGAGTAGGCAGCAGCAGGCGGTGGCCAGAACTGCTGCCCTTGTGGATTGTGCTACCTGAGGCAGTTGTCTCACTTTGCCTCATAGGTGGGCCAACCCTGAACACCTCCCCTGTAGCACCCAAGACCTTGTGAAGGGGCTCTGCTCTACCTCCCCTCCCACATTAAAACCCAACCCCAGTTCAGTCACTGGAGGCTTATTTTAATCCAAAACACAGCAGCAAACACACACACCGGGGGGGGGGGAGTAATGATTAATTTGTTAATAATAATAATTTACCACATTTCTTGTACAATAGAGTTCAGTGACTAAATGTTATATTACTTTAAGATTAGATGGCCTAATGATATATAATGCAAAAGATTTTACTGAATCGTTATTTAGTGAGTCATAAAAACCTCTTAAAAATTAATCTTTCACGCACATCCAGCTTATCCAAAGTTAGCATTTAATTAGATGGCCTTGGTGCAAATGAGCATACTACTTTATTTGCTCAATCAGTATATGTCTCTCCAGTAATTAGAATTAATTCAAGTCATTGACTCACCTCCTAACAAACAATGTAAAACATTAGGCAAAATAGAAACAAATGGACTTTTTGGGGTGTGTTCCCCCCTTTCCTTAATGCAAAAGGCACCCTTCCCCTTGCTTTTAGAGGGCAGAAAGGAAACACCTTTGTTTTCTAGTTTCAGGATCAAACAGGAAAATAGAATGGAATCTAGTTTCTGCCCTACAAAAAGTAGTTCTCATAGGGCTCACAAGACAAACAACCCCCAGCCAAACATTGGGTTGCATCCAATGAGGCAGTGTGGCTTAGTGTTGCGACCAGGGTTCAAATCCCCACTCAGCCATCAAGCTCTCTGGGTAACCTTGGCCCAGTCACTGCCTCTCAGCCTACTCTACCTCACAGGGCTGTTGCAGAAATAAGGAGAAGGAGAACCATGTGCACTACCTTGAGATCCTTGGAGAAAAAAGTGGGATATAAATGCAATAAATAAATACTCCCATTCAGAGTAGATCTACTGAAATTAATGGACATTCCTAGTTGGCTCAGTGAGATGTAAACTTGCTCCTGCTTTCCATTATTCCTGCCCAGGAGTGTTTGGGATAACAAACCAATAAACCCTTGTATTCAAATGTTGCGGGCATAAGTCAACCAACTCATACTCACAAGTTAGTCAAACCCATTCATTCTGAAGGGTCTACTCTGAATATGACCAATATTTGGATATCATCTTATAAAAGGTAAGTTTAGTTTCAACCTGATTACAGAGATGTGTTGTTTTCTTCCAAATTAAATCTCACAAAATCCTATTCTTAAATCATGAATTGCATGGAGACAATGGAATTACCTCACCTGAGAGGCAGCCACTTCTGGACTTTCATACAAATTACTGATCAGTGCAAGTCTTCTAAGAGAAGGAGGCAATCCTGAAGCACTGACTCATGCAGAGAAGCAACAAGCAACCTCCTCTAAGGACAGGCAACTCTGCTGCCCTGCTGGACTGCAATACTTAATGAAGCAATCGCACCCAATGTAGAATTACCAACCCCAGCTCAGTCTGATTGACAATCCAGAATAGTGAGAAGCATGCAGAGTTGCAACAGACAGCCTCCTCTCATCAGAGGAACATTTCTTTCTTTCTTTCTTTCTTTCTTTCTTTCTTTCTTTCTTTCTTTCTTTCTTGTGGCCTCTTAGTAGTTATTACAACACATGTCTAAGCCACCATATATGGTCTGAAAGCCATCATGCCCAAAGGGCAAAGCTGCCTAGTGCTGCTGGACCATGTCACAAAGTTCAACTCGGAATAGCGTGTTGAAACAATGCTTCATACAATGGATCACCCATTTATCTCTCCGTTGTAGTAAAATCCCATTAACTTTCTCACTTAATTTATCTCATTTGCGCTGTCACTGCTCATAAAAATTTAACCCAGTAATTTCCTGTTATGCAAAGCATAACACAGTATGAATATTTAAATACAATGTAAATACAGACACCCCCTTGCATTTTGGTATTCTAAATTGTTGCCTTCACTTAGTGGCATTTCTCTTTCTCATTCACTCCCCCCCCCCCCTTTCTACCACCCCACACTATTTTTCAATTAGAGGCCCAGATGTTTCGGAAGCTCCAATAGGCAACAGCAGTTATGAGGGATGCTTTATCTGCATTGCAATGATGACTCCAGCATCAGCCCCAGGCTGCATTAACATACTCATGTTTTATTCCTAGATTTCCCTTCACATACACACCAAACCCTCATCCTAATGTTCCAGTTAATTATTATACCACATAAAGCAGACTTACAGCACTCCCCCCAAATCTCCACAAACTGGATGTCCTTTTAAGCTAGCTTCAGTCTGATCCACGCACCTCAAACAAGGGGGAGCAGCAAAGGGAATATATCCCAACAGCCAGGAATTTAGTGAACCTAAGTGATCATAGAAGAACTATATACAACATGGAATATAAACAAGCATGCGCAAACACGCAAACAAAGAAACAAACAAACACATCCATTCATTCTAGTCACACTGCAGAACGAATGTCCAAAAACTCAAGAGCTATATCAGTGAATGTTGATAGCCAACAAAATGAGATTGTTAGCATTCACTAGTGTGTATACACGACAAGCAGGAACATACACCAGTCAATGCCAGCACTCCAAAAATTTGTCTCAGACTGTCAGCGTTCATATGCACATGCCAGGATTCATCAAATCTCAGACATCCACTGTAATTTTATATCTGTTTACCTATCACAGAACATTTTTATTGGACACACAGTTTTTATTACATTTCTGCTTTCTTAAACCGCCTTGACAACAGGCGAGACAGAAAAGAAGGAGAGATTTTTAAATCTGGTCCATCAGTGCAGCTGAACAAATCACTTTAGGAACAACATACAATGCAGCAAGCATAAAGAACTGAGAGCCCAGAAATCTAACTCCATAAAGCAGCAGAGCTAAGCACTCCTGCTAATTAGTGTGCATGTCGATAATTGCTATCCAAGGGAAATGGGGGCCTAAAGTCTAGAGGGCACTGGTGTTGGTGCCAGATCAATGTCCTTTGAGGTTCACAGTTAAGAGGGCCAGCACTGGGAAGGTCCTGTCTAGGGTAACACAAAGCTAGCTCCCAGAAACAAGGCAAACAGTGATGACCTCAGCAGATAAGCAGATTCACAGAGAAGGTGGTTCTTCATTAATTCTAAAAAATTGTGAATGAAGGCCAATTGTGGCCCCACACAATGTTGTATTTGTTACTCATACCCAAAATATCAATGGTTTCTGATGCAACATTATGTAAAGTGAACGTCTGTAAGCAGCTAAGATGGATATATACATATAGCTGTACTTTGATTTTCAAATGGAATCCGTTCCAAAAGTCCGTTTGACTTCTGAAAAGTTTGAAAACCAAGGCGTGGCTTCTGATTGGCTGCAGGAACTTCTGCACTCAACTGGAAGCCGCGTTGGAAGTTTGGGTTCCAAAAAACGTTCGCAACTGGAACACTCACCTTCGGGTTTGCAGCATTCGGGAGCCAAAACGTTTGCAAGGTGTTAGACAACCAAGGAGTGTGTGTGTGTGTGTGTGTGTATATATATATATATAAAATATCCCAAGCTATAATGTATAATATATAATATATCCCAAGCTCAAGGTAACAGATGTAGCTCTCTCCATCCTCATTTTATCATCACAACCCTGTGAGAGCCATTAGGCTGAGAGAAAGTGACTAACCCAAGGTCACCCATTAAGCCTCTAGGCTCAGTGCAGTTTTGAACCCTGGTCTCCCACTCTTTTAAAAAAGCACTAGACAAATTAATGAAGGAGAGGTCTATTGATGGCTACTAGCCATGATGGCTTTGCTCAACCACCACAAATTGAGACAGCAATGCTTCTGAATAACAGTTGCTGGAGACCTTCCGGAGGGGAGAGTGTTCTTGTGCTCAGGTCCTGCTTGCTGGTTTCTCATGAGCATCTGGTTGGCCACTGGGAGAACAGGAGGCTGGACTAGACAGGCCATTGCCTGATCCAGCAGGGCTCTTCTTAGGTCTTACTCTGACACTACTGCACCATGCAGGCATTCCAGACCACAGTAGTTTATGTGGTTAGTTAAATGGGGGTAACCATACTCTGCACTCAATAAAACAGAAAAGGATAGTCTGGTTTAGGAGAATTTATTCACATTTCACCCCCTTGTTGAAGACTATGATTTCATTCAGCAAGCAAGCAAGGAAGCAAACAAACCCAGCAATGAAATGTGACAACCAAAAGCCCTCCTCTTTATAAATTAGAACAACCCAAACATGCTTAGAAACCTGACATGTGATCCTTTAACAAACAGATGCTGTTAAAAAACAAGAAAGATAGATGTGCTCTCACATACCCTATGTTGCAAAATGGGCTCCATATCCCAATGTTACGCTATTTGCAGAGAGCCGACAGCTTAAGTTCCTTGAGGACATTTGCCAACCTTTGCCGGAGCATTTTTTAATACATCACCATGTCACTTTTTAATGTGCCCCAATCTCCTAACCACATGGCAAACTAACAGGGATTTTTAAAATATGGGCTTTATAGCTTTGTGCCTGTGATTAATTAAATAAATAGCCTGCGTTTCACAAATCATCCTTCTAATTAGTCTAAGCCAGACATTCCCCCCGTTTCCTTGGCACGGGGCTGCCATCTGAAGCTTCGCAGAAGGGCAGGAGAGCGCTCCTGAACTCGCTGGCAAATTTGCGCTCTCTGGAGCGCATGCACGCATACATACACACACACACTGTCGCCGCGTCAGCCATGGCTGGCACCGTACCACATGGCCCCCTCAGGCAGAGAGGTATAGTCTTCGCAGGTGCTGCAGTCAGCTGGAATTTGACTCCAGCTGCTCGCCAAAGATGTTCGCCTTTAATTATTGTCCCTGATCCTGGAGGAGAAGATGCAGGTAACAAAAGAAATGATCTTGCTATCTTCTAAAAAACCTAGCCTCAGCTAGTGGAAGTGGTGACGCGATGGTAATGATAAATGTGTGTGTGTGTGTGTGGGAGGGAGGGAAGAGTACTAAAGAGTTTGAAAAGGACAAACTGGGAAGCTTCTCCTCAGCTGCCAGAGGTCTTTGCCTATCCAAGCAGCCTGACCCACTAACCTATGTTAATTTGCTGGCTTCAGAATACTGGGAGTTGCAATTCCTGGCTCGGCTGGCTCCCTTTGTCTTCCCTGCTATGCGCACCTGGCGCGATGGCAGCCACCGACCATCACTGCAATCACACCACAGGGAAACTACCACAATCAGTGTATGGCTGGTGGAAAGAATGTCAAGCCGTGAGCCAGGAAGAACCGCCCTCTCTTCCCCAACAATTCTTTCTTTAGCCCGAGAAAAGGCAAATAAGTGTAGAAACAACAGAGGGCCTAAGAATGGGCAACCCTGAAAGCCAGGATCCAGGGTACCTTTTTGCATGACAAAGATGCACTACAAGAGGGATGGAGAATCTGCAGCTCCTCCACATGTCATTGGGAGTATACTGCCTGCCATGCCTGACCACTGCCCGTGCTGGATAGAGCCGATGGGAGTCAAACACCACCTGGAAGGCTATGGGTTCCTCATCTTGTTCCTAGAGGAAGGAGCCATTGGCTTGTTCTTAGCGGTGCTTCAGCACCCTCAGAGTTGATAGCTAGAGAGCACCACTGCAGCTTCCAGCTCAGCAAGAATCAGGTGACGCCCAGAGACCAATAGGAATCCACCTGGCTCTATAAAGTTGAAGCTCCAGCCTGCCTCCTTCAGGGTGAGAAATCTGGTTAAAGCCATGTCACCACACCCCTCATGGAGCAACTTCGGAGTGACTTTCATTGTTTAATTATGTGTTGTTTAAAGTACTTTATTTTGTCTTGTGCTGATCCTTCCAACATTCAGCTTCATTGGATGCCCACAAATTAGGAGAGAAAACTATCCATGAAATGCATAATTTTATAAACTTCTATCATGCCACCTCTTACTCACCTTTTCTCTAAACTATAAAGTTGCAAATGCTGCAAACTTTCACTACATCCCTTGGTCATTTTGGCTGCCATTTTCTTTTCTTTTTGATTCTTCTTTTTTGGCTGCCATTTTCTGGACCTTTTTGAAACTCTACAATCTCCTTTTTGTGGTGAGGTGGACCAATAGCCACAGGTTCCCCTCACCTGCTTTAAGAAGTGCCTCACAGAACCCGAACAATGTTATCTAATTCCAGCATTGTTTGCAAAAATCCCAGCAACCAGCTGGCACTAAATCATCCTTTGCCATGCTCCAGATGTTTTGGACCACAACTCCCATCAGTCTCAGCTAGCAACATGTTGGTGAAGCCTGCACTGGATTGCCCATCAGAAATTGTCCACCAGCCGATCAGGGAAGGAGGGTCTGCTGTCTGCTGCAACTGCTCTTTGTGCAAAGATCTCATCTCAGCATGCATTTCATGCCCTGGGATAAATCCATTATCTTTCCTGGATATTTTTTTAAAACTTTTTGAAATCTTAAAACAATGCCATCACCTAGAGTCCTTGGAGAAAGGACGGCTTAGCAATCTAAAAGAATCAATAATGATTTATGAAATTAAAACAAGAACATGAAGCTAGATTGTAAACCACTTCTCGCCTTTTTTTCTTTTTTAAAGCACCATCTAAAATACACTTAGGAGATTTTGGTGTGTGTGCTCTCTCTCTCTCTCTCTTTATATAAGTCAGGAATTTTATACTTTTGCTAATAAAACAATTCAACCTTTCCTTTGGCTATTTAGAATGTTGACTTACGAACATGTTTTCATTTTGAACAATTTATAATTAAGTGAAGGATAATGACATTAGACCAAAGCTTAAAATCAATTAAATTGAATAAAACGCAATATGATTCAAGCAGAAGATTAACTAGACTGTCACGTAAAATTGTATTTTTAAATTTTTTATTCTAATTAAACATGTTCTAATTAAATGACCGCTGCTTTGGAAATACTCCCCCTCTCCTCCCCCCCCCCTCCAGCTCATCAGTATCCATTCCAAACCACATATTCATTAAAATTATATTCTATACCTCATTAGAAATGGACCCTTCTTCCCCTTTCTCCTCAGTGTTTTTGATAATGCTTTGTGGTAAGCATTACAATTTTGCATATTTCAGGCAAATGTTCAAATCCTCCCCCTGCCCCCCCCCCAATTATCTGTTTAGGAATAAATGTTTAGGAAGTGCCAGCCTATTGTTTGCAGGATTTTAAAACAACATGTGAAACTGAACAAATCTATTAAAGTATGAATCGTGCAAGATGGACTGGGGTATTATTATTACTATTATCATTATCATTATTGTTGCTGCAATGAATGTCTAAAATATTAAAGTAAGTTTGAGTAGTACACCAATAAACAGAGAAAAATTATTATTGTTGTCTCACATGAATACTCAATGGAGAAGATGGGCAGCAGCTTAAGGACAAAAAAACTAAACAATCACACAGAATTAACAAAGAGAATTCACTGCCACATAATATGGGGAATGGCTGCTAGCTTAGGTGGATTTTTTTTTAAATGAACAAAAGCATTTCACAAATGACACATCAAGTCATGGTTATCAGCCACAAGCTATGGGGAAGGGCCATAGCTCTGTGGCCAAGCATCTGCCTGGTGCGTAAAAGGCTCAAAGTTCAATCCCTGATATCTATAGGCTGGGTTGGGAGAGAACCATGCTTGAAACCCTGCCAGTCAGTGTTGACAATATTGGGCTAGATGGGCCAATGGTCCTGAGGAAGCTCCCCATGTTCCTAATCAAGCCCTGTGTCAGCATCAGGCATACTTGGGCATTTGCCAAGGCCCACAGACCTTAACAGGGCCCCTTGGGACAGATGCCTTGCCTGTTGTCCTGCTAGTGGCCATTGTCATTTGGGCACTTGAGCCATTGCTGGGTAAGTCCACTCATGACCACCAGGGGCTCCATTTGGAGGATATTTCACACCTGGAGCTCGCTGAACCAGAGGCTACCAAGCAGCAGCCTAGTGAACAGCACCAGAGTCAAGAACTTCACAAGCACCTTACCACCAAGGAAACAGGAGCCTCCCACTTTACAGTGCCAAATCAAGGGCAGAGAGAATTTAATGCCATGTGGGATGGAGCCACATGGAGTGAAAGTGAAGCACCTCTTAAGTCAGAGCATTGGGCCTTTAAGAACCTGCAGTAGTCCAACAAAGGAGATGAACTAGAGGCAGAAGATTGAAAGGCCTTGGTTGGTTCGCCTATAGCCCACTTTGGAGAAAGTGCCTCACTTGAAGCTCTCCATGCTACTGAAACAGCTGTCCTGCAGAGTCAAAGCGTGGCAGCACATGCCTGGCATAGCCTCAAACAAGACAGTGGTCCTAGAGCAGGACCTGATAAGCAGAAAAACTTCAACATCGTATCTCCAGATGTTAGTTCATGTCATAGCATATCTTGAGGGGGAAGGAGGATCCAGAAGCTCTTTTGCACAAGTGAGAGTGGATGTAACGCCATCGTGGGAAGACCAATGCCCAACGTGGGCTGGTTTGTGACCATTAAATGTGGTTTTAATGCACAATTTTCAAATGACATCTAATCAGTGCACCCTGGGAAATCTGCAAAGGAGGGAACTGGTCACAGAAGCTCCATATTGAAAGGGGGAGGGGCAAATTGTGACGCTACAATTCAGAGAACACCAAAAAGTAGTCAGGACAGGAGCATTTACCCCTGAGCTGAAAGTAGGTCTGTTGTCAATATTGCAACTGCGCCAACCATGAGCACACCACATTTCCTGTGACAAACACAAGAGTGTGAAAGGCAGAAGCGGGACACCAGTGAATAACGGTTACAGGGAAGCAAAATAAAAGTGGGGGAGGACAACTCCTTTCTTCTTGTTCTGCTTGTGGTTTCCCAGAAGCATCTAGCCAGTTGCTATGGACAAGAGGGGTGCTGGGTCGGATGGCGGCCTTTCCTTAAGCAGTAAGGCTCCTCTTATGCTTTTAGGATGATGTCTGATAAGACCCAGTATTCAGTTTGGTCTGAATTCTCACTCACTGGAAGAAAGAGAGTGCTGCAGACTCCAAGGCCTGGGCGTGCAAGCAATGTTTCCTCTCAGAAACATTACGACTCAAGATATTTACCATGAAATAAGGACCAGAGAATCCCCTGGAAGTACTCTGGAGCAAGTCCAACGGGGAAGTCACTCTTGGGGCTTTTGGAGGGATGTCGGAGACAATATTCTTATAATGCTTTTTGTTCTGTTGTGACAAGCCTGTGTCTTCTGTGCGAGTTTGTTTGCCATGGCAAAAAGAGAGATAGGGGAAGGCAATTACAGACTCACAGACTCAGTGTAGCAAATCAGTTAAATTAAACCTGTATTTCACCTAAGTTGCACAGAAGAGTGTGAGAATAACATAACTAAGTTTTCTCATTTCATACTCTAGTACTCCTAAGTAAATTGGGGGGAGGGAGGACAGGGGGAAAGAGTAGGGTGGGTGGGGGAGGGAATAAAGTTTTTCACCCCACAAATGGAATCTGTCACTTACCGGGCTGTGATCTTTTCAGCTCCTGCACCCTAAATGCATGCAGAGATATTATATGCACTTTCTATTTAGCAATTTAATTATATCTTTGCTGCCGGAGAGTGGCAATGGCTTGCAGTAATAATCAGGTGAAAGCATTCTCACATTAATATGCTGGAATCCGATGTGTTAATTTGATGCAACTTTGCGTTGACAATATGTGATTAATTTGTTCCAAGGATAGCTTTGCTCCCGGGCTCTGACAGTTTCAAATGCTGGGTTTCTTTCCCCTATCGCTGGTTGACACGCCTCAGCCCACTGTTTTCCTAGGACCACTGCTAATTTGTAATGAACTGGCTTTTCGGGGGGGCCCTTCATTTTTAATTCTGTCAATGTCACCTCCTTGAGGAAAATTACAAGTTTCCGTAGGTGTGATTAGTGCCAAGTGCCGCCTGAAAAGAGGTTCGAGAAAACAAGGCTTTCTAAAGAAGAAGTCGGAATTTAATCTGCAGAAAACAGATTTATTGCCTCTAGACAGATAAATATAATAGAAAGTTCCTGCGTTTGTGTGTGTGTGTGTGTGTGTGTGTAAGCTATTTTCAAGTTCTTCTTCTTCTTGAGAGCTCCTGCCCTTTTCTCTTTTCTTTCTTTCTCAGCATGCTTCTTTCCAAAATAATATTTTAGGGAGGGGAAAACACACACACACATGCACGCACGCACACACCACAATCCAATACATACCAAGACAAGTCGTAGATGCTTAGGTAAAGGAAAGGAGAATTATAAATGCTTTGCAAAATGGAATGTAAGCTTGCAGTGACAACAGGAAGAAAAGACAAGACACCCAATTATATCTGTGTCCAATTCATGGTGGTGGAAATGTACAGATTTGCTGTTGCGAGAGTTTTATAAAAAGAAAAACCACCATTCAAATTGACAACAGTAGTTAACAGCAAAGAGCTGTAACTCAGCAGTGGAGCATCCACTTTGCATGCAGAAGTCCCAGGTTCAATTCCTGGCTTCTCCAGGCAGGGCTGGGAGAGAAACCTGAGTCTAAAACCCTGGAGAGCTATTGGCGATCAGTAAAGCCAATAGTGAGCTAGCTGTTAGAGTGATCAATGCTCTGATCATAAGCAGCCTCCTATGTTCCTTCAATGACGGTAAGAAGTGGGGAAGGGCTGAAGATAGTGGTAGAGTAAATGCTTTGGATGCAGAAGGTCCCAGGTTATATCCCTCAGCATCTCTAGGTAAGGCTGGAAAAGATTCCCTGCCTGAAACCCCAGAGAGAGCTGTGGCCAGTCAACGTAAGCTAGAATGACCAATAGTCTGAGTTGGTATAAATCAACTTCCTATGCTCCTAGTATAGCGGCTACATGACTGAACAACCAATCCTTCCTGGATTCAACTGTGAAATTACCAGGTGCTTTTAGGCAAGCCTCTGTTTCAGCTTCCTCCACCCCCACCTGCAGGATGGTAGGGGTGGGAATACTCACATACAAACAATGACTTACCCCCTCAGGCTAGTTGTACACTAGGGATGGTCAATATGGTGCCATCCAAGTGTTTTGGGCTTACAGCTCCCATAATCCTTGAACTGTTGGCGATGCTGTGCTTCTTTAAAAACATACCACCTTGGCAACCTCTGCTGTATGGATTGCAAGCGAAGCACACATGAAGCACCCTGACCACCTGAAACCACTATAGAAAATTACATGCACTTATCAAAGGCGTGAGGAACCTTTGTCCCTCCAGAGGTTTCAAACTGCAACTTCCATCAACCTGGCCACTGACTGTGCTTGCTGCAGATGATGGGAGTTGTAGTCCAGCAACCTCTGGAGGGCCAAAGGTTGTCCTCACACCTGCCCTGTAAAATCATAGGAGTTGGAAGAGGCCTCAAAGGTCATCCAGTCCCCCCCCCCCTTTCCCAGTGCAGACACTCCTGCTCCAAAAATGCATCCTCAACAGTGGGGCCAGCCAGGCTCTGCTCAAAGGAGAGTCCACTACTTTCCATGGCAGCCTGTGCTATGCTGTTAAACAGTTTGTACCATCAGAAAGCTCTTCTTTCTTGTCACTTGAATCTGCTGGTTTGGATCTTACTTCGTCATCTATGTGACAACAACCTTTCAGATTTTAAAACATATGTGGGGAACCTTTGACTCCTCCTGTTCCGCTGGCTGATATTGCTGAACTACAAACTCCCAGCAGCCCCAGAAAGCATGACTGAAGAGCAGGGGGATGGGAATTGTAGTTCAGCAGCATGTGAACGGCCAAAGGTTTCCCACACCTGACTTATCACTGTGTCTTGATGTCTTAATCAGAGGCCCTGAAGAGCTATTAGATAAAGTTGAGTAGGGGGCACAAGGAGGCTGATATGGCCCATGATCAGACCTTTCTAAAACATGCTATATATGTTGCTGGATTGTACTACTGTAGACTGCAGATAGAGGAAGTGTTTAAATGATCTCACTTAACCACCATCATCTCTGCATAAAGAGAACTAGCATGTCAGGGAGAAGTTTCTAGCTTCTCCCTGTCCTCAATGTTTTGAGTTAGCTGGTGATATAAAAAAACAACACACACACTGGTGAGCAGTACACACTGATCCCATTTATGCAAACTCCAGCAGGTGCTCCTCCCCAGTCATGCTCCCAAATTCATGGGCCTTAATCCTAAAGAGGAGGAGGGATCTAACATGCCCTGCTCCACCTCTTGATCTCAGGGGAGGGGAGCTGTCAGGCCTGGAGCATTACGTGGGAAGGCCCTCCCTGCAGCTCAGGCGAAAGTCCTTTCTACTCCAGCATCCTGTTCTCACAGTGGCCAACCAGATGTTTCAATGAGAAACCTGCAAACAGGGCCAAGTGCAACAGAACTCTCCCTGTTTCTGATTCCTAGCATTTGGGATTCAGAGGCATAGTGCTTCTGACCATGGAGGCAGAACACAATCAGGAGCTGCTTGCCACGATGGCTGCCTTATCCCCCATGAATTCATCTAATCCTATTTTAAAAGTCAGCTGAATTGGTGACAATTCAAGCTAGAGTGAGGCCCCTTCACAGCAGTTTAAGGCATTTGGTTTGTATTTCCCTCAGATGCCCAGTGAAATCTACCATGGCCAGCTCTTCTTGCCTGTGAGATTTGTTTCAAGAAGAGTTTTGCTCAGGGTTTGAAATATAATGTCGAATCACAACCCTAGATTTGCATGAAAAATTAGGATTGGGAAGGTGAAAAGCAAGATTAGCAATTGCCCAGGGTGGGAAGTGGAAGATCTGGGGGTTAATGTGGAGGGAGTAGCAGCGCAAACTGGCAATCACAGTAAGCAGGGGAACAACCCCTAGCAGTGGAATAAAAAACATTATCAGGCGCCTTGAGGGCCCAGTGGTTGAATGATGAGCTAGCCATTAAAATTAAAAACCAAACAAGTCTCAGTGCCACAGAATGCAAACCTATGTTGCACCCTTTATGGTTCCACACAGGAATATTTCATAGAATCATAGAGTTGGAAGAGACCACAAGGGCCATCAAATCCAACCCCCTGCCAAGCAGGGTAAGCTCTATCTGTGATGTCAGCATGATGTCATAGTCCCCATCCATCAATATGCTGAGATGGCACTGGAGGTCCCCCGTGCTCCCACACATCTTCGGACTGGGCCACTGCTTTCCCATTTCGGAAGAGATAGAGACAACATTAAGACTCTTCCTGAGCACTGGTGCTTTCCCTTAGCGATGATTAACACTGTGCTTTTCCCCCATTTATTTAAGAAATTTGCTGAAGAGAAGAATTAAAGAGTGATGAAAAGAGCAGCAGAACAGCTAGCCAAACCGTTTATTTGTTCAGGTTTTCTCCTTACAATAGGAAGATTATGTCTAATGACAATATGATTCCGAGGTGAAAAATGACATGCTGAATTTTTACCAAAAGAAAAATTAATCTTGCAAGTCTGGCTATAAATCATATTATGTCAGTAAAAGTAACACAACTGTTTTTATTAACAGATGTGGGGGCATTATATATATTTAAAAAATCAACTCACTGGTTGCAGCATATTATGCAGTACAGAGATCATTAAATATTTCGTGGCATTCTGAAAAAAGCAATTTGAGCTTAACGGGAAAAGGACTCAGAGGAAGACTGGGCAACGGCTTCGTATAAAGAACAAAACACCTTGAAATGTTTTCACAAGGGGCACTGAACAACAGAGGACTTTATACAGTTGTGTTATCTGATGTGGGGTTTTAACCCACTTATTTTCAAATGGTGTTCTTGGGGTCCACAGCAAGAAATAGGAATGCCAAAATGACAGACACATTTTCTGGGGTAGCAGCCTGCTCACGGTTATGAGTCCTCCTGTGCAATGCACAGCCACAGGGGAAGGTTGGGTGTGGTCACAGTTTTGGGTGATGGGATGCAGGAGGAGGCTATCTTATACCAGGACAGATTATTTAGCCCATTATTCTGATGGGGTTTGTAATGCAGTTCATAGTTGAACTATGGAACTTGCACCCACAGGAGACTGTGATGGCCACCAATTTGGATTCTACTAAGCTATAGAAATGTGTTTATTCGTTTATACAGTGGTCCCTTGGGTTATGAACTTAATTTGTTCTGGAGGTCTGTTCTTAACACGAAAGTGTTCTTAACCTGAGGCACGCTTTTGCTATTAGGGCCTCCTGCTGCCGCCGCACTGGCAGCGTGCGATTTCCGTTCTCATCCTGGGGCACAGTTCGTAATCCGGAGCAGCTAGTTCCGGGTTAGCGGAGTTTGTAACCCAAAGCGTTTGTAACCCGAAGCATCTGTAATCCAAGGTATCACTGTAAACTCATTTCTATACTGCCTTTTGGTACATAGCTCAAAAACCCCCTGTGTACCTTTGGGGCAAGTGCACCTTGACTCAACCCCACCCATCACTAACATCCAGGACGGTACATAGACAGGCCCCCTCTAACTCTTGGTTGGATGTGCTTTTGTCTCTAGCCTCCTAAGCCGAGGGAAAAGAAGCAATGCAGGTTTGGCTCTCATGCACCTAAAACCAGAAACACTGACAGCTACCTTTACCATTTATGAACCTCATACTGCTTGTTGGAGATTTATGAGGAACATATGAAGCTCCCACACATCTTCAGACTGGAAGCTGCCTTATACTGAGTTCAGACCATCGGTCCATCTAGCTAAGTACGTATTGTCTACACTTGCTTGCAGTGGTTCTCTAG